>NC_069073.1:26790223-27394770 GCF_025698485.1 Gossypium arboreum | reverse complement strand
AGGCTAAAGAACGAGTCGAAAAAGGGATCATGTCATTGGTGAAGCCATAGCTCAGATTCAAGAGGTTGCTGAGTATGTGCAAGACTTGGCAATTCGAGCTGACGTATTGAGTCTGATGTATTCATCATCGTCGGATGTAGGACAAAAGTTAGCCCTTTTATTAGGCAGAGTTAAAGCTTTGGGCCTTAGGGCGAAATCGTATTTGTAATCCCCTTATATGTAAAGATATTCTTTTTCTAAATAAAATTTTCTAAATGAAGTTGAACCAGAATCGATATTATTTTTGCATTCATGTATTTGCATCTTATAACATTTCATCACATCATTTGCATTCAAAGTTATAGAAAGCCCTTGATTAGTTAAAGTTTACTTTCCAGAGAGAGGTAGAAAAGAGAGAGGTAGAAAAGAAAATCTGGAAATCACACATCCTTACGGCACTCGTACTAAAACTAAGAACATGGATCAAATGTTCGAGCAATTCCAAAAAGATATGCAAGATCAAATGCAAGAGCAGTTGGTCAAAATACAGAATGAAATGAGGGAGCAGATGCTAGAGGCTCAGAGAAACATGATGGGTGAAATGGCTCAGCTGTTGAGAGCCACTGATAAAGGAAAAGCTCCCATAGCGATCACTGAAGAGGAGAATGAAGGTCCTCCTCTGGGTTTTACTCCGCCTCATGTGCCCCTGCAAACTGAGGCACCTCCTAGAAGGCCATCTGTCACAGTAAGGCCTCAATATGGGCTAGTGGATGCTGGAATCCCCATAAATTTCCTATCTGGGTTGGGAAATAATTTTGGCGATAGCTCGATCAACCCTATTACTCCTAATATGGATTTAATGGAGAAGGAAAGAATGGTCACTGAATCCTCAAAACAATTGGATGATCGTTGCAGGTGGTTAGAGGAGAAGTTTAGGGTTTTAGGCAGTACGGCAATCATCATGGGATTGATGCCAAAGACTTAAGTTTGGTTCAGATTTGGTGCTTCCTCATAAATTTAAGATGCGAGTTTGAAAAGTACAGCGGGACTACTTGCCCGAGGCACACATAACAATGTTTTGTAGAAGAATGGTGGTTATGTGAACAACGATCAACTATTGGTCCACTGTTTTCGGGACTGACCTAGTGGGAGCGGCTAGGTGGTACAATCAGTTGAGCCGTGCAAGAATTAGTTCATGGAGAGATCTTGCACGAGCTTTCATGCAACAGATAACCATGTGGTGATATGGCGCCAAATGGGATCACACTTCAAAACATGGAGAAAAAACCTAATGAGAGTTTTAGGCAATATACTGCGATGGAGGGAGGTGGCAATGCAAGTACAACCACCATTGTTGGAAAAGGAAACCACAATGTTATTTATTAATACTTTGAATCGCCATTCATCACACATATGATTGGAAGTACCACAAAAGTTTATGGATATAGTTATGGCGGGTGAGATGATTGAGAATGCCGTGAGAGGCGGTAAAATCGAGGGGGAAGTGGCTAAAAGATTGGCCCCAAGGAGAAAAGACAAGGAGGCAAACAACATGAATAGCTTCAATTCTAGGGCAATCACAGTTGGACAACCTAAAGCAGCTACGGGTGAGCAACAAAATACTCAAAGACAGGAATCCAGTACGAGACAGAATTCGGAGAGGATGCAATTCACTCCTATCCCTGTGACATATCGTGAGCTTTATCAAAGCTTATGCGATGCACATGTCGTTGCTCCGTTTCACTTGAAACCGCTGTAGCCACCTTACCCCAAATGGTATAATGCAAATGCTAAATGTGAATATCACGTGGGAATATTGGGGCATTCAATTGAAAACTGCAGTGGGTTTAAGAAGGTCGTGGAGAGGCTCATTGGGGTTGTGAAATTTGATAGTACCCCTGATACTGAAAGCCCGATACCGGATCATGGCAATCAAGGAGTGAATGCCATTGATGAAACAAAGAAAAGAAAAATCAAGGAAGACATTGCTGAGGTGAAGACACCTATGAAGGTTGTAACACCCCGAACCCGAGACCGTCGCCGGAGTCGAACGCGAGGTGTTAACAGACTTCAACCCACTTATTGACAATTTTCAGACAAGCTGCCAATCTGAGTACTAGTCGCTCCAAAATTCATAACTTGAGTTTTACAACTCGAAAATCAGTTCCGTAAATTTTCCTGAAACTAGACTCATATGTCCATCTACATATTTTTTCTAGAATTTTGGTCGAGCCAATTAGTACAGTTTATTAGTTAAAGTCTCGCCTATTGTAGGGATCGACTACACTGACCTTTGTGCGTTACGAATTGGATATCTCCTGTACAGGGCTTCAATACTAATGCCGTTTGTTTCTATAGAAACTAGACTCAGAGAGGAATCTACACATATATGGAATGACTCCTAATTATCTCTGGTTAATTTACAATGATTTTCCAAAGTTGGAACAGGGGATCCAGAAACCGTTCTGGCCCTATTTCACAAGAACTTTAAAATCTGTTAATTTATAACTCATATGACCATTTCGTTTCTTCCATATGAAAGTAGATTCATCAAGGTACACTTACATAATTTATTTGCTATTTAATACCATTCCTACTATTTTTAGTGATTTTTCACATCCACGTCACTGCTGCTGTCAGCATCTGCCTTTAGTAGGCTTTACCTATTTCATACTTTCCATGATTCAATTGGCCTTTTTACATACATAGCACAAAGCGTGATCATGATTAACCATTCCAATGGCTAATCGTTTCAAAATAATTCCATACCTCATAAGGGTCAACATACAAGCGATTATAGTTCTATGCTAAAAGCATATATAAGCCATTTTCGCATGGCTATCCAAGTTTACACAAACCGAAGGTACATGACCTTCAACAAAGGATGGTCCTATACATGCCATTTCAAAGTTCAACCAAAATTTGTACCAAAATGGGGCTTCGATAGTGTGGATGACTTGACTTCTTTGATCCCGAATCCGATAGCTAACGAGCGAAACCTATAAAACAGAGAGCCAAAACAGCGGGGTAAGCATTTTAATGCTTAGTAAGTCTCAAGCAATGAAATCAGCTTTGACTAAGGTATTTTATTCACATGGCTAATTAAACCACTTTACTAATTCACATTCCCATACTCATACTTATTTCACATCACCGACTCTTATGTTCATACACAAAAGAACAACTTAGCCCAAGGCGGTAGCTCGTTTATCAACTTAGCGCATACTTACTTGTAAGAATTCAATTAGTACAAGCACATACAAACATACCTCATTGCTGGAATTTTCACAAGTGTATAAGCTGAAATTTTACAGCAAGATTGCTCACTTCGAATCACATACTTTGGATTTAACGGATATAGCGACTCATACGATTGCCTTGGTCATAACCGGTTGGTGACTTGCACAAAGGCCTTGGTCTTAGCCCGGATATATCAACTTCGCACGAATGCCTTGGTCTTAGCCCGGATATATCAACTTCATACGAATGCCTTGGTCTTAGCCGGATATATCAACTTCGCACGAATGCCTTGGTCTTAGCCGGATATATCAACTTCATACGAATGCCTTGGTCTTAGCCGGATATATTTCCAATGTTCACTTACATATATATCAATATTCAAGACACGTCCATAGTTCATTTTCGTTACTAAAGCTCTAACACAAAATATCTATCAACCTTTACTATTTAGGCTCAATGGCCACACAAACAAGGAGCATAATTTTGATATAATTCAAGTAGGGTCATCACTCGAAGACTTACCTTGGATGTTGTCGGCGATTTAACGGCTATTCAACTACTTTTCCTTCCCTTTATCGGATTTAGCTCCCTTTGCTCTTGAGCTAATTTACACAAATTTAACTTATTAAAATCTCATCATGATAGCTTATGGCGAATATGACAAGGAGTGTAAATGGTCATATGGCCATCCTTTAGCTCAAATACACAATGGTCATGCACATTTTACATCACAACAAGCAATTCAATACATTCAAACATCAACGTGAAGTTCAAAGTACTTGGCCCTTATATACATTAGGCATCAAAGTTGTATATATACGAAATCATAAATCGAACTCAACACATTAGTTAATATTCCTCTTAGCGAATTTTCTAAGCCAAGAATAGGCATCAATATGCTTGCCTCAAACCGAATGCATGCACACTAATTACCCCTCATGTGGCGAATATACACTTAGTACCACACACAAAAAAAACAGCATACATTTTACTACTAACACATTACATATCGTAATTCATTGCACATCTCTTATTTACTTCATAATCAACACATCATCACAAGCAAATATACACTTTGAATTAGTATATATGTCATACCAATCCATCATGTGCAAACATATATTCATGTAGGTGCAAGGGCGAATTCTCAAGTGGCTTATATCCAAATATATACACATTTCCAAAGCTTAAATCTTACTTACCATGCAACATGCATGAATTATACTTATGGATATATCATGGCGAATACCACAACACCACACCATTTCAATTTGGTCATGGTGAAACAAAGAACTTAGTATCTCATTCAAAAAAATGCTAAAAGAAAATCTAAGAATCTTCAATCCTCCATCACATGTATCACTTTCAAGCTTGTTATTTAACATGCAATGGCATTAACACCACATTCACTTTGGCGAATTTCATTCCCATGACATAACAAGGATTTGAACCATGGGCTAACAAGAACATTAAGCTAGCAACTAAAACATGCATGAACCTCAAACATACCTTAATCTTGATGCAAGTTTAGCCAACCTCTTCCTAATCCTCTTCCAAACCAAGTATGAAGCAAAACTCCTTCCTTAACCTTAGTATTTTGGCCAACAAGAGAGTGAAAAGAGATGAACAAAATTTTTTCTTTCTTCCTTTAGGACATTCGGCCAAGCTATGGAGGAAGATGGACACTTTTTTTTGTTTCTCATCTACTAACATTAATTGTTTATTCCATACCCTTATTTTATTCTTTCCATCATAACCCATTTACCAAACATGTTTCATGACATGATTTTTGCCCATAAATCCTTGTCATGGCGGCCACTAACTATGGGGGAAATTTGACATGCAAGTCCATTGTTTTGCATGCATCCTTTAATTAGTCATCACACATTTTCCCCTCATACTTTCAAAGTTTATTACTAGGTCCTTTCTAGTGAAATTCACATCTATAATTCTAAATCAAAGCATAAAAAATATCACACATGAGTTAACACACATTATAGGCAATAAAATAAATATTAAATTATTTTTATGCCTTGGTTTTGTGGTCCCGAAACCACATTTCGACTAGGGTCGTTTTAAGGCTGTCACAAAGGTAATATGGGAGGAGATGGTGAAGAGAGGTATACTGACCTCTAGAAAAGGAGGAGAAGGAATAGAGAACCATTGTGAGTTCCATGGGGAGGTGGGTCATATGATCCAAAATTGTGAAGAGTTCAAGGTCATGGTACAAGGCCTTATAGTTAACAAAGAGTTGCAGATTTCTGAGGGTAGTTCTTATGAATGACAAATATGTATGTTGGAGATTGAACGACAAAGGACCAACCACCGAGAATTATTATTTCCTAGCCAGGGAATAATGAGGAGGGGTCACAAACTAGGCCCAAAATAGTCATCCATAAACCCAATCCTTTCCCTTATAAGGATGACAGGAGGGTGCCATGGAGCTATGACTGCAATATAACAATACGAGGGGAGAGTATAGCTAAGCGCGTCGAGGGCACGCATAAAATGAAGGTTCTCATACGAAGTGGGAAAGCGTTATGACGGGGAATATCGAGTAGAGCCCGCAAAGATGAAAGATGTCAATCTTTGAAAGGAAAAGAAACGAAGTACTCATCAATGAGCCAGTAAAGGAGGAAGAGGCTAAGGAGTTTCTAAAATTCTTGAAACATAGCGAGTATAAGCGTGGTGACGATTCTTGCAAAGCAACCGTAGCGATATATCGATGTTAGCCCTACTCTTGAGTTCTAAAGTGCATCGAGATGCATTGTTAAAGGTGCTTAACGAAGCATATGTTACCCATGACATATCCGTTAACAAGCTAGACCAGTTAGTAAACAACATTAGTGCTGACAATTTCATTTATTTTAATGATGATGAAATTCCACCTGGGGGCATAGGGTCAACCAAGGCCCTACGCATCACTACTCGGTGTAAAGGATACACACTTCGAAGTGTACTCATGGATAATGGGTCTACTTTGAATGTCCTGCCGCTATCCACCTTGAACAGATTGCCCATTGACAGTTCGCATATGAAAACGTGTCATAATGTGGTAAGAGCCTTTGATGGAACTGAAAGAAAAGTAATGGGATGAATTGACATCCCTCTGGAGATTGGGCCGAATACGTATGAAGTTGATTTCCTAGTAATGGATATCAAGCCCTCCTACAATTGTTTATTATACACTCGGCAGGAGCGGTGCCCTCTTCATTACACCAAAAATTAAAGTTAGTGACAGATGGTCGCTTAATAACCATCAATGTGGAAGAGGACATCATAGCGGCAGTTACCAGCAAGGCCCCTTATGTTGAGGCCAATGAAGAGGCTATTGAATGTTCCTTTCTCTCTTTAGAGGTCATTAATTCCACCTTTATTTTGGAGGGAAGCAAAGTGCCGGTACCCAAAATGTCTGGTGCCACGAGGATGGCCCTACAAATAATGATGGGGAAAGGAGCATTGCCGGGAAAAGGGCTAGGAAGACAGTTGCAAGGAGGGGTTCAAATCCCAAAACTGATTGAGAAGAAGGACCGCTTTGGCTTGGGCTTCGAGCCAGACTACAAGCACAAAAGGCAGGAAATAGAGAAGCGCCAAGCGAGAAGAAAGACGCATTTGAATGGAAGAGAAGTGGAGTGGGAACCGATGACTGATGATAAAGGAAAGTCATCAAGTTAATGCTGTGCATAATGAAGGATCGGAGCAAGGAAGCCTCGAGGGCATTCGCCCTTACGAACCGGGGAGCTCTCTGAATAATTGGACTGCGGAAGACCTTCCTATAGTCTTTAGGAATTTTCAGAGTAATTCTCAAAACATGTCTGTTACTCTAGGGCCTAGGAGTAGTAAGATTATATTCGTGAAATAGGCTTATGTTCATCTATAATTATTTAAATAAAACATAACTTTTTTGTCAATTTAAACGAGTATCGTTCTATTTTTATAGACCAATATTCCTTCAAATTCTAGCAATTCTTGTCCTTTTATTCATAGCACATAAACAATAATTCTTCTATTCATTCATTCTTTGTATATTCTTTCATACCCCCACAGGTCCCTAGATATCAATGAAATGAGCGCTGATACTACAGCTCCTAATTTCTTTGGCGAGCAAACATGTGTTTAGAGGAACCTCAGGATTTTGAAGATGTTCAGGATTGTGACGTATCTCTCGATCTGTTAAGAATAGTTAAGCATGAGAAGAAACAAATCATGCCACATGAGAAAGAGGCAATAGAGAATATAGCCCTAGAGGAAGGAAGGAGTTGAAAATCGGAACCCTAATTGGCGTGGACACAAGGCATGGTCTGGTTGAGTTGCTTCGAGAGTTCAAGGATATCTTCACCTGGTCATATCAGGATATGCCTGGATTGAGTACTGACATTGTGGTACATCATCTTCCGATAAGACAAGATTGTAAGCCAGTCCAACAGAAGTTGCGAAGAATGAGGCCAGATATCATTTTGAAGATAAAGGATGAAGTCAAGAAGCAGTTTGATGCAGGATTCTTGCAAGAAGTGAAGTACTCCGAATAGGTAGCTAACATTGTGCCTGTCCCCAAGAAGGATGGGAAAGTACGAATGTATGTTGATTATAGAGACTTGAACAAAGCAAGCCCAAATGATAATTTTCCTTTACCCCACATTGACACTTTAGTAGATAACACAGCAGGATATTCATTGTTCTCCTTTATGGATGGTTTCTCAGGATACAACCAGATAAAGATGCATCTAGAGGACATGAATAAAACCACCTTTATAACCTTGTGGGGCACCTTTTGCTACAAAGTAATGCCATTTGGACTAAAAAACGCAGGGGCAACGTACCAAAAGTCCATGGTGAACTTATTCCACAACATGATGCATAAGGATATCGAGGTGTACGTTGATGATATGATTGCCAAGTCGCATACGGAAAAAAAACATATTGAGGTCTTGAGAAGATTGTTTGTAAGGTTGAGAAAATTTCAACTGAAGCTCAATCCAACAAAGTGTACCTTTGGAGCCAGATCCGAAAAGTTGTTAGGCTTCGTAGTCAGTGAAAAAGGAATTGAAGTCGACTCAGACAAGGTCAGAGCTATACGAGAATTACCTCCACCACGTACTCAGAAAGAAGTTCGAGGATTCCTAGGAAGGTTGAATTACATTGCTCGGTTCATTTCACAACTAACCGAGAAATGTGATCCTATCTTCCGCCTCCTCAGAAAGTACAATCAAGGTATTTAGGATGAAGAATGCCAAAATGCTTTTGAAAAGGTCAAGCAGTATTTGTTGAACGCTCCGGTATTATCTCCACCCAGCCCAGATAAACCATTAATACTGTACTTATCAGTGTTCAGTAATTCTATGGGGTGTGTGCTTGGTCAGCATGATGAGTCAGGGAAAAAGGAGAAGGTAATTTATTATCTCAGTAAGATATGAGATGAGATATTCACCAATCAAAAAGTTGTGTTGTACGCTGATTTGGACAACTCAGAGATTAAGACAGTATATGCTATACCATACCACTTGGCTCATCTCAAAACTTGATCTGTTGAAATACATGATGGAGTCAACAGCTCTAAATGGGAGAATGGTGAGATGGCAAATTTTACTTTCAGAGTTTGATATAGTCTACATAAGTCAGAAGGCTATAAAAGGAAGTGCGGTAGCGGACTTCTTGGCTAGTAGGGCTCTAGAGGATTATGAGCCACTAAACTTCGATTTTCCAAATGAGGAGTTGATGTGTATAGCAATGACTAAAAATTCTTCTTGGAGGCTCAATTTTGATGGGGCTTCTAATGCAGTTGGAAATGGAATTAGGACAGTCTTGGTATCTCCGAATGGCGATCATTATCCTTTTAGTGCAAGTTGGACTTTGATTGCACAAACAATATGGCTGAATATGAAGCATGCATCATGGGACTTCAAGCAGCTATAGAGCGAGGCATAAAAACTCTAGAAGTATATGGGGATTGGGTGTTGGTTGTTTATCAGCTTAAAGGTGAATGGGAGACAAGGGACCCTAAATTGATTAGTTATCGAAAGGTAGTTTTGGGGTTACTTGAGGAATTTGATAGCATCACCTTCAATTATCTCCCACGAGACAAAAATTAGATGACAGATGCGTTAGCAACCTTGGCCTCAATGATTAAGGCAAATAAAGATGAAGAAATGAAGCCAATTCAAATGAGTGTTTACGAGGCGCCAGCTCATTGTTGTAACATTGAGAGGGAGGGAAGTATCAAGATATATTGCGATATGCGAGAGATCGTAAATACCCTGAACAGGCCAGTGAAAATGACAAACGAACCTTGAGGAGGTTAGCTTGCGACTATGTTTTATATGGAGATATCATGTACAAAAGACGAAAAGACCAAGTACTTTTGAGATGTGTCGATGCTGTGGAAGCTAAGTTAATTCTAGAAGAAGTTCACAAAGGTGTATGCGGGACGCATGCAAATGGGCTCACGATGGCAAGGCAAATCATGGGGTTTGGCTATTATTGGGCCACTATGGAAGGGGACTGCATCAGTTACACCAAGAAATGCCAGATTTATGGGGATAAAATTCATGTACCACCTTCACCTTTACATGTTATAACTTCTCCATGGCCCTTTTCCATATGGGGTATGGATGTTATTGGACCAATATCACCGAGAGCTTCGAATGGACATCGGTTTATCTTTGTAGTAATTGACTACTTCACAAAATGGGTAGAGGCTGCTTCTTATGCGAATGTTACTAAGTCAGCCGTGAGTCGATTCTTGAAGAAGGAGATCATTTGTCGGTATGGTATGCCTGAGAAGATCATATTCGACAATGCATTGAACCTAAAAAACAAAACGATAGCAGAGGTTTGCGACCAGTTCAAGATCAAGCATCACAATTCTTCCCCTTATCATCCAAAAATGAATGGGGCAGTGGAGGCCGTCAACAAGAATATTAAGAAAATAGTGGGGAAGATGACAGAGACGTATAGAGATTGGCATGAGAAGTTTCCATTTGCACTCCTAGCCTACCGAACATCTGTCAAAACCTCTACTAGGGCAACTCCATTCTCGTTAGTCTATGGGATGGAAGTAGTATTACCTATTGAAGTAGAAATACCTTCTCTTCGAATTTTGACAGAAGTAAAGTTAGATGCAGCAGAGTGGGTTCAATCCCGGTATGACCAGTTGAACTTGATTCAAGAGAAGAGGCTAAAAGCCATTCGACATGGTCAGATGTATCAGAAGCGAATGATGCGAGCTTATGACAAGAAAGTTCGACCAAGAGAATTCCATGAGGGAGACCTTGTACTGAAAAAGATCCTTCCTATTCAAAAGGATTTTAGAGGAAAATGGATGCCGAATTGGGAAGGGTCTTATGTCATGAAGAAAGCTTTCTCCGGTGGTGCATTGATCTTAGCGAAATGGATGGGAAAAGTTTACCTAATCCGATGAACTCGGACTCGCTTAAAAATACTTTGTCTAAAGAAGAAGAGAATCTAAGGTGAAAACTTCATAAAGGCGCCTTTAAAAAAATCAAAAGCGGAAGGCCAAGGTGAAAACCCACAAAGGGCACCTTGTGACCAAAAGGGTTTTGAGTTGAAAACACGAAAGGGCAGCTCAAATTTTGAAGAGTACCACGTGATCTTGTTACAAAGAGCGAAGAATGCTACAAACTGGGGCATCAACAGAGTACTTGGGATCTTTTGAACACATTTTGAACTCAAGAAAGACTTCATGGAGCTGGTGTATAGGCACTCAAGCGGTGATATCTAGAGGATCTAACTTCTATCTTGTTTTCCATCTTTAGATTCTATTCCTTCCTAAAGATAGGCCTTCAGATTAATTTCCTTTGTATTCTTTCTTCTTAATTCATTCAAATCCAATTACTCTTAAAGATTTATTCATCTTCCATGTTGCATTGAAATAATGATAGATGAACTAAATATGTTTACAAATGAAGGTTTGCGCATTACTCTGAAATTTCTAGACAATATAAGAAACTAAAACAGGACAATTGTTCGAGAAATTCACGTAAGTAAATGATGAAGGAACTCGAGGAATTTCTTTCATCCAGTCTAAAGGGAAAATGAACAAAATCAATGATTCAATTTTAAGAAAAGATTGTTTTACAAACATCCTCAGTGGATCGTAGCATTGGAGAAAGGTACAGACCTACAGGTTGAGAAAGAATAATGCTTTGAAAAGACAAATGAAGGAATGAGTGGTGGCGTCTAGGATTGGGGTCATATTCGTAAAATTTTGTATCATAACATGTTTAATTAGGAACATCCGACTCATTTCGATCATGGCATCCTAATTATCAGGCATAATCATTCTACAGGATGACGCACCTTAATCCCTTAAGCAGTAGGGTAATAGGCCACAGCATAACAAATCTGGCCTTCAGATGTTATACTGAAGCAGATCCAAGATGGTTTGGCATCCTTGTGTTTACAAGGAGCAAATCGAAGACATAGCTGATTTGGCTTTCACGTGATTACGATGAAGCAAATCTAAGATGATTTGTCGTCTCTGTATTGTTAGAGAACGAATCGAAGTTTGGCATCTTCACTTTGATGGAGAGCAGACACATAGCAGATCTCACCTTCAGATGATTTCACTGAAGCAGATCCAAGATGGTTTGGTATCTTTGTGTTTACAAGGAACAAATCGAAGACATAGCTGATTTGGCTTTCATGTGATTACGATGAAGCAAATCTAAGATGATTTTTCGTCTCTGTGTTGTCAGAGAACGAATCTGTAACACCCCGAACCCGAGACCATCGCCGGTGTCGGACACGAGGGGTTAACAAGCCAAATCCACATATTTCGCCCACCAATTGACATTTCCAGTCAGGCTGGAAAACTGCGTCACTGTCGCCTTAAAAATCATATCTCGAGTTTCAAAACTCAGAAACTGGTTTCGTAAATTTTCCCTGAATTTAGACTCATATATCCATGCATGGATTTATTTCTAGAATTTTTGGTTGGGCCAATTGGTACAGTTTATTAGTTAAAGTCACCCATGTCACAGGGATCGACTGCTCTGACCTCCGCGCGTTACAACTTGAATATCTCTCTGTACAGGGCTTTAATACTGGTTCCGTTTGTTTCTAATGAAACTAGACTCAAAATTGAATCTGTACATATAAG
The DNA here is from genome assembly GCF_025698485.1 of Gossypium arboreum. Classification (NCBI taxonomy): domain Eukaryota; kingdom Viridiplantae; phylum Streptophyta; class Magnoliopsida; order Malvales; family Malvaceae; genus Gossypium; species Gossypium arboreum. The sequence continues at coordinate 27,382,433 of NC_069073.1, read as the reverse complement.
GCATGACTCCTAATTCTTTCTGGATAATTTATAGTAAATTTTTAAAGTTGCGACAGGGGACCCAGAAACCGTTCTGGCCCTGTCTCACAATAGCTTTAATATCTCTTAACATGTGACTCCTATGACCGTTTCGTTTCTTCCATATGAAAGTAGACTCATCAAGGTTCATTTACATAGCTTATTCACTATTTAATACCATTCCTACAAATTTTGGTGATTTTTCACATTCACGTCACTGCAGCTGGCAGCATCTGTTTTTAAGGTAGGTCTTACCTATTTTGTAGTCTCCATGAACCAACTAGTCTTGCCATACAGAGGTTCACATATGATCATTTTAACCATACCAATGGCTGATCATGTGACCAACACTCCCATTTCAATCCATAATCACATCATGACACCATATATATATATACAAACCGCAAAAAGTCTAAGTTCAGTACTTCACTTTTACGAGCCATTTTCGCATGGCCGTACACATATACATCACAACATATTTGAACCAACAAGGGTAGTCCTATACATGCCATTTCAAAGTTCAACCAAAATTTATACCAAAATGGAGGCTTTGATAGTGTAGATGACTTCGACTTTAATGATCCCGAATCCGATTGCTATCGAGCAAAATCTATAAAACAGAGAGCCAAAGCAGCGGGTAAGCATTTTATGCTTAGTAAGTCTCAAGGAATAAAATCAGCTTTAATTAAAGCAATACATTCACATAGCCAAATGCATCATTTCATTAATACACATTCACATAATCATTCTTACTTCACACTTCATCATTATATACTTTCACAAGGTATCAACCAATTCAATAGCTGAAATTGTTAGTCGATTGAGCGAATGTTGCTCAAGCATGTCGACTTTTCCGATGCACATATAATCATACCTTATTCTTGGGCTTTTCGAGCGTACTAATTGAATTTATTACAGCAGCCAACACTCACCTCCAGCCCAAGCTTCTTGAATACAACCGGATATAACCACGTGCACGAATGCCTTGGTCTTAGCAGGATAGAACGACTTCACGAATGCCTTGGTCTTAGCCCGGATGTAGCCACTAGCACAATTGCCTTGGGTCTTAACCCGGATATAATTTCCAGCATAAATGTCGTCGGGACTTAGCCCGATATCATTCAATTGCTCATGCACACATACATCAATAATCATTAGACATTCATGTTTCATTTTCACACTAAGGCTCAAACACAAATGTAATCACTAGCATAATCGCCTTGGGACTTAGCCCGTATCATTCAAATACTCATACACATAAATCAATAATCATTACACATCCATATTTCATTTCACATAATTCAAGTAGGGTCACTTCTTGAGGACTTACCTCGGATGTTGTCGAGCGGCTTTTACGGCTATTCGATCACTTTTTCCTTCCCCTTGTCCAATTGTGGCCCTCTAAGCTCTTGAGCTTAATTTTGGTGCAAGTTTAGCCAAATCTCCTTCTAGATCTCTTCTAAACAAATAAAATGAAGCAAAAATCTCTTCTTCCCCTTAGAATTTTCGGCCAAAAAGTAGAGAACAAGGATGAACAAAAATTTTTGTTTTCCTTCTTAGTTACTGCAACAATGGGGGAATGCTACACTCTCACACACATTTTTTTGTTTCTCTTCCCACATCTAATTATTAATCATTTCTTTCATGCTCCATTAACAAAACATGTTTCAACATGTTTTCTTTGCCCATAACCCATGTCATGGCCGCCACCACCTATAAAATGGGAATTTGACATGCAAGTCCATTATTTTGCATGCATGCTTTAATTAGTCATCACACATTTCCTATCGTACTTTCAAAGTTCACTACTAAGTCCTTTCTAGCGAATTCACCGTTATAACACTAAGTCAATCATCAAAAATGTCATACATGAGCATACACATATTATAGGCATCAAAATAAATTTTAAATTATTTTTATGCCTCGGTTTTGTGGTCCCGAAACCACATTCCGACTAGGGTCAATTTTGGGCTGTCACAACTCTCCCCCACTTAAGAAATTTTCGTCCCGAAAATCTTACCGTAAATAGGGTTGGGTATCGCTCTTTCATAGAGTTCTCGGTTTCCCAAGTAGCTTCTTCTATCCCATGCTTGAGCCATAACACCTTCACTAGCGGAACCCGCTTGTTTCATAACTCTTTCACTTCCGTGATAGGATACGAATCGGTTCTTCCTCATAACTCATATTGGCTTGAATTTCAACCGATGGACTAATCACGTGCGATGGATCGGATCTATAGCGTCAAGCATCGAAACATGAAAGACATCGTGAACCTTTTCGAGTTCAGGGGGCAAAATCAAACGATATGCCACTGGACCGACTCGCTCGGATATCTCATATGGCCCAATGAACCTCGGGCTCAACTTGCCCTTACGGCCAAATCTGAGTATCTTTTTCCAAGGCGATACCTTGAGAAACACTTTATCTCCCACGATACTCGATGTCCTTACGCTTCAAATCCGCGCATTTACTTCGACAATCGGAGGCTATCTTGAGACTTTCACGGATTACTTTCACTTTCATTCAGCATCTCTAATCAAATCCACCCGAAAATTTTGCTTTCACCGAGCTCGGTCCAAAACAATGGTGTACGGCATTTACGACCGTACAAAGCCTCGTAGGGTGCCATCTTAATACTTGATTGAAAGTTTGTTGTTGTAAGCAAATTCAATCATCGGCAAATACCGCTCCCATGAACCACTAAACTCGAGGACGCAACATCTCAACATATCCTCGGTATCTGAATTATCCGCCGGATTGACCATCGGTTTGGGGGTGAAGGCGGTGCTGAAATGCAACGTGGTACCCAAAGCTTCTTGCAACTTTTTCCAAAATCGCGAGGTAAACCTCGGATCTCTATCCGACACGATGGAAATAGGCACCCGTGCAATTTCACAACGAGAAACGTCTGATTCGCTAGTTTGTCCATTGAAAAGTCCGTGCGTTCGGGGACAAAGTGAGCCGACTTAGTCAATCTATCTACAACGACCCAAACCGCATCCTTCTTACTCGCGACAAGGCGGTCCGGATACAAAGTCCATTGTGACTCGATCCCATTTCCACTCGGGTATCGTGATTGGTGAAGTAATCTCAAGGCACTTGATGTTTCGCTTTCACTTGTTGACATATTAAGCATCTCGAAACAAAGTCAGAGTTGTCTCGTTTCATACCATGCCACCAAAACCGACGTTTCAAATCGTTGTACATCTTCGTACTCCCCGGGTGGATTGCCATTCGGCTACAATGGGCTTCGTTCAAAATTATTGAAATGAGTTCCGAATTCTTTGGAACACACGGACGACCTTTGAACCTCAAACAATCGTCATCATCGATTTGAAACTCTGAGTCCTTGTTCGGAACACACTCAGCTCGTTTTGCAGCCAACTCGTCGTCGACTTTCTGAGCTTCTCGAATTTGATGTATCAACAGTGGTTTGGCTTTCAATTCAGCTACTAACACACTGTCGGATCGAACAGACAAGTGCACATTCATCGCTCGTAAAGTGAATAATGATTTACGACTCAAGGCATCCGCAACCACATTCGCCTTTCCGGGTGATAGTCAATGACCACTCATAATCCTTTAACACTCGAGCCAACGTCTTTGTCGCATGATTTAAGTCTCTTTGGGTCATCAAATATTTGAGACTTTTGTGATCCGAGTACACATGGCACTTCTCACCAAATAAGTAATGTCGCCAAATCTTTAAGGCGAATACGATGGCAGCTAATTCGAGATCATGGGTCGGATAATTTTTCTCGTGTGGCTTTAATTGCCTCGACGCATAGGCCACAACTCGACCTTCTTGCATCAATACGCAACCTAACCCAAGGAGGGAGGCGTCACTATAGATGACAAACTCTTTGCCAGATTCGGGTTGCACTAGAATTGGGGCTCCCGTCAAATAAGTTTTCAGTTGATCGAAACTTTTCTGACATTTCTCCGTCCATTCGAACTTAACATCCTTTTGGAGTAGCTTCGTCATCGGCGTGGCTATCGTTGAGAAACCTTTTACAAATCGTCGGTAATAACCGCAAGCCCCAAAAGTCTCGAACTTCAAGAATATTTCTCGAGGCTTCCAATTAAGTATGGCTGAAATTTTATTCGAATCGACTCAATACCGATCTGAGATACCACATGACCCAAGAAGCTAACCTCTCTAAACGTAACTCACACTTCTTGAACTTAGCATATAATTGCTTATCCCGTAAAATTTGCAGCACTAACCTCAGGTGTTCAGCATGTTCGGTCTCATTTCTTGAATAGACCAAGATGTCATCAATGAACACGACTACGAATCGATCCAAATATGGTCTGAAGATCCGATTCATTAAATCCATAAATACCGCAGGGGCATTAGTAAGCCCAAACGGCATCACTAGGAACTCATAGTGACCATATCTCGCTCAAGGCGGTCTTGGGCGCGTCCAAATCTCGGATTCGCAATTGATAATAGCCCGATCTCAAATCTATTTTCGAGAACACCGAGGCTCCCTTCAGTTGATCGAACAAGTCATCGATCGTGGTAACGGATATTTGTTCTTTATCGTCGCTTTATTAAGTCGACGATAGTCGATCTGCACCGCATGGTTCCATCCTTCTTTTCACAAACAACACCGGCGCACCCAAAGGCGAAAAACTCGGGCGAGCAAAACCTCTATCCACCAATTCTTGCAACCGAGCTTTCAACTCCTTTAATTCCGTTGGTGCCATACGATACGGAGCTATCGAAATTGGAGTGGTACCGGTACCAATTCGATGCCAAATTCTATTTCCGAGCAGTGGTAAACTCGGCAATTCTTGAGGAAAACATCCGGGTATTCACAAACCACGACCGCATGATTCGGGTTTCTTATCCGATTCCTTGTCATCGAGCACATACGCAAGGTACGCTTCGCACCCTTTTCTTACATATTTCCGGGCCAACATTATCGATATTACATTGGCAACCCTTTAAGTCCGTAGACTCAACCCGAATTATCTCGTTATTCGCACCTCAAATCGATAGTCTTGCTTTTGCAATTTGCAACCGCATCATGCATGGTCAACCAATCCAAACCAAGAATAACGTCGAATTCATTGAGCGGCAAAAGCATCAAGTCCGCGGAAAACAAGAACCTCGGAACACTAGGGACTTTTCTTGCACACTTTGTTGATAAGCACGTAATGACCCAAGGGTTTGACACCGAATTACAAACTCGATGAGACTCAATAGGCAAAGTCTTCTTTGGATGCTAAGGTTTCACATATATAAGAATGAGTAGAACCGGGGTCAATCAAAGCAATCACATTAGTATTGAAAAGAGTGAAAGTACCGGTAATGACATCTGGAGAGGCAGCATCCTCGCGTGCACGTATGGCATAAGTCCTAGCAGGAGCCCGAGCCTCGGATCGATGGTAGAATCTCTAGATCCTCTCGACCGCCACTAACATTGCCCACATTTCTGGGTGGCCTACCTCGGCGATGGTAGCACCGGGTTTCCACTCGACTTACATTTTGTTCAAGCAACCTGGGCAATCCTTCATAAGGTGGTCGGCCGATCCGCACTTATAGCAGGAGCGATCACGGAACCAACAGCTCCCCGAATGCCATTTGCCACAATGCAGACACTTCGCCCTCTCTTGGCGATCATTTCCACCACTGGCGATCGAAGTGACTCGTGTGGTCACAGGGGGTCGATCGCGTCCTCGTCTAGAAAAGCCCGTAACGCCTCTAGACCGGCTCACATCATCTCGAAATCTCTTGATACTGTTGAAGAGACTTTCCGAGGACCTTTTCGAATTCTCTAGTTCCCACATCAACTTTTTGTTTCTCTTTTCTAAGCTCTTGACTTTACAAGCTCGCTCAACAAGTACTACGAACTCTCGTATTTCGAGAATGCCAACGAACATCCTTATATCATCATTCAGCCCATCCTCGAGCGTTTACACATAATAGCTTGGACGAAATGCATTCTCGCAGCATATCGGCTAAGCCTCACAAATTTTCGTTCATAGTCGAATCGACATAGAACCTTGCTTAAGATCAAGAAATTCCCTCGCTTTTGGTCGATGAATCTCGACTAATATACTTTTTTGAACTCGGTTTGAAAGAATTCCCAAGTCACTTGCTCTCTAGGCACCACAAGTCGAGTACTCCACCAATAGTAGGCGGAATCACGTAGCAAGGAGATGGTACACTTTAAGCACTCATCGGGTGTACAAGATAGCTCATCGAGCACCGGATAGTGTTGTCCAACCAAAATTCAGCTCGCTTCGGCATCATCATCATCCGTAGCTTTAAATTCAAGTGGCCCCATGTTTTGAATCCTGTCGACTAGGGGCTTACTTGACCTTATTTGGTCGATTCATCGGAGGTATTGTAGGTCTTGGGTTGCATTTGTCGGGAATGGAGGTTGTGGAACAATAGTGTTAGTTCGAATGTATTGGTTAAACCAATCATTCATCACACTATAAAAGGCTTGCCTAGCCTCATCATTCGGATTGCTGGCCATAGGTTGAGAGTCCGCCGGCGCTGTCCCTTGCGCGGAGCAGCGCCACACTCTCCACATCATCAGCTATCGCTCGGTTGGGATCGGGATCCATTACTATAAACAAACACAAAGTCAAATTGTCGTAAATCACCACACTATCGATTCATCATTTAATGGCATGTATAGCTAGACCCCAAACACATCACGGTAGTCCTAGAATTGACTAAACCGTGGCTCGATACCAATAAAATTGTAACACCCGAACCGAGACCATCGCCGTTATCGGACACGAGGGGTTAACAAGCCAAATCCACATATTTCGCCCACCAATTGACATTTCCAGTCAGGCTGGAAAACTGCGTCACTGTCGCCTTAAAAATCATATCTCGAGTTTCAAAACTCGGAAACTGGTTTTGTAAATTTTCCCTCAATTTAGACTCATATATCCATGCATGGATTTATTTCTAGAATTTTTGGTCGGGCCAATTGGTACAGTTTATTAGTTAAAGTCACCCATGTTACAGGGATCGACTGCTCTGACCTCCGCGCGTTACAACTTGAATATCTCTATGTACAGGGCTTTAATACTGGTGCCGTTTATTTCTAATGAAACTAGACTCAAAATTGAATCTGTACATATAAGGCATGACTCCTAATTCTTTCTGGATAATTTATAGTAAATTTTTAAAGTTGAGACAGGGGACCCAGAAACCGTTCTGGCCCTGTCTCACAATAGCTTTAATATCTCTTAACATGTGACTCCTATGACCGTTTCGTTTCTTCCATATGAAAGTAGACTCATCAAGGTTCATTTACATAGCTTATTCACTATTTAATACCATTCCTACAAATTTTTGTGATTTTTCACATTCACGTCACTGCAGCTGGCAGCATCTGTTTTTAAGGTAGGTCTTACCTATTTTGTAGTCTCCATGAACCAACTAGTCTTGCCATACAGAGGTTCACATATGATCATTTTAACCATACCAATGGCTGATCATGTGACCAACACTCCCATTTCCAATCCATAATCACATCATGACACCATATATATATATACAAACCGCAAAAAGTCTAAGTTCGTACTTCACTTTTACGAGCCATTTTCGCATGGCCGTACACATATACATCACAACATATTTGAACCAACAAGGGTAGTCCTATACATGCCATTTCAAAGTTCAACCAAAATTTATACCAAAATGGAGGCTTTGATAGTGTAGATGACTTCGACTTTAATGATCCCAAATCCGATTGCTATCGAGCAAAATCTATAAAACAGAGAGCCAAAGCAGCGGGGTAAGCATTTTTATGCTTAGTAAGTCTCAAGGAATAAAATCAGCTTTAATTAAAGCAATACATTCACATAGCCAAATGCATCATTTCATTAATACACATTCACATAATCATTCTTACTTCACACTTCATCATTATATACTTTCACAAGGTATCAACCAATTCAATAGCTGAAATTGTTAGTCGATTGAGCGAATGTTGCTCAAGCATGTCGACTTTTCCAATGCACATATAATCATACCTTATTCTTGGGCTTTTCGAGCGTACTAATTGAATTTATTACAGCAGCCAACACTCACCTCCAGCTCAAGCTTCTTCGGAATACAACCGGATATAACCACGTGCACGAATGCCTTCGGGTCTTAGCCCGGATAGAACGACTCGCACGAATGCCTTGGTCTTAGCCGGATGTAGCCACTAGCACAATTGCCTTGGGTCTTAACCGGATATAATTTCCAGCATAAATGTCGTCGGGACTTAGCCCGGATATCATTCAAATGCTCATGCACACATACATCAATAATCATTAGACATTCATGTTTCATTTTTGTTACTAAGGCTCAAACACAAATGTAATCACTAGCATAATCGCCTTGGGACTTAGCCCGGTATCATTCAAATACTCATACACACATAAATCAATAATCATTACACATCCATATTTCATTTCACATAATTCAAGTAGGGTCACTTCTTGAGGACTTACCTCGGATGTTGTCGAGCGGCTTTTACGGCTATTCGATCACTTTTCCTTCCCTTGTCCAATTGTGGCCCTCTAAGCTCTTGAGCTTAATTTTGGTGCAAGTTTAGCCAAATCTCCTTCTAGATCTCTTCTAAACAAATAAAATGAAGCAAAATCTCTTCTTCCCTTAGTATTTTCGGCCAAAAGGAGAGAACAAGGATGAACAAAAATTTTTGTTTTCCTTCTTAGTTGCACTGCAATGGGGGAATGCTACACTCTCACACATTTTTTTGTTTCTCTTCCCACATCTAATTATTAATCATTTCTTTCATGCTCCATTAACAAAACATGTTTCAACATGTTTTCTTTGCCCATAACCCATGTCATGGCCGCCACCACCTATAAAAGGGGAATTTGACATGCAAGTCCATTATTTTGCATGCATGCTTTAATTAGTCATCACACATTTCCCTATCGTACTTTCAAAGTTCACTACTAAGTCCTTTCTAGCGGAATTCACCGTTATAACACTAAGTCAATCATCAAAAAATGTCATACATGAGCATACACATATTATAGGCATCAAAATAAATTTTAAATTATTTTTATGCCTCGGTTTTGTGGTCCCGAAACCACATTCCGACTAGGGTCAATTTTGGGCTGTCACAACTCTCCCCCACTTAAGAAATTTTCGTCCCCGAAAATCTTACCAGTAAATAGGGTTGGGTATCGCTCTTTCATAGAGTTCTCGGTTTCCCAAGTAGCGTCTTCTATCCCGTGCTTGAGCCATAACACCTTCACTAGCGGAACCCGCTTGTTTCGCAACTCTTTCACTTCCGTGATAGGATACGAATCGGTTCTTCCTCATAACTCATATTGGCTTGAATTTCAACCCGATGGACTAATCACGTGCGATGGATCGGATCTATAGCGTCGAAGCATCGAAACATGAAAGACATCGTGAACCTTTTCGAGTTCGGGGGCAAAATCAAGCGATATGCCACTTGGACCGACTCGCTCGGATATCTCATATGGCCCAATGAACCTCGGGCTCAACTTGCCCTTACGGCCAAATCGAGTATCTTTTTCCAAGGCGATACCTTGAAAACACTTTATCTCCCACCGAGACTCGATGTCCTTACGCTTCAAATCTGCGTACGACTTCTGACGATCGGAGGCTATTTTCAGACTTTCACGGATTACTTTCACTTTCTGTTTAGCATCTCTAATCAAATCCACCCCGAAAATTTTGCTTTCACCGAGCTCAGTCCAAAACAATGGTGTACGACATTTACGACCGTACAAAGCCTCGTAGGGTGCCATCTTATCTTTGGATTGAAAGTTGTTGTTGTGCGAATTCAATCATCGGCAAATACCGTTCCCATGAACCACTAAACTCGAGGACGCAACATCTCAACATATCCTCGGTATCTGAATTATCCGCTCGGATTGACCATCGGTTTGGGGGTGAAGGGCGGTGCTGAAATGCAACTTGGTACCCAAAGCTTCTTGCAACTTTTTCCAAAATCGCGAGGTAAACCTCGGATCTCTATCCGACACGATGGAAATAGGCACCCGTGCAATTTCACAATCGAGAAACGTCTGATTCGGCTAGTTTGTCCATTGAAAAGTCCGTGCGTCGGGGACAAAGTGAGCCGACTTAGTCAATCTATCTACAACGACCCAAACCGCATCCTTCTTACTCACGACAAGGCGGTCCGGATACAAAGTCCATTGTGACTCGATCCCATTTCCACTCGGGTATCGTGATTGGCTGAAGTAATCCTGAAGGCACTTGATGTTTCGCTTTCACTTGTTGACATATTAAGCATCTCGAAACAAAGTCGGAGATGTCTCGTTTCATACCATGCCACCAAAACCGACGTTTCAAATCGTTGTACATCTTCGTACTCCCCGGGTGGATTGCCATTCGGCTATAATGGGCTTCGTTCAAAATTATCGAAATGAGTTCCGAATTCTTTGGAACACACAGACGACCTTTGAACCTCAAACAATCGTCATCATCGATTTGAAACTCCGAGTCCTTGTTCGGAACACACTCAGCTCGTTTTGCAGCCAACTCGTCGTCGACTTTCTGAGCTTCTCGAATTTGATGTATCAATAGTGGTTTGGCTTTCAATTCAGCTACTAACACACTGTCGGATCGAACATACAAGTGCACATTCATCGCTCGTAAAGTGAATAATGATTTACGACTCAAGGCATCCGCAACCACATTCGCCTTTCGGGGTGATAGTCAATGACCAGCTCATAATCCTTTAACACTCGAGCCAACGTCTTTGTCAGATTTAAGTCTCTTTGGGTCATCAAATATTTGAGACTTTTGTGATCCGAGTACACATGGCACTTCTCACCAAATAAGTAATGTCGCCAAATCTTTAAGGCGAATCGATGGCGACTAATTCGAGATCATGGGTCGATAATTTTTCTCGTGTGGCTTTAATTGCCTCGACGCATAGGCCACAACTCGACCTTCTTGCATCAATACGCAACCTAACCCAAGGAGGAGGCGTCACTATAGATGACAAACTCTTTGCCGATTCGGGTTGCACTAGAATTGGGGCTCCCGTCAAATAAGTTTTCATTGATCGAAACTTTTCGACATTTCTCCGTCCATTCGAACTTAACATCCTTTTGGAGTAGCCGTCATCGGTGGCTATCGTTGAGAAACCTTTACAAATCGTCGGTAATAACCGCAAGCCCCAAAAACTCGAACTTCAATAATATTTCTGAGGCTTCCAATTAAGTATGGCTGAAATTTTATTCGAATCGACTCGAATACCGATCTGAATACCACATGACCCAAGAAGCTAACCTCTCTTAACCGAACTCACACTTGCTGAACTTAGCATATAATTGCTTATCCCGTAAAATTTGCAGCACTAACCTCAGGTGTTCAGCATGTTCGGTCTCATTTCTTGAATAGACCAAGATGTCATCAATGAACATGACTACGAATCGATCCAAATATGGTCTGAAGATCCGATTCATTAAATCCATAAATACCGCAGGGGCATTAGTAAGCCCAAACGGCATCACTAGGAACTCATAGTGACCATATCTCGCTCAAGGCGCCTTGGGCACGTTCAATCTCGGATTTGCAATTGATAATAGCCCGATCTCAAATCTATTTTCGAGAACACCGAGGCTCCTTCAGTTGATCGAACAAGTCATCGATCGTGGTAACGGATATTTGTTCTTTATCGTCGCTTTATTAAGTCGACGATAGTCGATCTACAACCGCATGGTTCCATCCTTCTTTTCACAAACAACACCGGCGCACCCAAAGGCGAAAAACTCGGCGAGCAAAACCTCTATCCACCAATTCTTGCAACCGAGCTTTCAACTCCTTTAATTCCGTTGGTGCCATACGATACGGAGCTATCGAAATTGGAGTGGTACTAGGTACCAATTCGATGCCAAATTCTATTTCGAACAGTGGTAAACCGGCAATTCTTGAGGAAAACATCCGGTATTCACAAACCACGAGCACAGATTCGGGTTTCTTTTACGATTCCTTGTCATCGAGCACATACGCAAGGTACGCCGCACCCTTTCTTACATATTTCCGGGCCAACATTATCGATATTACGGTGGCAACCCTTTAAGTCCGTAGACTCAACCCGAATTATCTCGTTATTCGCGCACCTCAAATCGATAGTCTTGCTTTTGCAATTTACAACCGCATCGTGCATGGTCAACCAATCCAAACCAAGAATAACGTCAAATTCATTGAACGGCAAAAGCATCAAGTCCGCGGAAAACAAGAACCTCGGAACACTAGGGGACTTTTCTTGCACACTTTGTTGACAAGCACGTAATGACCCAAGGGTTTGACACCGAATTACAAACTCGATGAGACTCAATAGGCAAAGTCTTCTTTGGATGCTAAGGTTTCACATATATAAGAATGAGTAGAACCAGGTCAATCAATGCAATCACATTAGTATTGAAAAGAGTGAAAGTACCGGTAATGACATCTGGAGAGGCAGCATCCTCGCGTGCGCGTATGGCATAAGTCCTAGCAGGAGCCCAAGCCTCGGATCTGATGGTAGAATCTCTAGATCCTCTCTGACCGCCACTAACATTGCCCACATTTCTAGGTGGCCTACCTCGGCGATGGTAGCACCGGGTTTCCACTCGACTTACATTTTGTTCAAGCAACCCGGGCAATCCTTCATAAGGTGGTCGGCCGATCCGCACTTATAGCAGAGCGATCACGGAACCAACAGCTCCCGAATGCCATTTGCCACAATGCGAGACACTCGCCTCTCTCGGCGATCATTTCCACCATCGCGATCGAAGTGACTCGTGTGGTCACGGGGTCGATCGCGTCCTCGTCTAGAAAAGCCCGTGGCGCCTCTAGACCGGCTCACATCATCTCGAAATCTCTTGATACTGTTGAAGAGACTTTCCGAGGACCTTTTCGAATTCTCTAGTTCCCACATCAACTTTTTGTTTCTCTTTTCTAAGCTCTTGACTTTACAAGCTCGCTCAACAAGTACTACGAACTCTCGTATTTCGAGAATGCCAACGAACATCCTTATATCATCATTCAGCCCATCCTCGGCGTTTACACATAATAGCTTCGGACGAAATGCATTCTCGCACGTATCGGCTAAGCCTCACAAATTTTCGTTCATAGTCGGTAACTGACATAGAACCTTGCTTAAGATCAAGAAATTCCCTTCGCTTTTGGTCGATGAATCTCTGACTAATATACTTTTTTCGGAACTCGGTTTGAAAGAATTCCCAAGTCACTTGCTCTCTAGGCACCACAGAAGTCAGAGTACTCCACCAATAGTAGGCGGAATCACGTAGCAAGGAGATGGTACACTTTAAGCACTCATCGGTGTACAAGATAGCTCATCGAGCACCGGATAGTGTTGTCCAACCAAAATTCAGCTCGCTTCGGCATCATCATCATCCGTAGCTTTAAATTCAGTGGCCCCATGTTTTGAATCTCGTCATTGGGGCTTACTTGACCTTATTTGGTCGATTCTGGAGGTATTGTAGGTCTTGGGGTTGCATTTGTCGGGAATGGAGGTTGTGGAACAGTAGTGTTAGTTCGAATGTATTGGTTAAACCAATCATTCATCACACTATAAAAGGCTTGCCTAGCCTCAACATTCGGATTGCTGGCCATAGGTTGAGAGTCCGCCGGCGCTGTCCCTTGCGCGGGAGCAGGCGCCACACTCTCCACATCATCAGCTATCACTCGGTTGGGATCGGGATCCATTACTATAAACAAACACAAAGTCAAATTGTCAGAAATCACCACACTATCGATTCATCATTTAATGGCATGTATAGCTAGACCCCAAACACATCACGGTAGTCCTAGAATCGACTAAACCGTGGCTCTGATACCAATAAAATTGTAACACCTCGAACCCGAGACCATCGCCGGTGTCGGACACGAGGGGTTAACAAGCAAAATCCACATATTTCGCCCACCAATTGACATTTCCAGTCAGGCTGGAAAACTGCGTCACTGTCGCCTTAAAAATCATATCTCGAGTTTCAAAACTCGGAAACTGGTTTTGTAAATTTTCCCTGAATTTAGACTCATATATCCATGCATGGATTTATTTCTAGAATTTTTGGTCGGGCCAATTGGTACAGTTTATTAGTTAAAGTCACCCATGTTACAGGGATCGACTGCTCTGACCTCCGCGCGTTACAACTTGAATATCTCTCTGTACAGGGATTTAATACTGGTGGCGTTTGTTTCTAATGAAACTAGACTCAAAATTGAATCTGTACATATAAGGCATGACTCCTAATTCTTTCTGGATAATTTATAGTAAATTTTTAAAGTTGTGACAGGGGACCCAGAAACCGTTCTGGCCCTGTCTCACAATAGCTTTAATATCTCTTAACATGTGACTCCTATGACCGTTTCGTTTCTTCCATATGAAAGTAGACTCATCAAGGTTCATTTAAATATCTTATTCACTATTTAATACCATTCCTACAAATTTTGGTGATTTTCACATTCACGTCACTGCAGCTGGCAGCATCTGTTTTAAGGTAGGTCTTACCTATTTTGTAGTCTCCATGAACCAACTAGTCTTGCCATACATAGGTTCACATATGATCATTTTAACCATACCAATGGCTGATCATGTGACCAACACTCCCATTTCCAATCCATAATCACATCATGACACCATATATATATATACAAACTGCAAAAGTCTAAGTTCAGTACTTCACTTTTACGAGCCATTTTCGCATGGCCGTACACATATACATCACAACATATTTGAACCAACAAGGGTAGTCCTATACATGCCATTTCAAAGTTCAACCAAAATTTATACCAAAATGGAGGCTTTGATAGTGTAGATGACTTCGACTTTAATGATCCCGAATCCGATTGCTATCGAGCAAAATCTATAAAACAGTGCCAAAGCAACGGGTAAGCATTTTTATGCTTAGTAAGTCTCAAGGAATAAAATCAGCTTTAATTAAAGCAATACATTCACATAGCCATATGCATCATTTCATTAATACACATTCACATAATCATTCTTACTTCACACTTCATCATTATATACTTTCACAAGGTATCAACCAATTCAATAGCTGAAATTGTTAGTCGATTGAGCGAATGTTGCTCAAGCATGTCGACTTTTCCAATGCACATATAATCATACCTTATTCTTCGGGCTTTTCGAGCGTACTAATTGAATTTATTACAGCAGCCAACACTCACCTCCAGCCCAAGCTTCTTCAGAATACAACCGGATATAACCACGTGCACGAATGCCTTTGGGTCTTAGCCGGATAGAACGACTTCATACGAATGCCTTGGTCTTAGCCGGATGTAGCCACTAGCACAATTGCCTTGGTCTTAACCGGATATAATTTCCAGCATAAATGTCGTCGGGACTTAGCCGGATATCATTCAATTGCTCATGCACACATACATCAATAATCATTAGACATTCATGTTTCATTTTCGTTACTAAGGCTCAAACACAAATGTAATCACTAGCATAATCACCTTCGGGACTTAGCCCGGGTATCATTCAAATACTCATACACACATAAATCAATAATCATTACACATCCATATTTCATTTCACATAATTCAAGTAGGGCACTTCTTGAGGACTTACCTCGGATGTTGTCGAACGGCTTTTACGGCTATTCGATCACTTTTTCCTTCCCCTTGTCCAATTGTGGCCCTCTAAGCTCTTGAGCTTAATTTTGGTGCAAGTTTAGCCAAATCTCCTTCTAGATCTCTTCTAAACAAATAAAATGAAGCAAAAATCTCTTCTTCCCCTTAGTATTTTCGGCCAAAAAGGAGAGAACAAGGATGAACAAAATTTTTTGTTTTCCTTCTTAGTTGCACTGCAATGGGGGGAATGCTACACTCTCACACATTTTTTTTTGTTTCTCTTCCCACATCTAATTATTAATCATTTCTTTCATCCTCCATTAACAAAACATGTTTCAACATGTTTTCTTTGCCCATAACCCATGTCATGGCCGGCCACCACCTATAAAAGGGGGAATTTGACATGCAAGTCCATTATTTTGCATGCATGCTTTAATTAGTCATCACACATTTCCCTATCGTACTTTCAAAGTTCACTACTAAGTCCTTTCTAGCGAATTCACCTTTATAACACTAAATCAATCATCAAAAATGTCATACATGAGCATACATATTATAGGCATCAAAATAAATTTTAAATTATTTTTATGCCTTGGTTTTGTGGTCCCGAAACCACATTCCGACTAGGGTCAATTTTGGGCTGTCACAGAATCAAAGTTTGGCATCTTCACTTTGATGGAGAGCAGACACATAGCAGATCTCGCCTTCAGATGTTTATGCTGAAGCGGATCCAAGATGGTTTGGAATCCTTGTGTTTACAAGGACCAAATCGAAGACATAGCTGATTTTGTTTTCACGTGTTTACGTTGAAACAAATCTAAGATGATTTGTCGTCTCTGTATTGTCAGAGAACAAATCGAAGTCTGGCATCTCCATTTCAATGGAGAGCAGATACATAGCAGATCTGATCTTCAGATGTTTATACTGAAGCAAGATCCAAGATGATTTGGCATCCTTGTGCTTACAAAGAATAAATCAAAGACATAGCAGATTTGACTTTCGGATGTTCCCACACCAAAGCAGATCCAAGATAACAGATCTGGCATCTCCATTTATTCGGAGAGCAGATCGAAGAGATCAGCATGGCATCCCTGTGCTTATAGGGAACAAGTTGGAAATAGCAGATTTGGCATCCCTGTGTTTATAGGGGACAAATCGAAGATAGCAGATCTGACATTCTTGTGCTTACAGTGAAGCAGATCGAAGATTTCAACAAGGCATCCCTATGAACAGATCGAAGAAGCAGATCGAAGAACTCAAAACTCAGCAAGCCCGAGCAAAATTGGGTCTTTTTAGTCTTTGCTCTATTCCTGTAACACAAAGAATGAGCAAAGAGGGCATTATAGAACCCATATTTTGCCCGGGCCTTAAAATAAATAAACCAAATTTTGAAAAAAATCAAAATGTCCATTTATACAGTCCTTTTAGAAATCAAAATACAAACTAGATCAGCCCATTAACCCAATACCCAAGCACAAGTCAAAATCCTAGCCCAACTATCTTAAAACTTTTCAACAATTCAAACCCTAGCTCTACAAGCCTTGCGCCGCTGCCTCCATGTGCTGGCCTCAGGGTGCACAACACCCGAAACTAGCCTCCCCACGCATGCCCCTCTCCTCCACGCGTCTAACACCCTTCAAAGCCTGCAAACGAGCAAGAAAAGAGGACACAAAAAGACAAAAACCATGTGCAAACAACAAAAGATATAACAGAGAAACAGTAGTGATTTTTTTTTGGATTTTTGTAATCGGTTATAAAACCAAAAACGAAATCAGTTTGTAAGGGGGGGAACTTAAAAAAAATAGATTAAGCAAAAAAGAATAGACATTTTCTAGAGGTGAATATTATTTGCGTTTCAGTTCTGATCTTTGTGTGTTTCATTTTTTTATTCCACGAAATAACAATAAAAAGAAATAATAGAACATACCTCCGATTCATTGTTTGGGAGGGGGGTTCTGGCGTTCCCTAGCTGATTTGGAGGCCGTTGGACCCCTGGGGGTTCGGCCAAAGGCCGTGGAAGGGAGCATGGAACCGAAGGGGGGCCTTCCTTTTCCTTTCTTTTTTTTTCTTCTCTCTTTCGTTGCGGTGGGTCACGAAAATACCGTCTTCGGACTGTTTAGAGATGGACCAAGAGGTCTCGTGCCACTCAGCACCGATCGCCATTCGTGGGTGTGGAGGGCCACCGAGGAATCCATGGTCGGCCATGGAGGAGGCTAAGAAGGAGAGAAAGCAAAAAGCTTTCTTTTTAAAAGGAGGCTGAAAATGAAACAAAAAAAGGGTTTTGTTTTAAATGATGATGATGAGATGATGCCGTTTGGTATGGTGAGGGTTTGGCATTTTCCTAAAAGGAGATTTATGCAATTAGTCCTTTCCTTTTCAACCCCATTCAATCAGCCCCATTTTCTGTCTTCTTTTGTTTTAAAATTTAGCCTTGGATCCTATTTGGTTTCGCTTTTATCCTTAATTAACTTTTCAAGATTTATACTTTTATACCTCAATTTTAATTTATTTTAGCCATCACCTAAATCTATTTAACTCACTTATTGACCTTTTTTGTGTTTGTTTTATTTACATATTATTTCAAATATTTTATATGTTACTTATTTACATCTATTCTAACTTATTTTAATGTGTTGATTATTCAAATTCTTATTATTTATCTTAACTTGCTTTATGTATATATATTACCTTAATCTCTGTATATGAATTATTTTTTTATATTCCTTACCTATTATATGTATGTATACATATAGTCTATTTCAAGCTTTTATATATTTATAATTCTTTAAAATTATTATATATATATATATTTATATATATTTTAAGTTATTGTATATTATGTATTTCAAATAACTCTCTCTTTATTATCTTTGAATTGTTACTATTACAAAGTATATTTATATTGTCCTCTTTTTTACATATTATCTGCTTTTTTAAACTTGTTATATATCATTTTAAATTAACTATTATATATTACTTATTTTAAAATTATTTTATATACCTTATTTTAAACCCATTTTACTTATTTCAAATGATTTTATTATTATTTATTTTAGGTTTTTTTACATATCATTTTACCCTTTTATAGATACATATTATATATTTTAAAATTATTCATTTTTTAAATTCTACTTTGTGTGGTAATGGATTTTAAGACACTTTTTTATATTACTTATTTTAAACTCATTTATTATCATTCTAAAATTTGTTCACACTTTATTTATTTTAATTTGTTTTATACCTTTTATCATTTTAATTCATCGGTCCTTATTTATTGATTTTATCATTTAAATGTTGTATGATTGTTGCTATTGCATGTACTATGATTCGTTATTTATATTTTCATATTATTGTCATTCACTAGTGTAATATTTTATTCATGCATTATTATTCCACGCACTATCATTCTATGCACATTATTATATTTTTATCTCACGTCATCGTATCGTGTATTAGACTTCAACGTTTTATCCAATATGGATCGTTCCACTTTTATTCCAAATGAATAATACTTGTTGTTTAAATATTGCATTCGCTACTATTCAAAAACGAAATTTTCCAAATAAGGCAATGTTATGCATTTTGAGATATCGAGGAATTGTGCCCTAACTTATGGGGTTTCGATTTTCTCGTTATTTCTAAATAGCTAAATATCCTTTTCGAGTTTTAAAACACACGAAACTCTCATTTAAATTAAAAGACGACCTTGTGCTTGGGAATTCACGGTATTGTGTCCTAACTTACGGGACATGATATTTTGATATCTCGAGATAAAGAAATCTTTAAACAATCAATTTGAGCTAATTCAAGCATTTTAAAATCGATATTAATAGAAAGGATCGAATTTCAAATTCGTTCCCATTTTAATTTTCACTTTCAAAACCAAAGTCGATCCCGTTTTCAAAAAAAATGATTACGACACTATCTTGTATGTTATGTTTTATCATGTTAATGCGCTCCTTCATGCATCAATTTTAAAAATGAGACTTCAAGGATTTCGAAAAATATAAAGGCAATGCTTGGTGTTTGGAAATTTCGAGAAAGTAGTGCCCTAACTTATTGGGTTGCCACTTTTATCGTTGAATTCGAATAATTAAGTACCCTTCTAAGGTTTTTTTAAAGGTTTTCTAAATGCAAGCCACTATCTTGGAATTTTAAAGCAATATGTCCTAACTTATTGGATATGGCATTTTGCTGTTTCGAGATAGGAATTTCAAAAAGGGTTAAGTTAATGTCAATACTTTGACGCGAGTGAATCCCAATTTTCAAAGATTAAATATTTTAAAGAGGACTACATCTTAAATTTTTTTTTTAAATTTCTACCATTAAAGACATTTGATAATCAATTGGGTACCAACTTTTGGGCGTTACGAGGGTGCTAATCCTTCCTCGTACGTAACCGACTCCCGAACCTGTTCTTTTATTTCGTGGACCAAAATTAATGATTTTAAGACAAAATGTTTTAAAGGTGATCCAATCACACCTAAAAAGATTGGTGGCGACTCCCGTTTTCGTTTTTAAAATCGATTCCCATTTTCCAAAACTCGATTTGAACATGGTTTCGACAGAACCCCTTTGGCCGGTGTGTTATGGTTGATAAAGTGTGTAAGAATTGTCCCTTGATGATTCGAGATTTGTGCTTCCCGGCTGATTTGATGCTATTTCCATTTGATGAATTCGACAAAATTCTAGGAATGGACTGGTTGACTTTGCATGATACTGTCGTAAACTGTAAAAGAAAGACTATTGATTTATGGTGCCAGATTGATGAGATTATTCAGATTGAATATAATGGTCTGAATGGTTTATCGACATGAGTTCTTCGATGTTAGCTCAGAAATATGTAAGAAAAGGTTGCGAAGCTTATTTTTTCCTATGTGCTTGATAGTAAAGTGGCCAAAAGAAAGATTGAATCAGTACCAATTGTATGCGAGTATCCAAATGTGTTTCCTAAAGAATTGTCGGGTTTTCCACCTATTCAAGAGGTAGAATTTGGTATTGAGTTAGTGCTTGGGATGACTCCGATATCGATACCTCCGTTCAGATTGGCACCTACGAAATTAAAAAATTGAAAGCTTAGTTGCAAAAGTTGACAGATAGAGGTTTCACGCGATTGAGTTTCTCTCCTTGGGGTGTACCAGTTTTATTTGTGAATAAAAAAATATGGAACTATGAGAATGTGTATCGATTATAGACAGCTCAATAAGGTGAATATAAAGAATAAGTATTTGTTGCCACAAATTGATGATCCGTTGGATCAGCTGAAAGGGGCTACAGTGTTTTCAAAGATAGATTTGAGATCAAGCTACTATGAGTTACGAGTTAAAGACTCTGATGTGCCAAAAACTGCTTTCAGAACTAGGTGCGACTACTGTTTTTATGGATTTAATGAATCAGATTTTTATATAGTATTTGGATCAGTTTGTGGTTGTGTTCATAGATGACATTTTGATCTACTCCCATGATGAAACTGAGCATTCCAAACATCTAACACTTGTGTTATAGACTTTGCGAGATAAATAGTTGTATGCATAGTTCAGTAAATGTGAGTTCTGGTTACACGAATTTAGATTTCTTGCCCATGCTGTATCAGCATTAGGTATTCGGGTTGATCCGAGTAAAATTTCAGCTATACTTGATTGGAAACCTCCGAGAAATGTTTCTATAGTCCGAAGTTTTCTGGGACTTGCTAGTTACTATAAACGGATTGTGAAAGGTTTCTCTATGATTGCAACCCCAATGACAAAGTTGTTATAGAAAGATGTTAAGCTCGAATGGTCAGAAAAGTGCCAGAAGAGTTTTGATCAGTTGAAAGCCCTTTTGGCCGAAGTTCCAGTGCTAGCTCTGCCAAAATCGGGTAAAGAATTTCTTATATATAGTAATGCATCTTTAAATTGTTTGGGCTGTGTTTTGATGCAGGAAGGCAAAGTTACAGCTAATGCCTCGAGAAAATTAAAGCTACATGAAAAGAACTATCCGACACACGACCTCGAATTGGCAGGTATTGTATTTGCATTGAAGATATGGCGTCACTATTTGTTCGGTGAGAAATCTCATGTTTATTCTAATCAGAAAAGCCTGAAATATTTGTTGACTCAAAAAGATCTGAATTTGAGACAGCGTCGATGGTTAGAGTTGCTAAAAGACTATGAACTTGTGATTGATTATCATTTAGGAAAGGCTAATGTTGTTGCTGATGCTCTAAACACAAAATCATTGTTTACTTTGCCTGAAATGAATGTGCATATGGCTATGTCTGATGATAGTTCGATAATAGCTAAATTAAAAGCAAGACCGTTATTTGTTCAACAAATTTGTGAGGGTCAGAAAGTTGATAATGATTTGTTAGCAAAACGAGCTCAATATGATTCAAATGTTGATTCAGAGTTCAGAGTTGATGCTGAGGGTTGTTTGAGGTTCAAAAAATAGAATATGTGTCTCGAGAAATTCAGCGTTGATTCAGATGATTTTGAATGAAGCTCATAGTAGTCGGTTATCTGTTCACCCAGGTAGTGCGAAGATGTATAATGATCTAAAACAGCTTTACTAGAGGCATGGTATGAAACGAAACATTTCTGACTTTGTTTCAAAATGTTTAGTCTGTCAACAAGTAAAAGCTGAGCATCAGGTACCTTTTAGATTGCTTCAGCCAATCATGATACCTAAGTGGAAATGGGACAAGTCACAATGGATTTTGTATTCGGTTTACCGTTGACACCGAGAAAGAAAGATGCAATCTGGGTTATTGTGGATAGATTGACTAAATCAGCTCACTTTATTCCAATTCGTACAGATTATTCACTCGATAAGCTAGCCGAATTGTATGTTTCTCAAATTGTACGATTACATGGTGTGCCTATTTCTATTGTTTCAAATAGAGATCCAAGATTTACATCATGGTTTTGGAAGAAACTGCAAGATGCCTTAGGTACGAAATTACATTTTAGCACTGCTTTCGATCCGCAAACAGATGGTCAGTCTGAACCAATCATTCAGATACTTGAGTATATGTTGAGATGTTGCATTCTTGAGTTCGAAGCTAAGTGGGAACGATATTTACCTCTGATTGAATTCACATGCAATAATAGCTTTTAATCGAGTATCAAAATGGCACCTTACGAGGCTTTGTATAGTCATAAATGTTGTACACCATTATATTAGACCGATCTTAGTCAAAATAAGATACACGGGGTTGATTTAATCAGAGAGACTGAACAGAAAGTTAAAGTGATTCGTGAAAGTCTGAAAATAGCGTCAAATCATCAGAAATCGTATGCGAACTTGAAACAAAAAGATATAGAGTTTCAGATCGGGGACAAAGTATTTTTGAAAGTCTCACAGTGGAAGAAAATACTTAGATTTAGTCGTAAAGGCAAATTGAGTCTGAGATTTATTGGGTTGTATGAGATTATAAAGCGTATCGGACCGGTTGCGTATAGATTGTTGTTGCCACCTGAGTTAGAAAAGATCCATAATGTATTCCATGTTTCAATGCTTCGTAGATATCGATATGATCCCTCACATGTGATTAGTCCGTTAGAGATTGAGATTAAACCCGATATGACATATGAGGAAGAACCAATTCGCATTCTAGCTTACGAGGTTAAAGAATTACAAAATAAGAAAATTTCATTAGTTAATGTACTATGGCATAAACACGAGTTGAGGAAGAAATGTGGGAGCTAGAGCTATGAAAGAGTGTTATCCGAACCTATTCACCAGTAAGATTTTTGGGGACAAAAATCCCTAAGGGAGGAAGAGTTGTAACATCCCAATTTAGACCCTAATTGAAAAGGTGGTTTCGGGACCACAAATTTTAGTCAGAAAGATATTTTAAAAATATTTTGTGTTTATTATGTGTGAATTTATATCTGTGAATTTTTTGTGATTTAATTTTGTCATTTGAGTGTCGATTTAATAAAAAGGGCTTAATCGCATAAAATGAAAACTTGGTAGTTTAATGTGTAAGGGTTGAATTGTTGTTGTCTATTTAAGTGGAGGCATTTAAGTTTCAATTTTCCCATGATATAATGATATTGATGGTAATTGTAACACCCCACACCCGTACCCTACGCTGAGACTAAATACGAGGCATTACCTAATTCGGAAAAATTTAAAAGTTTTTCAATCTAAATCGAAAACTCCGTAATAAAGGACTATGAGATTCCAAACGTTCTTTTAAAACCATTCAGGAATGATTCGAGTCTTTCCACGAACTTGAAATTTTTTTTGCTAGACACAGGGGCACACACCCGTGTGGGAGGGGCAACACGCCCGTGTGACCAATTAGACATGGTTGTGTTGTTGGCCCAAGTGGCTCACACGGCCTAAGCAATACAGGGACATGCTTGTGTCCTCTACCCGTGTGGAATTAATTCTAAATTCACACCTACGGGGGTTTTCACATGGCCTGTCACATGCCCGTGTCCCTGGCCCGCGTCCTTCACAAGGTCATGACAGGCCCGAGTCCTAGCTTGTGTGCAAAAACTTGGACATTTTATTTCTAACGTTAGCAATTCTTAAGGGTCAAACGACCAAGGCACACGCCGAAGTGCTAGGCTATGCCTTTCACATGGCTAAGACACATGACAGTGTCTTTGCCCGTGTGTTTACTATCATACATATTGACTTGCAATTTTTCCGTGCAGGGGACAAACGGCCAGATCACAAGCCCATGTGGCAAGCCGTGTGTTACACACGGCCTAGAAACACACCTATGTCCCTACCCGTGTGGGAAAAATGAAGCTATTTACCAAGCCTCTTTGCCACCTTTGCATACATAACCTGCATAAAATCACTCTATGGCAATACAAGGATACATCACAGAGCCAAAATAGTCACAATGGACAACATTTCATTTGTGCAATTTACTCATCCATAAAAATATCATCTTCAATTTATAAATATCAAAATGAGTATTCACCATTATCCATAGCCTTATACAAAATAAAGTGATTTATCCCAAGCCAACACATTTGGCTAATTTCTCAATGACACGAAATATTAAAGTCTAAGCCCTATACATGCCATACACAAAAACAAGAATTCTAACTATACCGAGTGTTCAGGATGATAGTGTGATCGTAACCTCCAATGTCTGATGATTCACGAGCTATATAGGGGACACTATAAGAAAATGAAAAAGAGAGGGAGTAAGCATAAAGCTTAGTAAAAAGCATGCAAATACTTAGCAATAACTATACCATTCATCAACATGCTCTTAATATAAAATAATTATAAGCACAACTTACTCATCACATCCCACAACACATCATATAATATATTTTGAACTCTCGTCTCATACATAACGAATAGGTACCTGTACCACTCACAACACAGTTATACTTTTCTCTAAATTGTAAACCATAACTCTTACAGTTGAACCATTCAGAACATTACCAGATATTCAATAAACCTCAATTAGAATAGGATACCGATGCCATGTCTCGAACATGGTCTTGCACTAGCTTAACTCATAGCCGATGCATGTCCCAGACATGTCTTACATTAGCTCTTGTCTCACTGCCGATGCCATGTCCTGAACATGGTCTTACACTAGCTCTCGTAATGTGGCTGATGCATGTCCCAAACATGTCCTACACTAGCTTACAGTAGTCCATATATCATGGCATGAATATCCTATTTATTTCCCATGGTTCAAACGGGAATTCTGCTATCTTAATTAGCATCATGCCTTCTCACTTCCATAACCAAGTAATTCATGCTAAATTAACTCATTCCAAATATTGACAACGTAGTTGTAATATTTGCATACAACTTACCTCAGTTACAAAATATGGTGCCTAGATGGTTTAATCAATTTGCTTGGCCTTCCCCCAATCTAAGTTTGGATTTGGTATTTCTTGATCTATAATAACAAAAATTCACAAATTTAGTCACCTTATCGATCTAGGCACCCAATAATCTATACTTGGGAAAAATAACCATTTTTCCCCTAGGTATAAAAATTGATTTTTATCGAATTTCCTCCTATCAAAAGCCTATCCGAACCATTTTTAGTCTTATAGCAATTCAAAATTTCCACTATCTGGTACATTTATCATCAAACTTTCAACTTATGAAAAATAGTCCCTACTAGGGTTTTCATGAGAAATCCCTTCACAAAAGTTGTTTATTTCACATCTACTACTCATATTCTTCCATAAAATTTTAGAAAACTACACATATGCTTTCATGGAAAAACCCTAAACTCTCAACCATTTTGCAAAATAGTCCCCTTAATAGAAAACTTATGCTTCAAGGGGTCCAAAAATGTAAAAATCATCAACAAAAAGTATGTAAATCACTTACTTGCAAGAGAAATAAGTTACTGAAATTTTTAAAGCTCAAAACCCCTAACAATGGTTGAAAAATCGGTGGAAGATGGAAGAATGAAAGAAAGAAAAAATGATAGCTAGGTTTAGGCATTATTTTATTACACATTATGTCATCCTTTTACCTAATGTTGACTTTTCAACATTTTTTGTCTCCCATGGCCGGCCAAGCTAAGATCTAAGGGTCTTCTTGCCCTTTATAGACCACCAAATTAAGATTCATAACAATTTAACACCCTTAGCTATCAATTTAAGACTTTTGCACTTTATGCGATTTAGTCTTTTTTCACAATTGGGCTCATAAACGTCAAAATTAACTCACCAAATTTTTCATACACTAATAATAAGATGCTATGAATCCAAAATAATAATAAAATAAATTTTATGACTTTGAATTTGTGGTCCTGAGACCACTATTCTAATTATACCCAAAATCGGGCTGTTACAGTCGTGACCTTAATATATAATGGTTTTATATTTTATGATAAAGGTTATTTAAGTAAAATAATAATGTTAATATATGTTATATTATAACATAATTAAAAAGCCATTAGTTCATATATTTTCTTTGACTGAAATATAAAGAAAAGAAAAAGAAAGAAAGCTTCCATAGGTTCAGCCATTGTTGATAGGTTAATCAAGGTAAGTAACTAGCTCGATTTTTGATAATTTTTATGTTTTTGAGATCGTTGCTAAGTTATCTACAAAGCCCATGCTTGAATTTTTTATTTTGATGAATATTTTGAGTTATGCCATTGATGAATATTTGAGTTTTGTGATGTTAGTTGATAAAATATGAAAGATATGTTTTGGATTGATATGTTTTGTATTGGAATTTTTGATGATTTTGAGTAAAAAGGACTAAATTGAAAAAATAATAAATTGATGGACTAACATGTGAAATAAATGAAATGTATGGACTTGTATGAACACTAGGAATATTCGGCCTACGCATGTTGTGTGCAAATTTTGCATGTTTCGTGTTGTGTACAATTTGGACTAAATTGTAAAAAGTGTGAAATATTAGGGGTAAAATGGTAATTTTCCCCTTTATGTTTTTTTGGACTAAATGAGTGAAAATATGTTGAATGAGTTTAATTTGAATATGTTTAGATCAAGAACCAAGGAAATCGGATTTGGATCGGGGAAAAACTAAAGTTGTCGACTAGTCGTCCCATTCCATTTTTCATCGTCTGAGGTAAGTTAATAAGCAAATAGATATTGTTAGTATTTATATATACGAGTTTATATGCTGAAATTGATTTATAAGTGAAATCCAAATGTATATATGCATGAGAACTAAGTTTACAAGTTCGATTTGATTGAGTTACGACGTCTAGAGGCCTCATACGAACCATAGGATTATGCTATGTGTTTTTGTGTAAGACCACATCTAGGACGTTGGCACCGATATATGTGTTTTCATGTAAGACCATGTCTGAGATGTTGGCATCGATATGTGGTTACGAGTAAGACCATGTATGAGACATCGGCATCATATTTGAATCGTGTAAGACCTTGTCTGGGACAGTGGCATCGATATGAGATAGCATGTAAGACCACGTCTGGGACGTTGGCATTGTTTGATATATGTGATTATCCGAGTATCCTATTCGATCCCTAATGGTTCAATGGGCAATATCAATAAATGATAAAATGTGAAATCGAGCTAAAATGTCAAGTATGTGCTAAGTTAAATGATTTAAAAGACAAGGTAAGTATATATTTGATATGAACAAATGAAATATGCATTATGAAAGTGAGTATTATATATGTTTATGAACTTATATGTATTCGGCCAAGATAATATAATTACATATCGTTTATGTGATGGTATATGAGTTTTAAGCATGAAAAATGTGTATTTGATTATAGATTACTTGATTCGGTTTAATTGATTCAATACTAATGTTCATTTAATGATTTATTTGCTTATGACTTACTAAGCTACAATAGCTTACTGTATGTGTGTTTATGTTTTCTTCTGTTTTATATATTTTGGAGATTAGTTACAAGATTGGGGATCATCAGCAAAGTCCATCACACTATCAATTATTTTTGGTACATTATAAGTTTTAATTTGAACCTATGGCATGTATAAGCTAGGTTATAATTTTTGCAAAGTTTGAAGTTGTGTATATATATTAAGCCATGTGAAAATGGCTAATACGCTTTGAAAATATATGAAACTTTAGTCAAATTTATATGAGTTATGTGCATTGATAATGGTTGATGAATTTGGATGTGATATGATTGAATCGGCCATGATTTATACATAGGTATGTTTGGCTGATTTAGATGTAGTTCATACTAAGATAAAGTATATATGTGAATTTGGTTATTATCTTTGGTTAAGGTGTATATATGATTTGGTATTAAAAGATATTTTGTTATATCCGAACATGGTAGGAGTTATTTTGATATGTTTTCCATATGATATGTAAGATTTGTGTTTTGGATATATATATCTATATTTGGTTAATGATTTATTTTTGAGAAGTATAATTTATATCATGAATTGGTTTGGAAATTGTTTCGGTTATATGATGAAAATATATGAGATGGTTACAGTCAACTTTGTGATTCGGCAATGATGGTATAAGAGGTAAAATAGTGAATATAAATTATAGGAGAAATAGCTATATAGACTCATTTGTTAATTGAAAATTTATGAATGTGTATAGGTGGATTTTATTAGTTGAATAGATAAGAGAAGAATTGGTCTTGTGTATGATATTTTAGCATGGTGTATAACTTGTGAAATTGTCATATTTTGATTTGGAATTAATTTTTATAAATTTGGTTATTAAGTCATATAGAAATGGTGTGAATTATTTGTATGATATTAATGACCTAATAAATTATGTATGGATCGTTAGTATTTTGCATATAAATCTTAGTATGTTTGGACTTGGTAATATTCATTAAAATGGTCCATTTTAATTTGGTATTATGCACATGAAATTGAATTGTAAAAGGAATATTTTTGGCCATGTTATAATGTTAGCTTTGTCTTATATAATAATGACTATTATACTATGTTATAAGGTGATAGGATATAATATACTAATGTGTATTGATTGTGTTTCTAAAAGCCAATGACCTATATATTTTATATGACTTTGAATTCTATTGATAATTCTATTGATTTAAATTATGTGCTTAATGTTTAAATAGATTTATGTTTTAGTTTTGTGATTATAACATATGTGTAAATGTGAATGTTTGAAATTTTGTGTCTCGTCCGATAATATCTCGTAACCCCAATCCGGCGACGGATACGGGTTAGGGGTGTTACATAGACAAAATAGATTCTAGCTCATTATTAATAGCATTGCTCTAAAAACTCACATCTATTGATTTTATGGCTTTATCATAGGCTTTTTAGATCCTCATTTATAAAAAATGAGTGAGAAATAGAATCGCTTATTAAGTCTAAATCACTAATCTCAGTTGCAAAGGAAGTAAGGAAATCAGGTCCAAAACTAATGGTCATCCTTTGTCTTTTACTTCTCCTAGGTTCCACATCATCATTAAGAGTATTTATATTATGTTTAATAGAAGAAAAAACATGTTCATCTAACTGTATATCAGTATTTATGATAGATTTCTTTAAAGGAAACACACTCTCAAAGAAAACAGCATCTCTAGATTCACATATGGAATGATCATGCTAAGACATAAGTCTATATGCAATACCATTTAAAGCATATCCAACGAATAAAACATCAACAGTTTTAGATTTGATAGTATTCTTTTTAAAAGAAGGCAAACCTGTTTTTGTTAAGCACCCCCATACTCTCAAGTATTGTAGATTAGGGGCATAAACTTTCCACAATTCATATAAAGTACAATATAACTTTTTATGAGGCTCTCTATTAAGAATATGGTTTGCAAAAAGTACAGCCTCCCCCCACTTACTATCAGGTAAACCAGAACTTAGAAGCAAAGCATTAATCATTTCTTTTGGAATTTTATTTTTCCTTTTAGCTATGCTATTTTCTTAATAAGGAGCAAAAAATTCTTGTATAATATCATCTTTCTCACAAACCACTTTAAGGAAATTAGTGTCATATTCACCACCTCTATGGAATTTAAGACATTTTATTCTCCTGTTAATTTGGTTTTCTACTTCTGATTTATAAAGGAGAAAAGTTTTATCAACTTCATCTTTTGATCTTAGAAGATAACTGTTTTTATATCTAAAGTAATCATCTACAAAGGTGATATAGTAACGTTTTACATTTTTACTTTCTGTGTTTCTAAAGTTTGCTAGATTAGTATGAATTAATTCTAATAGTTCAGTCTTCCTATCATTAACAATTTTTTTAGGAGGGTCAAGCATGCTTGGCTTCAATGTAAATTTTGCATTTACTAAATCTACTATCACTTAGATTAGGAAGTAAATTCAATTTTATGAGTCTTTTTTTAAGAGAATCAATATTAGCATGACCTACTCTAACATGTCACATGTCAAAAGATTCAATAATATAAGCAGAAGTGGTGGTTGTAGTGCTATTATTAAACATAGTCTCAATCACAAATAACTCTCCACTTAGATAATCTTTCCCAACATAATCTACATTATGGGAAAGTACAAGTTTATCAAATTCAAAGACTAGTTTAATATCTGCATTATTCAATAGTCCAAAACTAATTAAATTCTTACGTCGTGCAGGTACATAAATGACATTATTTAATGTTAACATTTTGCTAGAAGTAAGTTTGAGAAAAATCTTTCCTTTATCGACTACTTCCAAGCTGCGAGAGTTACCCATGTAGACTTGTTCACCTTCAACAACACTTTCAAACTCAGTGAACATTTCTCTGTTAGTGCAAAAAAGTTAGGAGGCATTTATGTATACAATACACATGACATTATTCTCGACCAGTTGTAATTCGGAAACCACAACAACTATCACTTCATCTAGATTTTCAACTAGATTTGCTTGTTGTTTGTTTTCATTTTGGCAGTCAGAGCATTGATAGCATTGATATGCTTTGTGTTCAACTCTGCCACACATAAAGCATTTGATAGAATTGTTTGGTTTTTTTATTCTTTCTTGGTTTCTTTAAGTTGATAGCCTTCTTGTTCTAGTGTTTTACTATCTTCTTTGAACTCCCAACATTTTTAAACATGTTCAGTTTGAAACCAGAACCATAACCAAATTCCATAATATTAACGTTTAAAGGAAATTGACTTGAGGTTATTAAGGCCTTATCTTTGAGATGATTGGCTTCCTCAATCTTTATATAACTAATCAATTATGTTAGAGGAATGTATCGCGTCTTATGCTTCACAATATGACGATAGTTAGACTAGGATTTTGACAATTTTTCAATCAGGAAATTTGCTTGGAGAATTTCACACATCTCTATCCCTTCAGCTAGGATGTCTAAGACTAACTTCTTGTAGACGTGTACTTTATCCATAATTGACTTATCATTGGTCATTTGAAATTTGAACCACTCTCCAACGACATATTTCTTGACCCCAACATCAGCGGCTCCATTTTTTTCTAATGTATCCTAGATGGACTTAGTTGACTTGTTTTTGACAAATAGGTCAAAGAGGTTGTTAGCATGTGGCTTAACATGTGACCTCAAACCATTTTGTTGTCCTTTTCAAACTTGACCTTTGTGGCATCGACATCCGAGTATCTGGGAACGGTGATAAAATCTCTATGTTCTTCGATGATAAGTGGATTGAAGAGGATGTAGTTAACTTCAAGTTGTTCAAACAATATAAAAATCCTTTGGGACCAACGACTGTAGTTAGTTCCATCAAGAGGCTCAAGCTTGAAGAGATCAGGAATATATTTGTTGATCAATGCAAACATGTTTAACAGTAGTAATAATTCATTTGTAAACTGTTAAAAAATATACTACTTCAAAACAAACTCGATAGCACTGACTGGAATATAAACCAAGATTAAATGAATAAAATATTACTATGTCGTGGAAGAACCATTGCCTTAAAAACAAATTCACCCTGATTAGTGTAATCATATAGTGGATGTTGTCCCCCAAGGTTAACATAGTTCTTTTGTAACATCCCAAAAATGGGGTTAGTAGAAATTGGGTTAATGAACCGAGAGAGGTCATGCCTCGATTTTTTTAAGGTTATCTTCGCGCATTTAATAATAAATAGATATCAATTATAGAGATTGAGTAATGGTGGAACTATCTCTAATGATCTGTGTTTGAATCCTTTCGTTCTCGTTAATTTCTATTTGGTACAAATTTGTTTCAAATCCTTAGCATAAATCATCCCATGTTTTATTTATTATTTTGATAAATTAATCAGAATGAAATGAGTGGTAGAGTGGTTAAGTGTTTAATTAATATCCTATGGGTTCTAGATTCAAGTCTCCTAATCAACAAACCTTTTAACTAATTTTTGTGATTTTTCCATGTGCAAAACCCCCATTGCTGTCCAACTTTCTTACCATAGTGGGGAAAGATTATTTCCTTTTCTTGTGGTCAACACACCTTAATTGTGGATACCATGATCCCCTTTTCACTCAATTGTCCCCCTTACTTGCCAATCCCTCTATTTTTGCTATATGAGTGGTTCATTGAACCCAGACAAGGTTGATCACACTCTTTCCATCCATCCTATCACTCTCCCTCTCTAATTTGTAGCACAACCCTTTACTCCTCCTCATTTCCTCTCTTCTTTTATTTTGTCTAGCTCTCAACCTCCCTTTTGCTTTCTTTTTCTTTCTCCTCCACCATTTCTTGGCCTTGAACTATCATTACCTTATTGCCAAACCTCCTTTACACTGCCACTTTTCTCCTATTTTCTCTCCAAGTGCTGCCTTCCAACACCTTGGCATCCACTGTATAACTTTTCCTTTTTTATTCACATTTGCTTTTCTCTTCTCATTTCCCTTCCTTTAAGACAGTGACCAAACTCATGTTCTTTTCTTCTTTCCCCTCCATAGTAGAACCACCATCTCTGTTTCCATGCCACTGTCGCCGTCACCGTTGCCACCATGCCTCTACCGGCTTTGGTGTTTCTTTCTCTTTTCTTCACCATTTTCTAGCCTCTATAATCCTTATAGTAAACAAAAATTCTACAACCCTATTTCAATAAGTTTAAATATTATGCTTTAAAATATGGAACTGAGTGACTCACCTTTTCAAGTGATCATTTTTTCTAGATGCTCATCCTTTTCAAGAGCACAGTGTGTGACAGCCTTAAAACGACCCTAGTCAGAATGTGGTTTCGGGACCACAAAACTGAGGCATAAAAATAATTTAATATTTATTTTATTTCCTATAATGTGTGTTAACTCATGTGTGACATTTTTGATGTTTTGATTTAGAGTTATAAATGTGAATTTCACTAGAAAGGACCTAGTAGTAAACTTTAAAAGTATGATGGGGAAATGTGTGATGACTAATTAAAGCATGCATTCAAAACAATGGACTTGCTTGTCAAATTTCCCCCCCTCCCAATAGCTAGTGGCCGGCCATGACAAGGAATTATGGGCAAAATCATGTCATGAAACATGTTTGGTAACTGGGTTATGTTGGAATAAATAAAATAAGGAGTATGGAATAAAAAAAAATGTGTGTGTGAAGGCTTCTCTCCCTCCCCATTGCCGTGTAGGTAGGAAAGAAAACAAAAAAATTTTGTTCATCCATTTCACTCTCTTTTTGGCCGAAAATACTAAGGATAAGGAAGGAGTTTTGCTTCATGCTTGGTTTGGAAGAGGATTAGGAAGGGGTTTGGCTATACTTGCATCAAGATTAAGGTATGTTTGATGTTGTGCCATGAGATTCAAGCATGTTTTTGGTTGCTAACTTGATGTTCTTATTAGCCCATGGTTCAAATCTTTGTTATATCATGGGGATGGTATTTGGCCAAGGTGGATTTTGAGTTAATGCCATTGCATGTTAAATATGAAGCTTGATGATGATACATGTGATGGTGGATTGAGGACCCTTAGATTTTCTTTAAGCATTTTTGAATGAGATACTAAGTTCTTTGTGTAATCATGACCAAAATTATGGTGTCGTGATGTATTCGGCCATGGTACATCCATAAGTGTGATTTATGCTCATTGCATGGAAAGTAAGATTTGTGTTTCCAAATCATGTTCATGTTTAGTTACAATCAACTTGAGATTTGGCTCTAGCATATATATATGTATATATGTTTGAGCATGATGTATTGGTATGACATCTATATACTATCTCAAGGTATATACTTACTTATGATGATGTTTCGGTTATGAAGGAAATGATAGATGTGTATTAAGTTACAATATGGAATGCATTAGTTAGTAAAATGTATGCTGTTTTTGTGTGGTAATAAGTGTATAATTGGCCTCAACATGGACATGCATATTCGCCACATGAGGGAAATTGGTGTACATGCATTCGGTTAGAGGCAAGCATATTGATGCCTATTCTTGGCTTAGAAAATTGACTAAGAGGAATATTAACTAATGTGTTGAGTTCGATTCATGATTCGTACATATGCGACTTTGATGCCTAATGAGTATATATATTGGCTAAGTACCTTGAATTCCTCTTCGATGCTCAAATGATTAAATCAATTTATTTGTCAAATTAAGCTCAAGAGCAAAAGGAGCTAAATCCGATAAAGGGAAGGAAAAAGTAGTCGAGTAGCCGTCGAAATCGCCGACAACATCCAAGGTAAGTACTTGAGTAATAGAGCTTAAATTCGAATTGATTAGATCATGTTTAAAGAAAATTAAAATCATGCTCTTTGTGTGTGGCTATTGAGCCGAAATTTCAAGTGTGAATAGTGCCTTGTGTGAGTTTTGCTAATGAAAATGAAATACTGAATGTGTCATAATTTATTGATAATTGTGCTCGGTTATTGAATGATGTCCGGCTAAGTCCCAAGGCCTTGTGCTAAGTGACTATATCCGGACTAGGATCCGAAGGCATTCGTGCGAGTTAATAAATCCGGGCTAAGCCCGAAGGCATTTGTGCAAGTTACTAAACCCGGGTTAAGTCCCGAAGGCATTCGTGCGAGTTACTATAACCGGGCTTTGTCCCGAAGGCATTTGAGCGAGTCGTTATATCCGGTTAAATTCTGAAGGTACGTGATTCGAGAACGAGCAATCTTGCTGTAAAAATTTCAGTTTATACACTTGTGAAAATTCCAGCAATGAGGTATGTTCGTATGTGCTTGAATTAGTTGATTCCCTTCGAATAATATTCGCTCAGTCGAGTAATGGGTTTCCGGTATTTGGCTAAGATGATCCCTTATGTATGAACATAGGGGTTGGAATGTGAAATGAGTATGATATTGAGAATTTGTGCATATGAAATTATCCGTTAGCTTTATGAATGCTATGCTTTTGTTGTCTGGAATCTCTTGCTCAAACTTACTAAGCATAAATTGCTTACTCCGTCTTCTCTGTTTCTCTGCTTTTATAGATTTTGCTCGTTAGCTATCGATTCGGGATCATCGAAGTCGAAGTCATCCACACTATCAAAGCCCCCATTTTGGTACAATTTTGGTTGAACTTTGAAATGGCATGTATAGGACTACCCTTTTGTTGAAGGTCATGTACCTTTCGGTTTTGTGTAAACTTGGATGGCCATGCGAAAATGGCTTATATCGTTTTTAGCCTAGTACCATAATCGTTTGTTTGTTGATCATTATGAGGTATGGAATTGTTTTGAAATGATTAGCCATTGGGATGGTTAATCATGATCACACTTTGTGCTATGTATGCAAAGGGGCCAATTGAATCATGGAAATCATGAAATAGGTAAAGCCTACCTTAAAGGCGATCTTGACAGCAGCAGTGATGTGGATGTGAAAATCACTAAAAATAGTAAGAATGGTATTAAATAGTGAATAAATTATGTAAATGAACTTTGATGAATCTACTTTCATGTGGAAGAAACGAAACGGTCATATGAGTTATATGTTAAGAGATATTAAAGTTCTCGTGAAACAGGGCCAGAACGGTTTCTGGATCCCCTATTCCGACTTTGGAAATTCATTGTAAATTAACCAGAGATAATTTGGAGTCATGCCATATATTTATAGATTCCTCTCTGAGTCTAGTTTCTATAGAAACAAACGACATCAGTATTAAAGCCCTGTACAAGGAGATATTCAATTCGTAACGCACGAAGGTCAGTGTAGTCGAACCCTGGGATAGGGGAGACTTTAACTAATAAACTGTACTAATTGGCTCGACCAAAAATTCTAGAAAAAATATGTAGATGGATATATGAGTCTAGTTTCAGGGAAAAATTACGAAACAAATTTTCGAGCTTTGAAACTCAAGATATGATTTTTAAGGCGGCAGTGATGCATTGACCACTAGTCTGGAAATTTCAAAATGGATTTGTGAAAATAGTTAAGTCTGTGTGCACCTTGTGTCCGATTCCAGAACGGACTCAGTGCACGGGTGTTACAATTTTATTGGTATTAGAGCTACGGTTTAGTCGATTCTAGGACTACCCTAATGCGTTTGGGTCTAGCTATACTGCCATTTCATGTGATTATTTGATAGTGTGGTGATTTCTGACGTTTGAATTTGAGTTTATTTATAGTAATGGATCCCGATCCCAACCGAAGCGATAGTGATGATGTGGAGAGTGTGGCCTTTGCTCCCGCACAAGGGACAATGTTGGCGGACTCTCAACCTGTTACTAGTAATCCGAATGATGAGGCTAGGCAAGCCTTTTATAGCGTGATGAATGATTGGTTCAACTAATACATTCGAACTAATACTACTGTTCCACAACCTCCATTCCCAACAAACACACCCCACCTACAATGCCTCCGATGAATCGACCAAATAAGGTCGAATAAGCCCCAGTTGATGAATCCGAAAACAGGCTACTCTGAATTCAAAGCTACGGATAACGACGATGCCGAGCAAGCTGAATTTTGATTGGACAACACTATCCGGTACTCGATGAGCTATCTTGTACACCGATGAATGCCTAAAGTGTGCTATCCCTTGCTACGTGATTACGCCTACTATTGGTGGAGCACTCGACTTCATTGTGCCCCGAGAGCAAGTAACTTGGGAATTTTTCCAAACCGAGTTTGGAAAAAGTATATCGATCGAGATTTGTTGATAAAAACGGAAGGAATTTCTTGAGCTTAAGCAAGGTTCTATGTCGATTCATCGATTACGAGCAAAATTTGTTAGACTTAGTAGATACGCTCGGAATGTGTTTCGTCCGAGGTCATCATGTAAAACGCTTGAGGATGGGCTG
The DNA here is from genome assembly GCF_025698485.1 of Gossypium arboreum. NCBI lineage: Eukaryota > Viridiplantae > Streptophyta > Magnoliopsida > Malvales > Malvaceae > Gossypium > Gossypium arboreum. The sequence goes on along the minus strand of NC_069073.1, from coordinate 27,345,248 downwards.
AATGAAGACATAAAATGTTCGTTGGCATTCTTGAAATCGAGAGTTCAGTAGTACTTGTCGAGCGAGCTTGTAAAGTCAAGAGCTTAGAAAAGAAAAAAAAGTTGATGTGGGAATTGGAGAGTTTCGTAAAAGATCCTTGGGAAAGTCTCTTCAACATGCATCGAAGAAATTTAAAGATGATGTGGGCGGTCTAGAGTCACTTGGCCTTTTTAGACGAGATCGTGATCGACCCCACAATGGTACACGAGGCACTTGATGCCAGGTGTTGGGAATGAACGTCGAGACGAGCGAAGTGTCGACATTGTGGCAAATGGCATTCGAAGTCAGAGGTTCCGTGACCGCTCTGTTACAAGTGCGGATCGGTCGACCACTTTATTAAAGATTGCCCGAGGTTGCCTGAACAAAATACAAATCAGAGTGGGAAGCCGGGTGCTACCACTGCTCGAGGTAGACCATCTGGAAATACGGGCAATGCTAGCGGTGGTCGAGAGGATCTAGAGATGCTACGACCAGATCCGAGGCTCGTGCTCTGCTAGGGCTTATGCCATCTGCAAGCGTGAGGATGCTTCCTCGCCAGATGTTATTACCGGTACTTTCACTCTCTTTGATACTAATGTGATTGCTTTAATTGACCCTGGTTCTACTCACTCTTATATATACAAAACCTTAGCATCCAGTAGGACTTTACCTATTGAGTCTACTGAGTTCGTAATTCGGGTGTCAAATCCATTAGGTCATTACGTGCTGGTCGACAAAGTGTGTAAGAAATGTCCCCTAGTAATTCGAGGTTCCTGTTTTCCGGCGGACTTGATGCTTTTACCGTTCGATGAATTTGATGTTATTCTTGGGTTGGATTGGTTGACTGTGCATGATGCGGTTGTGAATTGCAAAAGCAAGACTATTGATTTGAGGTGCGCAAATAACGAGATGATCCGAGTTGAATCTACGGACTTAAAGGGGTTGCCAGCTGTAATATCATCAATGTTGGCCCAGAAATATGTAAGAAAGGGGTGCGAAGCATACCTTGCGTATGTACTTGATGATAAGGAGTTAGAAGTAAAACCCGAATCTGTGCCGGTTGTTTGTGATTACCCGGATGTTTTTCCCGAAGAATTACTGGGTTTGCCACCTGTTCGGGAGATAGAGTTTGGTATTGAGCTTGTACCTGGGACCACACCGATTTCGATAGCTCCGTATCGTATGGCACCAACGGAATTAAAGGAGTTGAAAGCTCAGTTGCAAGAGTTGGTGGATAGAGGTTTAGCTCGCCCGAGTTTTTCACCTTGGGGTGCACCAGTGTTGTTTGTGAAAAAGAAGGACGGAACTATGAGGTTGTGCATCGACTATCGCTAGCTTAATAAAGTGACAATAAAGAACAAATATCCGTTACCGCGTATCGATGATTTGTTAGATCAACTGAAGGGAGCCTCAGTGTTCTCAAAAATAGATTTGAGATCGGGTTATTATCAGTTGCGAATCCGAGATTCGGATATACCCAAAACTACCTTCAGAACGAGATATGGTCACTACAAGTTCTTAGTGATGCCATTTGGGCTCACTAATGCCCCTGCGGTATTTATGGATTTGATGAATCGGATCTTCAGACCGTATTTGGATCGGTTCGTAGTTGTGTTCATTGACGACATCTTGGTCTATTCAAGAGATGAGACCGAACATGCGGAGCACCTGAGAGTAGTGTTGCAAGTTTTACGGGACAAGCGGTTATCGCTAAGTTCACAAGTGCGAGTTCGGTTAAAGAGGTTAGCTTCCTGGGTCATGTGGTATCTGCATCGGGTATTCGAGTCAACCCGAGTAAAATTTCAGCCATACTTAATTGGAAGCCTCCGAGGAATATTACTGAGGTTCGGAGCTTTTTGGGGCTTGCCGGTTACTACCGACGGTTTGTAAAAGGATTCTCAATGATAGCCACACCCATGACGAAACTACTTCAAAAAGATGTCAAGTTTCAATGGACGGAAAAGTGTCAGAAAAGTTTCGATCAATTGAAAACTCATTTGACTAAGCTCCGCTTTTAGTGCAGCCGAATCGGCAAAGAGTTTGTCATCTATAGTGACGCCTCCCTACTTGGGTTAGGTTGCGTATTGATGCAAGAAGGTCGAGTTGTGGCCTACGCGTCGAGACAATTAAAGCCACATGAGAAAAATTATCCGACCCATGATCTTGAACTGGCTGCCATTGTATTCACCTTAAAGATATGACGACATTACTTATTTGGTGAGAAGTGCCATGTGTACTCGGATCACAAAAGTTCAAATATTTGATGACTCAAAGAGACTTAAATCTGCGACAAAGACGTTGGCTCGAGTTGTTAAAAGATTATGAGCTCGTCATTGATTATCACCTGGGAAAGGCTAATGTGGTTGCGGACGCCTTAAGCCGGAAATCGCTGTTTGCTTTACGAGCAATGAATGTACACCTGTCTATTCTACCCGACAATGTGTTAGTAGCCGAATTAAAGGCCAAACCATTGTTAACTCATCAAATTCGTGAGGCTCAGAAAGTTGACGATGAGTTGCTTGCAAAACGGGCTGAGTGTGTTCCGAACAAGGAATCGGAGTTTCAAATTGATGATGACGATTGTTTGAGGTTCAGAAGTCATCTGTGTGTTTCAAAGAATTCGGAACTCATTTCGATAATTCTGAACGAAGCCCATTGTAGCCGAATGGAAATTCACCCGGGGAGTACGAAGATGTACAACGATTTGAAACGTCGGTTTTGGTGGCATGGTATGAAACGAGACATCTCCGACTTTGTTTGAGATGTTTAATATGTCAACAAGTGAAAGCGGAACATCAAGTGCCTTGAGATTACTTCACCGATCACGATACCCGAATGGAAATGGGATCGAGTCACAATGGACTTTGTGTCCGACCGCCATTGTCGACAAGTAAGAAGGATGCGATTTGGGTTGTTGTTGATAGACCGACTAAGTCGGCTCACTTTATCCTGTATGCGTCGGATTTTTCATTGGATAAACTAGCTGAATTGTACGTTTCTCGATTGTGAGATTACACGGGTACCGATTTACATTTGTGTCGGATAGAGATCCGAGGTTCACCTCGTGATTTTGGAAGAAATTACAAGAAGCTTTGGGTACCAAGTTGCATTTCAACACCGCCTTTCACCCTCAAACCGATGGTCAATCCGGCGGATAATTCGGATACTTGAGGATATGTTGAGATGTTGCATTCTCGAGTTCGGTGGTTCATGGGAACGGTATTTACCTTTGATTGAATTCGCTTACAACAATAGTTTTCAATCAAGTATTAAGATGGCGCCTTACGAGGCTTTGTACGGGCGTAAATGCCGTACACCATTGTTTTGGACCGAGCTCGGTGAAAACAAAATTTTGGGGTGGATTTGATTAAAGATCTGAATGAAGGTCAAGGTAATCCGTGAAAGTCGAAGGCGAGCACGGATCGTCGAAAATCGTGACGCGGTTTGAAGCGAAAGGACATTGAGTATCGGTGGGAGATAAAGTGTTTCTTAAAGTTTCGCCTTGGAAAAGATACTCGATTCGGTAGTAAAGGCAAGTTGAGCCCGAGATTCATTGGGCCGTACGAAATCTCTGAACGAGTTGGCCTAGTTGCGTATCGTTTGATTTTGCCCCCTGAACTCGAAAAGATTCACAACGTCTTCCACGTTTCAATGCTTCGACGCTATAGATCTGATCCGTCGCACGTAATTAGTCCATCAGAGGTTGAAATTCAAGCCGATATGAGTTATGAAGGAAAACCTATTCGTATCCTAGCTCGTGAAGTAAAAGAGTTGCGAAACAAAAGGGTTCTGCTAGTGAAAGTGTTATGGCTCAAACACGGAATAGAAGAAGCTACTTGGGAACCCGAGAACTCTATGAAAGAGCGATACCCAAATCTATTTACCGGTAAGATTTTCGGGGACGAAAATTTCTTGAGTGGGGGAGAGTTGTGACAGCCTTAAAACGACCCTAGTCAGAATGTGGTTTTGGGACCACAAAACCGAGGCATAAAAATAATTTAATATTTATTTTATTTCCTATAATGTGTGTTAACTCATGTGTGACATTTTTGATGTTTTGATTTAGAGTTATAAATGTGAATTTCACTAGAAAGGACCTAGTAGTAAACTTTGAAAGTATGATGGGGAAATGTGTGATGACTAATTAAAGCATGCATGCAAAACAATGGACTTGCATGTCAAATTCCCCCAATAGCAAGTGGCCGGCCATGACAAGGAATTATGGGCAAAATCATGTCATGAAACATGTTTGGTAACTGGGTTATGTTGGAATAAATAAAATAAGGAGTATGGAATAAAAAAATGTGTGTGTGAAGGCTTCTCTCCTCCCCATTGCCGTGTAGGTAGGAAAGAAAACAAAAAATTTTGTTCATCCATTTCACTCTCTTTTGGCCGAAAATACTAAGGATAAGGAAGGAGTTTTGCTTCATGCTTGGTTTGGAAGAGGATTAGGAAGGGTTTGGCTATACTTGAATCAAGATTAAGGTATGTTTGATGTTGTGCCATGAGATTCATGCATGTTTTTGGTTGCTAACTTGATGTTCTTATTAGCCCATGGTTCAAATCTTTGTTATATCATGGGGATGGTATTTGGCCAAGGTGGATTTTGAGTTAATGCCATTGCATGTTAAATATGAAGCTTGATGATGACACATGTGATGGTGGATTGAGGACCCTTAGATTTTCTTTAAGCATTTTTGAATGAGATACTAAGTTCTTTGTGTAATCATGACCAAAATTATGGTGTCGTGATGTATTCGGCCATGGTACATCCATAAGTGTGATTTATGCTCATTGCATGGAAAGTAAGATTTGTGTTTCCAAATCATGTTCATGTTTAGTTACAATCAACTTGAGATTCGGATCTAGCATATATATATGTATATATGTTTGAGCATGATGTATTGGTATGACATATATATACTATCTCAAGGTATATACTTACTTATGATGATGTTTCGGTTATGAAGGAAATGATAGATGTGTATTGAGTTACAATATGGAATGCATTAGTTAGTAAAATGTATGCTGTTTTTGTGTGGTAATAAGTGTATAATTGGCCTCAACATGGACATGCATATTCGGCCACATGAGGGGAAATTGGTGTACATGCATTCGGTTAGAGGCAAGCATATTGATGCCTATTCTTGGCTTAGAAAATTCGGCTAAGAGGAATATTAACTAATGTGTTGAGTTCGATTCATGATTTGTACATATGCGACTTTGATGCCTAATGAGTATATATATTGGCTAAGTACCTTGAATTCCTCTTTCGATGCTCAAATGATTAAATCAATTTATTTGTCAAATTAAGCTCAAGAGCAAAGGGGAGCTAAATCCGATAAAGGGAAGGAAAAAGTAGTCGAGTAGTCATTAAATCGCTCGACAACATCCAAGGTAAGTACTTGAGTAATAGAGCTTAAATTCGAATTGATTAGATCATGTTTAAAGCAAATTAAAATCATGCTCTTTGTGTGTGGCTATTGAGCCGAAATTTCAAGTGTGAATAGTGCCTTGTGTGAGTTTTGCTAATGAAAATGAAATACGAATGTGTCATAATTTATTGATAATTGTGCTCGGTTATTGAATAATGTCCGGCTAAGTCCCAAGGCCTTGTGCTAAGTGACTATATCCGGACTAGGATCCAAGGCATTCGTATGCGAGTTAATAAATCGGGCTAAGCCCAAGGCATTTGTGCAAGTTACTAAACCGGGTTAAGTCCGAAGGCATTCGTGCGAAGTTACTATAACCGGCTTTGTCCCAAGGCATTTGAGCGAGTCGTTATATCCGGTTAAATTCCGAAGGTACGTGATTCGAGAACAAGCAATCTTGCTGTAAAAATTTCAGTTTATACACTTGTGAAAATTCCAGCAATGAGGTATGTTCGTATGTGCTTGAATTAGTTGATTCCCTTCGAATAATATTCGCTCAGTCGAGTAATGGGTTTCCGGTATTTGGCTAAGATGATCCCTTATGTATGAACATAGGGGTTGGAATGTGAAATGAGTATGATATTGAGAATTTGTGCATATGAAATTATCCGTTAGCTTTATGAATGCTATGCTTTTGTTGTGCTGGAATCTCTTGCTCAAACTTACTAAGCATAAATTGCTTACTCCGTCTTCTCTGTTTCTCTGTTTTATAGATTTTGCTCGTTAGCTATCGGATTCGGGATCATCGAAGTCGAAGTCATCCACACTATCAAAGCCCCCATTTTGGTACAATTTTGGTTGAACTTTGAAATGGCATGTATAGGACTACCCTTTTGTTGAAGGTCATGTACCTTTCGGTTTTGTGTAAACTTGGATGGCCATGCGAAAATGGCTTATATATCGTTTTCGCCTAGTACCATAATCGTTTGTTTGTTGATCATTATGAGGTATGGAATTGTTTTGAAATGATTAGCCATTGGGATGGTTAATCATGATCACACTTTGTGCTATGTATGCAAAAGGGGCCAATTGAATCATGGAAATCATGAAATAGGTAAAGCCTACCTTAAAGGCAGATGCTGACAGCAGCAGTGATGTGGATGTGAAAAATCACTAAAAATAGTAGGAATGGTATTAAATAGTGAATAAATTATGTAAATGAACTTTGATGAATCTACTTTCATGTGGAAGAAACAAAACGGTCATATGAGTTATATGTTAAGAGATATTAAAGTTCTCGTGAAACAGGGCCAGAACAGTTTCTGGATCCCCTGTTCTCACTTTGGAAATTCATTTTAAATTAACCAGAGATAATTAGGAGTCATGACATATACGTATAGATTCCCCTATGAGTCTAGTTTCTATAGAAACAAACCGCATCAGTATTAAAGCCCTGTACGAGGAGATATTCAATTCATAACGCACGAAGGTCAGTGTAGTCGAACCCTGGGATAGGGGAGACTTTAACTAATAAACTGTACTAATTGGCTCGACCAAAAATTCTAGAAAAAAATTTGTAGATGGACATATGAGTCTAGTTTCAGGAAAAAATTACAAAACAAATTTTCGAGCTTTGAAACTCAAGATATGATTTTTAAGGCGACAGTGACGCAGTGACCAGCTAGTCTGGAAATTTCTAAATGGACTGTGAAAATAGTTAAGTCTGTGTGCACCTTGTGTCCGATTCCGGTAACGGACTCGGGTACGGGGTGTTACACAGTGATCCTTCGACCCTTTTGTTTTAATCAAACTAGAGTGAGTATGGTACTGGAATGAAATCTATTATTCCTTCCTTACTTTTTCTTGTTGGTCGAATATGTTTAATGGGTTTTAATGTATTTTCTTTTAAGTATGAACATGTCATATTTTACTTTTGATGAACTGTCAATAGATACCATTCCAGAAAACCCTTAACGTTGGGAACGTGATCAATCTTTGATTGATTATTATTAGAGTAAGTGCATGTAAGAGTTTTGTCAAATTGGTGTATGTTATAAACAATTTAAAATGACCTCTTGATCAGCTATTTAACATCATGGAAATAATGTGAAAGCGTACACTGTCGATGCAAGAATAGTAGACAGATATGAGTCTGTTGGATATTGATCCCATGAGGATGGTTATCTTTTGTCTATAATTGCTAGTGCAATAAATAGATAGAAACAAGATAAATTGTGAGAGTAATTGTTGAAGTATTAACTTGAAAACAATAAGATAAAATATGATAATGATAAACTGGGATTCCCAACATGAATATTCAACAGAATACTAAATGCTCACAAGGTATAAAAGGATAGGTGATTATCGATGCATGAAATTGCAAGGAATATCTTACCAAGCTTACCTTCTATATTTAATCTAAGACTTAAACATGCACATTAACCACACATTTTGTTCATGGAAATGGAACACTATTAAGAACAATTATTTTAAATTCTTTTAATCCTCAAGCAACTTCAGTTGTCATGCTTATTAGCTTGAACTATCGCTACACAATCCAGTGTCAGTGACTACAATAACACTTCCATGCTAAAAACATTCAAACCAAAAGATTAAATAATAGAAGCAAGATTGAATAAAATAACATTTAACCTAGAAGTCATGTGTACTTCCGTACAAACATGAAATAGAAAGTAATCACCATCGTTTAGAAAAGAAATATAAAAGAAATAAGTGAAAAATACTATTCTTAGACAATCTCAATTTGAATCTCTCCATTCCCTTTTGTGTCACATTCAGGGCTCCTCGTCAAGAGCTGATCTACATCCTTTTCACGTACGTTCACCCGTAAGAGACTTAAGCTGTCATAGCCGAAAAGCTTCAAAAGATAGGTTGAAAAAGATAATACCCCCAAAAAAGCTTCCATTTTCTTCCTTTTCAAGTGAATATTTATATTCTTTCAAATAGCGCAGGTGTGCTTTAATTAGAATCATGTTGGCTTTGTAGTACAAGTTGGTTATACCAAGCTGGACAGCTCACACATTTTTGTTTTTATCTAGACAACTATCAGGTGCAGTGACAATTCTGGGCGTAATCTCGAAATACTAATGCAGCGACATTGGTACCAAAACATGATAAAATTAAAGGATAAATAGACTAAGATCCACTGAGTTATAAAATGCAATTTATTGAACTAAAAATGCTAAAATATGTGCTAAAGATAACTAAATGGGGACAAATTAACCAATAAGTATGGAGAAAACATATGTTCCTTCTAGTACTATCACACACCCCCAAACTTGAGTTTTTACTTGTCCTCAAGTAAAACAGAAACTAGCAAGGCTACACAAGAATTCACTAAGGTAAATGATCATTCTAGCAACTTGAATCACCTAAAATCCAAATGAACGAGTCACATTCAAATGATAGGATATTGCATCGACAATATAAAAGTATGAATGAATAAGATTGCAACTTCACCAAAACTAGCATCATGCTTCAAATCCTAAATTCTATCTACCAATACAACATTTATTGTATAATACTAATTATCTATGAAGATCATAAATATATGTATTTTTTTTTGTGAATAAGGCATATTGTTGTATTACTATACCCTTGTTCCTGAGAAGTAACGTTAGAGTGCAACAAACCCTCAGGGAGTATGTAATTGCGCTAACACACACTAATGCAGCGATAGCCTTTGGCCAAATTTATTTTCTAATGCTTGTATTAGAGCGTTCCATCTTTAACATTTCACAATACACCCACTTTGGAGTGTCTCTTATTCATAACTATATATAAGCAGCTGTAAAAGGCAAATTCATTCAAGATTCAAGGAATGCTACTAGTAATTCATTACTAATGCAACCTAAATCATTCATCAAAGATTTGAAGATACAACATTCTGTCAAATTTATCCAACTCATTTATTAATAATTCACATGATTTAAGAATTAAGCATCGAATGTAAAAAAAAAATTCAAACACATTTGTATTAACCCCAAATAAACCTTATATGCTTCATTAAACTAAATTTTTATTTTTGAAATGTGGGTGTATTTCCAAACCCCATATGCATTCTCCCAAACTTAAAGTTTTTATTGTCCTAAATACTCTAAAATTCAAATGCAAAGACAATAGAAATGCAATGACAATGTGCACTAACAAAATAGAAATTACATCTACGTGCAATGCATGAACACTACAGCTAAAAAAAACTAAAAATAAACTAACTCAGTTTCCTCAGCCACAGATGTGGCTATACGATGTTTCTTCTTCCTCCTCCTTTTCTCCTCCTTCTTGTGCTTTTTGTTTTGGAGAGCTTTCTCTTCTTTTCTTTGGGCTTCGCATGGTACTTGGATCATTCATCAGGTTCTGGCTGTACCCCGACATTATCGATTACTTCCTCTGCAGCTTCCATTAGTCTAGCTCCATACCTCTAAATTATTAGTAGTTGCACGCACAAACTTGGGTGCAGTGACAATGTTCTGAGCATATTCTTTCTCAGTATCTTCTTCCTCGCCCTTCTTGTTCACATTTGCAGCAAGGACTTCCTCCTCCCCAACAGTAACTTCCTCCTTAACAGTAGGTTCTTCTTGACCAATAATGAAGTCACCCTCAACTAGGCAATCAATCCTTTGTATGCACTCCTCAATGTCCCTTGATCCTCTTCTTTTCTCATCAATAGAGACGTGCATAATGGGTAGGGATGTCACCAATCTGTCTCAGTCCCCTAAGTCATAATCCTTGGATAAGGGTTCAAAATCTCGAATGATCGGTAGGACCACTAAAAATTTTAGGGGTGGGACCGGGCTTAACTAACTTAATGCGGCTACAATAGAGTTGATCCAGGCCTTGATATAAGTATAAAAAAATCTGTGATCTGTTTATATCCTCCATTGTAGCAATAAGCCTGATCTACTTATTGTTAATGGAATTGGCTAGCTTTTTATATCCTTCATTTTATGTAACAATGATGTCTCTGCAGTCAAGTTTGTTCCCTTGTTTTCTGCGTTGGTTTTTCCCTTCCCCGTCTTGCTTGTCTCTGCCTCCTTCATTGTCAGTGTGTCTTTGCCACGAGCCATTATTTTAATAGAGGCTTTATTGATCGTGCCCTTATTATCTAAGACTTCTTCATCATTACGGGGCACAATCCTCTTCTACTGGCACAATAGCATCACCAAAAATAGGAAAAACAAAATTCATGTTTGCCTTGTAGCGCAGTTAGCAATTTCTTGGTGAAGTATTGCTCCGACATCAATATTTTTGCCCTTGACAATTGAATGTATCAGACACATTCTATCAAGGGTGACTGTGGTGCTGTGAGTAGAGGGTTCTAGCCGACAGTTAATAAAATGAAACCAGATTTTGCTTTGTAGTGTCAGGAAGCATCGGTGCATCGTATAATTCCCTTGATGTTAACCTATCCACAATGCTCCTTTGACACATAAATCCTTCACCAACAGGTCTCTTTTGTCGTCTGTGATATCCTCAATGAACTCGAAGTGTTCATCTACATCCACTTTAGTGTTGCACAACTCATTAATTTTTTTAGCATCCCGTGGGATTAAGCCTTCTCGAACAACGATGAACATCATAAAGGTTAGCGTAAAACTCATGTACCAGAGAAAGAGAATAGCTTCCAAGATGAGTGCAAAAGTCTCTCACTTTAGTTGAGAGATCGTTTTGTAGACTTGCTTTCCCAAGTTTTGCTATTGTGAAAGGAGAATGCCCTGTTTTGGGTGGAAGTTTCGCTTCAAAATATTGTCTTAAAACCTGTCATTAGTCGCTTTTGTTAAAAAGATCACCGGCTCCTTTTTTTCCATTGGCATGGAGGATTCCGGTTCACGAACTACAGTTGCAAACGACGAGTGTTCTTCAACAACTTGATGGCTTTTTTGACTGATCCACTCATTCATGACATATTTTTTTGAGTGAAGACAGTTTAAAGTTGTAAAGGTACGAGCTTCAGGAAGAGAAAGTGAATAAAAATAGCTACTTTGTATGTGTTACAGTTAACACAGTAGAAAGGGGGCTTATAGCGAGTAAAAAGGCATGACTTTTGTGAAGGGATATAAAGCTAGCAAGAATAAATACGTCCAATAAGAATTGCGCCCCTCAGGCAGATCAGATAACTAGGTCACTTTGGATCAAACAGTGGGATCTGAAACTTCTAATATGCCATCATTGTTGATGAGTCATAAGTGACAGTACAAAAGTATGAATTGCATTGATAGTAAAGCCCAAGAGCGTCAACAATGGTACGTAATTATTCTGCAAAAAAAAGAAAAAGATGTACAATAAACTTGAACAAAAAAAAAAATCACATAAAGATAAATTCAATAAAAATTAAAATTTTTTGACCAATTTAATGGTCTTTGTTGCTTTTAATTAATATTCCCAAAATAGTGTTTCAACCGCTATTCATTCACTTTGAATTGGTGTCCATCATGTAAACCTTTGATTTTTATTGCACCATAAGGAAATACTTCGACAACTTCGAAAGATCCAGACCAACATGAGAGGAATTTACCCAGGTGCAATTTTGAATAATAAAACTTGTTGACCCATGATAAATTCTCGTTGCAAAATAATTCTGACATGTCATCGTTTGGTCTTTTCCTTGTAAGTTGCAGCATTTTAATAGGCATTTCACCTAATCTCCTCTAGTTCAGTGATATCCAATAGGCTTTTCTTTCCAACAGCTTCATAGTCCATGTTCACTTGCTTAATTGCCCATATTGCTTTCTGCTCCAATTCAACTGGCAAGTGACATGCTTCCCAAAAACCAATTGATATAGTGACATCCCTAATGGAGTTTTGTATGTTGCCCATAATGCCCATAAAACGTCATTGTAACGCCCTAAATTTTTGGGAATTCTGAAAAAAATCTGTAAAATTAAAAATTTTGTGTTCTGCTTGTTAAGTGTAGGTTTAATTGTGATAGTGGGCCTCTAGAAGGCCCAAGCTTAGGATAACCCGATAGTTTTAATTAATTTTAATTCCATAAGAGAAAGGGGTTCTTGTAAAGTGAGCTTTGAGGAATTAATTGTGTAAAATAGATCACAAGGAAGCAAGTGGTGAAGTGGCAAGTGATGCCATAGGGAAGGCTATAAGTGGCGTGTGGAAGCTCGGAAGGACCCAGGTTCAAGTCACAATGACAGCAAATCAAGGGATTAATTTTTATGAACAAAAAAGGTAAGTAGTGGAACTGAAGTAAAAGTCTGTCAGGAGGAGTTTGAGTTGCTCAGGAGATTGAGTAAGGAGGGGATAAGGGAGAGGATTTAGGAGCTGATCAAGGAGGATGGTGTTGGCTGAATAGTGGACTCTTGAGGAGCAAGAGTTGGCCGGCCAAGGGTTTCTTTAGGGGGTAAATTTCGGCTAGGTCAAAGGCTAGGTATAAATTCGGCATTTGGGAGTGTTGTGCCGTTTTTTTTTCTTTCCTGACCATTCTTCCTTCTCTTCCTTTCTTTTCTTTTCTTCTTCTCTCCATCTATCTTCCTTCTTCTTTCCCCCATAGCTGAATCCTTCCATTATTCTATTCATCTCCACGTTCTTATCATTATTCTTAAGCCTTATACACAAAAGCTGAAATCCCGAAAGCTTGATTCTTCTTGTGCCGATTTCTTATAACCAAAACCACATCTCTTCTCTTCATCATTTGTGTCCGATTCACCAGCCCTCTAAAACTTCAAGTTTTGACGACAAGACCATAGCAAAACCTACTCGTTTTACCTTTCTAAAAACAAGTTGCAAAAAGCCGAAAACCCCACATTAAAAGAGACTTGGCTGAATACTAAAGTCACTGAAAACTCGACTTTTGTTATCACCTGAGGGCTTAGATCTACATCGGGATCGAGTGGGAAACTCATTGGAATCATTCACTAAGGAATCGGTGGTAAGTCTTCTCCAAAACTTAGTCTTCTTACATATTTTAGGAAAAGCCGAAATCCCTAAAAGTTAGGGAGGTGGTCGATTTGGACTTGTAACCCTGAGGGGTCGTAGTAACTATTTTGTTTTGGTAATAGCATGATTTAGAGGCGGTTAATCAAGGGCTTGGATAGGTGGAACGATCAGATCTTTGGAGTTAACCATCTTTCGACAGTAAGGTAAGAGCAATAAGGGTTTTAGGCATGTTTGGCCGAATGTGGTTTGGGAACTATATACTCAATCTTATTTCGATATTTGGAGTAATATTAAGTGATTCAATTGTAGGCAGTTCGTGTGTAGATCTCGTCGAGGAAATCCCAAAAATAGGTGTGTAACTGACACCCTCTCATAAGCTAGATCGGCAAAAGCCGAAAAACTGAAATGCCGAAAAGCCGGTATTTTGGGCACTTGCGAGTGTGCGAATGCTCGTAAGACGTATGGGTAATTATTACTAGTAATCGAAAGTGATAAAACTACAGTACGCGTAATTTCGTGCGTTTTGATATTTTGGGCTTAATGGGCCAAAACTGGGTTAATGGGCCAACGGGCCCAATTCGGTAAGAACACTCGGTAAGTGTTTCTGGCTAAACGTAATGGCTACGATATGCATGGAAACCTTAGAAATAGTTAGATGTGCTATTATACCCCTATGTATGCAAAATGACCTTTATACCCCTAGGGTTAATTTTGTCTGAAAAGCATGATGAATTAAATTTGTATGATGTGTGCCATGAATGTATATCTGTTGCATGGGGACATGGGCTATATTATGGAGGAAGTGTCCTGGTGGCTATACCATAAATTATCTGTTCTGGTGGCCCTACCACATATATACGCTTCAGTGGCACCGCCACAAAATATCAGATCTGGTGACTCACACATTTTACAGATCTGGCGACCATGCTTGCATATTTACGTGGTGTGTAGAGGTTGGGTGGGTCGAGTAGTCTCCCACATGGTGAAAGGATGGTATGGGGTGTATGTGGTTGGATATGGTTGGGTTTACGCATAAGCATGATATATCTGTTGGTGCATTACGGGCCTATGGGCTTTATTCGATATACATTGCAGGCCGAGGCCAACTTATTCTCTCTATGGTTTGAACCGATTTAGGCCATGGGTGGGTTGAATTACACACCGAGTTTCCCAAAACTCACCCCTATTTTCATCCTCGCAGTAATCCTCAACCATAGTGGGCTTGGAGCTGTGAGAGATTCGGACTGGCCACATGTTTCTACGAACCTGGTTTCTTTCTGGTGAACTAGACGTCCTTTTAATTTCATTTATGGTTTTGGGTTTCAAATGTAATAAAGTCGCTTAACTATTTTTATGGTTTTGTTTTACTTTTATTATTTTATTTTATTATGATGAAAAACTATGATAACTAAGGAAAATGGGTTAGCTTTAGGATGCGTTTTCAAAAATATTAAGTGATTTCAAAATAACACGATTACAAGTAAGATTTCCGCTAAGCAAACATTTTCAAACTTAATCACTTTATTAGGATGGACTTAACCCAATGGTTTTCTCACAATTATACGAGATGTTAGAGTGTGGCAATGGCGGTGTGCATGTCTAGGATTGGATTGAAGGAGCTTGGTACTTAGCGGTCAAGCGGACTCACCTCCTCTTTTACGGTTCCCTACACGGTGCACAGCTCGCATTCACTTTAACCTATATTAAAAGTATCTTTTACATCACCAATAAGGTTTTCCAAACTAAGTAATACGGAATGTTTTATACGTATCAATGTGGCGCACTGGATCTGGTCATAACGTCTAGGCCGGGTTTGGGGTGTTACATTTAGTGGTATCAGAGCCTAGGTTGCAATAACTCAGCTGTGGATTGGGTTTACAATAACAAAGTTTTTGAAAAAAGTTTTTTGGAGATCAGAAAACTCATTTTCAAAATCTGGAACAGTGAGTGGCATTCTGAATCTCCGGCCCAAGTCTGTAAGTATTTTGAACCTTTTTTTTTAATATATATTATCTGTCTGTACTGAAATTTTACTAGAATACTCTAGATAGGATGCTACTGAAACCCTAGAAAAGCTTGCTAAAAGATGGCGTAGCTAGACGTCGATTCTACGAAAACCATCTCTGAATTACTGTTTGAATTATAAAACATCTATAATAATCACTGGAATGCTAAAATAGTGCATAAAATTCGTAATCAGATAATACGATATGAGTACGTGAGCAGCTCGAGGTAGAGGCCGTGGACGAGGCCGAGGAAGAGCTCGAGCGGGATCTTCGTCTTCAGGACATATGGTAGCGGCGAAGCACCGCACCATCGGCAATGTAGTGGAATCACATGATCATGGTGCGGGATGGCGCTACTGTCGCAGCTATGCTTCAAGTTCTGGAAAGGGTTGCCGGGGCAAGTTCAGGCAATGGAATTCGAGGATCGATTTCTGAACGACTCCAGGCTAACGGAGCAGAGATCTTTAGGGGTGTATCTGGTGTAGCCCCGAATGTGGCGAGAATATTGGTTGGAGGCCATGGAGCGAATAATGGATGACTTGGACTGCATTACGTGGGCGCGGTGAAAGGGCCGTGTCGTTCTTTGCGAGATGAGGCTTATCGGTGGTGGCTCACCGTGAGGATGGAACCCGGTGATAGGGTTACTTGGGAGCTGTTTAAAACAACCTTTAAAGGAAAGTACGTTGGGGCAAGTTATGTGGGCGCTCGTAGGAAAGAATTCTGAATCGGTTCAAGGAGGCAAAACTTTTCTTTGAGTCGAGGTGAATTTCGAGGTTTGAGTAGATATCTTTGTGGGAATAGTTGCTACGGAGTATGAGCATAGCGTTCGCTTTAAGGATGGACTCGAGATGACCTTAAGGTGCTGATTGCTCCACGGAGGAGCGTGACTTGCTGATTACGGTGGAAAAAGCTAAGATCGCTGAGGAGGTAAAGCGTACTGAGAGGCAGAACCGTGAGAAAGATCGGAACCGTTTTTGGAGGGATTCTGGACCTTCGGGTGGAGTAAACAAGAATGTCAAAAGGGCGAGAGTGGAGGAGCCAGTTCGAGCCGTTCCGATGAATGTGGTTAGACCGCCAATCTGTAGGGACTGTGGTAAGGTACACCTGGGTGAGTGTAGGAAACATTCTGGTGCTTGTTTCCGATGCGGATCTATGGAGCACAGAGTTAAGGACTATCCATAGAGAGCTGATCATGCTCAGGTTACTGTACAGAGGGTTGTTCAACCCATGAGAGGTGGACCACAACTACCGAGAGGACGTGGACAAGGTAGGGGCAGAAATGGGAATGGAAATGGTCGAGGTCAAGGCGCTGGCGGAGCCGGAAATCTTTGAGGCTTGACAGCCGGCGTTGGTGTATGCAGCTTCGTCTTGAGAGGAGGCGGCCTTTTGATGTCATAACCCAGACGTTTTAGTTTCTAATATGCCGATATCTTGCCTTGGTGGATATTGGATCTACTCATTCTTATGTTGCGTGTGCCATATTTGGGTCTTTGGGAGTGAATTCTGAGAAGATAGTGAGTGGGGTATCGTGCTAAGTCCCTTGGGTCACTTTCGGTTAGGGTAGACAAGTCGTATAAGGATGTACCCTTAGAAACTCAAGGTAGGATCTTTCTGGCGATCTAATGGAGTTGCCGTTTGGAGAGTTTGACATCATTCAGGAATGGGTGGCTTGTTAAGCATAAGGTGACTCGGACTGTCTTTGCTAAGTGAATGGTGCTAAGGACCACGGAAGGGGATGGTGTTATGGTGATAGGTGAACGAAGGGACTATTTGTCTAATGTGATATCGGCATTGAGGGCTGAAAAGTGGATTCGGAAAGGTGGTGAGGCCTATTTGGCATTTGTAAGTCAAACAGATGTAGAGGGGCTAACAGTGGATAAGGTTAGAACTGTAAAAGAGTTCCAAGATGTCTTTCCGGAGGAGCTTCCAGGATTGCCTCCAAACCGAGAAGTCGAATTTGGAATCGACCTATTGCCTGGGACAGCACCAGTGTCCATTGCACCATATAGGATGGCACCGAAGGAGTTAGTGGAGTTAAAGGCGCAAATTCAAGAATTGTTGGATAGGAGCTTTATTAGGCCAAGTGTGTCTCCATGGGGAGCACCTGTGCTATTCGTGAAGAAGAAGGATGGGACGATGCATATGTGCATTGATTATCGCCAGTTGAACAAACTGACGATTAAGAATAAGTACCCTCTGCCAAGGATTGACGATCTGTTCGACCAGCTTAAAGGAGCTTCTGTATTTTCCAAGATCGATCTTTGATCTGGATATCATCAGTTAAGGTCAAGGAGGCAGATATTCATAAGACAGCATTCAGGACTCGTTATGGTCATTATGAGTTTCTAGTTATGCCATTTGGACTAACAAACGCTCCTGCAGTGTTTATTGATCTGATGAATCGTGTGTTCCAACCATTTCTGGATCGGTTCGTGGTTGTCTTTATTGATGATATTCTGGTATATTCTGAGACCGAAGCAAAACATGATGAGCATCTCCGCACGGTATTGCAAGTGTTAAGGGAGAAGGAACTTTATGTGAAGTTCAGCAAGTGTGAGTTCTGGTTGAGGGAGGTAACCTTTTTGGGGCATGTGGTCTCTGTAGAGGGGATTAGAGTGGATCCTCGAAAGATTGAAGCAATTTTGGAATGGAAGCCACCTAGGTCGATTTCATAAATTCGAAGTTTCCTAGGATTGGCAAGTTACTACAGAAGGTTTGTGGAAGGTTTTTCTGTGATGGCAGCACCTCTCACAAAACTCATAAGGAAAGGAGTACCATTTGTATGGACAGAGAAGCAGCAAGAAGCTTTTGAGAGGTTGAAGAAAGTTCTGACTGAAGCACCTGTGTTAATTCAACCAGTGCAGGAAAGATTTTATCTTGTATGCGTGATGCATCACACGTGGTTTGGGTTGTGTGTTGATGCAAGAGGGTAAGGTGGTTGCTTATGCGTCTCGACAACTTAAGCCTCACGAAGGGAACTATCCCACTAATGATTTGGAGTTAGCAGCAGTGATCTTTGCACTTAAAATCTGGAGACATTACTTGAATGGAGAAAGGTGTATTATATACACAGATCATAAGAGTCTCAAGTATTTGTTGACTCAGAAGGAACTGAACCTTAGGCAAAGGAGATGGATCGAGTTGCTTAAGGATTATGATTGTTCAATCGAATATCACCCAGGCAAGGCTTGTAACACCCCTAACCCGAGACCGTCGCCGGAGTCGGACACGAGGTGTTAACAAACTTCAAACCACTTATTGATAATTTCCCAGACAAGCTGCCAATCTGTGTACTAGTCGCTTCAAAACTCATAACTTGAGTTCTACAACTAGAAAATCAGTTTCGTAATTTTTCCCTGAAACTAGACTCATATTTCCATCTACAGATTTTTTTCTAGAATTTTTGGTCAAGCCAATTAGTACAGTTTATTAGTTAAAATCTCCCATGTTACAGGGGTCGACTACACTGACCTTCGTGCGTTGCAACTCGAATAACTCCCTGTGAAGGGCTTCAATACTGATGCCGTTTATTTCTTTAGAAACCAGACTAAAAAATGAATCTATACATATATGGCATGATTTCTAAATGTCTCGGGTTAATTTATAATGAATTTTCAAAGTCGGAAATGGGAATCCAGAAACCGTTCTGTCCCTGTTTCACGAAAACCCAAATATCTCTTAACATGCAACTCATATGACCGTTTCATTTCTTCCATATGAATATAGATTCATCAAGGTTCATTTACATAATTTATTCACTATTTAATTCCATTTATACTATTTTTAGTGATTTTCATATCCACATCACTGTTGCTGCCAGCATCTATTTCTAGGGTAGACTTTCTCTAACACACAGTTTCTATGATTCAACCACCCCTTTTTCATATATAGTCCAAAATATAATCATGATGACCCATTCTAATGGCTGGTGATTGCCAAACATTTCTGTGCCTCTTAATGAGCATATACATACCAAATGATTATAACATTATGCTCAAAACATTTATAAGCCATTTTCGCATGGCTATTCAAAATTTTACATACCAAGTTCAAACAAAACATAATAGCCTATACATGCCGAAATGTTCTCTTAGACCATCTAAGAAGAAGATACCAAAAAGTCGCTAGTCGGTGTGATGACTTCGATGACGGTCCCGAATACATAAAAAGTCGAGTCCAAGAAACCTAAAATAGGTGACAAGCAAACACCGAATGAGTATATAACTCGATGAAGTCATAAGCAATGCACTACCAACCATTAATAACATTATCGCAAAAGGAAACAAAATGGAGCGAGGCTAATTACTCCATTCAAACCGAACTATACCATAGTTCCTTACACCATTCGATTCAACCACATACCAAGTTACACATTCACATTCCATATACTAATCAATAGGATATTTGAAGCATTTCTATACACCATTTTGTTTTCGTCACAATCATACATCTACATGACCTTTCACTCATTCCACGATAATTCTTATGTACGTGACTTCAATTTACATTGTCACATAGGTTCAAACTTACCAAGCTCAACCCCAAATATAAACATAGCGCCTATTAGCCATGAACTCAAGGTACTTACCCGATCCGCTGTCCGTGATCAACTCAATAGTGATTCAAAAGCATATAGTGAGTCCGCACACTTAGTGCTATATAATCAACTCGCACACTTAGTGCTATATGATCAAACTCGCACACTTAGTGCTGTACAAGTTTTAAACCCGCACACTTAGTGCCATTCTCATGATCACAAATGTTTATACCCGCACACTTAGTGCCGAAATCAACAACTCAATACATCTCACCTCTTTTCCTTTCATTCAATACTTCCATCACCATATACATACATGTATATAAATTCATCATTCCTTTCGGCATAATTATATAGACATTATGTCTATTCAAATCAATACAAAATATATGCTTAGTGACTTACCTTGTGTTGGGTAAAATAGTCCAAGTCGGCTACTCGATGACCTTCGTCTTTCCCTTGCTTGATTCTCCTTCTTTAACTCCTTGAGCTTAATCAATAAATCAACTAGTTTAACCATCTTGCTAAACATTCATAATTCAATTACACATGCATATGTATGTTTGTATATTCGGCAACCATCCTCACTTATTACCCATTTAGTCAATAATCTAAGCCAAGATAAGGCTTCAATATGGTTGCCTCTAACCGAATACATGCACACCAATCTACTTCATTTGGCCGAATATGCATGTCTATGTTGAGGCCAATTTTACACTTAATACTACACACAAAAAAAAACAGCATACATTTTACTAACTAACGCATTACATATTGTAGCTCAATACACATCTCTCGTTTACTTCATAACCGAAACAACATCACAAGCAAATATACACCTTAAAATAGTATATATGTCATACCAATACATCATGTGCAAACATATATTCATGTAGGTGCAAGGGCCGAATCTCAAGTTGTTTATATCCAAATATAAACACATATCCAAAGCTCAAATCTTACCTACCATGCAACATGCATGAATCATACTTATGGATATACCATGACCGAATACATCACAACACCATAATTTTGGTCATGATTAAGCAAAGGACTTAATGTCTTACTCAAAAATACTAAAAAGAAAGTCCAAGAGCCATCAATCCACCATCACATATACCATTAGCAAGCTTCATATTTAACATGCAATGGCATTAACACAAAATCCACCTTGGCCAAATACCATCCCCATGATATAACAAAGATTTGAACCATAGGCTAATAAGAACATCAAGCTAGCAACTAAAAACATGCATGAATCTCATGGCACAACCTCAAACATACCTTAATCTTGATGCAAGTATAGCCAAATCTCTTCCTAATCCCCTTCCAAACCAAACATGAAGCAAAAATTCCTTCCTTCCTCTTTGGTATTTTCGGTCAAGAGAGAATGAAATGGATGAGCAAATTTTTTTTCTTTTCTTTTCTTCAATGCATGGCAACGGGGGGGTTCACTCACACACATTTTTTTTTCTTTCTTTAGTACCCATACTTATTAGTTTATTGTTTCTCCCTAATGCACCAACAAAACATGTTTCATGACATGTTTAGCCCATACTCCCTTGTCATGGCCGGCCACCTCCTATAAAAAGAGGGATATTTGACATGCAAGGCCATTGTTTTCCATGCATGCTTTAATTAGTCATCACACATTTCCCCATCATACTTTCAAAGTTTTCTACTAGGTCCTTTCTAGTGAAATTCACATTTATAACTCTAAATCAAACATCAAAAATGTCACACACGAATTAACACATATCATAAGCATCAAAATGAGCATTAAATTATTTTTATGCCTCGATTTTGCGGTCCCGAAACCACATTCCGACTAGGGTCAATTTTGGGCTGTCACAAGGCTAATGTGGTAGCCGATGCTCTAAGTCGTAGAGCTGTATCTGATCTGAGAGCAATGTTTGCTCGTCTAAGTCTGTATGATGATGGAAGTCTATTGGCTGAATTGCAAGTGAGGCCAACCTGGGTGGATCAGATTAAGGAAAAGCAGTTGAAAGATGAGTCTTTGGTCCCTCGTTTTCAACAAGTTAAGGAAGGGGAAACTTCTGAGTTTGGGATAAATGATGATGGGGTTCTGTGTTTTCGAGGTAGAATTTGTGTTCCGAAGGACTTTGACTTGAGACAGTCAATTTTGAAGGAAGCTCATGGGGGACTTTGTGCCATGCATCCTGGAGGGAATAAGTTGTACCATGACTTGCGAGAAGCTGTATTGGTGGCTGGACTTAGCGAGAGGTAACGAATTTGTGGGAAATGTCGACATGCCGCAAGTGAAAGCTGAGCATCAGTTACCTTCTGGATTATTGCACCCAGTAAAAATACCACTTTGGAAGTGGAAGAGGGTAACCATGGACTTTGTGAGTGGGCTACCCTTGACACCATCGAAGAAAGACTCGATATGGGTGATTGTGGATAGGTTGACCAAGTCGGCTCATTTTATACCTGTTCGCACAGACGTTTCTCTTCAGAAGTTAGCCAAGTTGTATGTGGCGAAGATTGTGCGACTGCATGGAGTTCCAGTTTCGATTATCTCTGGTCGGGATACTAGATTCACATCTCGGTTTTGGCACAAGTTGCATGAGGCATTGGGAACGCGATTAAACTTTAGTACGGCTTTCCATCCCCAAACTGATGGTCAGTCGGAAAGAGTTATTCAGATTCTGGATGACATGTTGAGGGGATGTGTTATTGATTTCCGAGGTAGTTTGGAGGATTACCTGCCTTTGGCAGAGTTTGCATACAACAATAGTTATCAGTTGAGTATTTGAATGGCACCTTATGAAGCACTGTATGGGCGAAGGTTTCGAACACCTAGTTGTTGGACTGAACTGGGGGAGCGACAAGTTCTTGGACCTGAGTTGGTGGCAGATACTGAGGATAAGGTCAAGTTAATTAGAGATCGGTTAAAGGAAGCGTCTGATAGGAAAAAGTCGTATGCAGATCTGAAGCGTAAGGAGATTGAATACTCGATGGCGATATGGTCTTCTTGAAGGTTTCACCTTGGAAGAAGATACTAAGGTTTAGTAAGAAGGGCAAGTTGAGTCCGCAGATTCATTGGGCCTTATCGGATTTTGAAGTGAGTAGGCCCGATGGCTTATCGATTGGAATTGCCTTGAGTTAGACAGATTCACGATGTTTTCACGTCTCCATGTTAAGGCGCTATCGTTCGACCCTACTCATGTTGTGCGGTTGCGAAATTGAGGTCTGAATCGATTTGACCTTTGAGGAGAAGCTTGTACAAATATTGGATCGAGACGTTAAGGTTCTGAGGAGGAAATCTGTACCATTAGTGAAAGGTCTTTGGCGTAACCATGGCAGATAAGAAGCTACTTGGGAGCCAGAGGAGGCAATGCAACAATAATACCCTCATCTGTTCGGATCAGGTAAATTTCGAGGACGAAATTTCTTTAAGGAGGGTAGAGTTGTAACGCCCCAAATTTTTGGGAATTCTGAAAAAAATCTGTAAAATTAAAAATTCTGTGTTCTGCTTGTTAAGTATAGGTTTAATTGTGATAGTGGGCCTCTAGAAGGCCCAAGCTTAGGATAACCTGATAGTTTTAATTAATTTTAATTCCATAAGAGAAAGGAGTTCTGGTAAAGTGGGCTTTGAGGAATTAATTGTGTAAAATAGATCACAAGGAAGCAAGTGGTGAAGTGGCAAGTGACGCCACAGGGAAGGCTATAAGTGGTGTGTGGAAGCTAGGAAGGACCCAGGTTCAAGTCACAATGACAGCAAATCAAGGGATTAATTTTTATGAACAAAAAGGTAAGTAGTGGGCCCAAGTAAAAGTCATCAAGAGGAGTTTGAGTTGCTCGGAGATTGAGTAAGGAGGGATAAGGAGAGGATTTAGGAGCTGATCAAGGAGGATGGTGTTGGCGAATAGTGGACTCTTGAGGAGCAAGAGTTGGCCGGCCAAGGGTTTCTTTAGGGGGTAAATTTCGGCTAGGTCAAAGGCTAGGTATAAATTCGGCATTTGGGAGTGTTGTGCCGTTTTTTTTTCTTTCCTGACCATCCTTCCTTCTCTTCCTTTCTTTTCTTTTCTTCTTCTCTCCATCTATCTTCCTTCTTCTTTCCCCCATAACCGAATCCTTCCATTATTCTATTCATCTCCACGTTCTTATCATTGTTCTTAAGCCTTATACACAAAAGCTGAAATCCCGAAAGCTTGATTCTTCTTGTGCCGATTTCTTATAACCAAAACCACATCTCTTCTCTTCATCATTTGTGGCCGATTCACCAGCCCTCTAAAACTTCAAGTTTTGACGACAAGACCATAGAAAAACCCTCTCATTTTATCTTTCTAAAAACAAGTTGCAAAAAGCTGAAAACCCCACATTAAAAGGGACTTGGCCGAATACTAAAGTCACTGAAAACCCGACTTTTGTTATCACTTGAGGGCTTAGATCTACATCGGGATCAAGTGTGAAACTCATTGGAATCATTCACTAAGGAATCGGTGGTAAGTCTTCACCAAAACTTAGTCTTCTTACATATTTTAGGAAAAGCCGAAATCCCTAAAAGTTAGGGAGGTGGTCGATTTGGACTTGTAACCCTGAGGGGTCATAGTAACTATTTTGTTTTGGTAATAACGTGATTTAGAGGCGGTTGATCAAGGGCTTGGACAGGTGGAACGATCGGATCTTTGGAGTTAACCATCTTTCGGCAGTAAGGTAAGAGCAATAAGGGTTTTAGGCATGTTTGGCCGAATGTGGTAGGGGACTATATATTCAACCTTATTTCGATATTTGTAGTAATATTAAGTGATTCAATTGTAGGCAGTTCGTGTGTAGATCTCATCAAGGAAATCCCAAAAATAGGTGTGTAACTGACACCCTCTCATAGGCTAGATCGGCAAAAGTCGAAAAGCCGAAATGCCGAAAAGCCGGTATTTTGGGCACTTGCGAGTGTGCGAATGCTCGTAAGACGTGTGGGTAATTATTACTGGTAATCGAAAGTGATAAAACTACGATGCGCGATTTAAATGCGTTTTGATATTTTGGGCTTAATGGGCCAAAAGCGGGTTAATGGGCCAACGGCCCAATTAAATAAGAACACTTTCGGTAAGTGTTTACGGCTAAGCGTAATGGCTACGATATGCATGGAAACCTTAGAAATAGATAAATGTTCTATTATACCCCTATGTATGCAAAATGACCTTTATACCCCTAGGGTTAATTTTGTCTAAAAAGCATGATGAATTAAATTAGTATGATGTGTGCCATGAATGTATATCTATTGCATGGGGACATGGGCTATATTATGGAGGAAGCGTCCTGGTGGCTATGCCACAAATTATCTGATACAGTGGCCACGCCACATATATCTGATACGGTACCGCCACAAAATATCAGATCTGGTGACTCTGTCACATTTTACAGATCTGGCGACCATCTTTGCATATTTACGTGGTGTGTAGAGGTTGGGTGGGTCAAGTAGTCTCCTACATGGTGAAAGGATGGTATGGGGGTGTATGTGGTTGGATATGGTTGGGTTTACGCATAAGCATGATATATCTGTTCGGATGCATTACGGGCCTATGGGCTTTATTCGATATACATTGCAAATTTGAGGCCAGCGTATTACATCCTTGTGGTTTGAACTGATTTAGGCCATGGTTGGGTTGAATTACACACGAGTTTCCCAAAATCACCCCTATTTTCATCCTCGCAGTAATCCTCAACCATAGTGGGCTTGGAGCTGTGAGAGATTCAGACTGGCCACATGTTTCTACGAACCTGGTTTCTTTTTGGTGAACTGGACGTCCTTTTAATTTCATTTATGGTTTTGGGTTTTAAAAGTAATAAGGCCGCTTAACTATTTTTATGGTTTTGTTTTACTTTTATTATTTTATTTTATTATGATGAAAAATTATGATAACTAAGGAAAATGGGTTAGCTTTAGGACGCGTTTTCAAAAACATTAAGTGATTTCAAAATAACACGATCACAAGTAAGATTTCCGCTAAGCAAACATTTTCAAACTTAATCACTTTATTAGGATGGACTTAACCCAATGGTTTTCTCACAATTATACGAGATGTTAGAGTGTGGCAATGGCGGTGTGCATGTCTAGGATTGGATCCGAAGGGAGCTTGGTACTTAAGCAGTCCGACAGACTCACCTCCTCTTTTTCTAGTTTCCTACCTAGTGCACAGCTCCCATTCACTTTAACCTATATTAAAAGTATCTTTTACATCACCAATAAGGTTTTCCAAACTAAGTAATATGGAATGTTTTGTACGCATCAATGTGTCGCACCGGATCCGGTCATAATGTCTAGGCCGGGTTTGGGGTGTTACAGTCATCCAGTCTAGAAGACCAATCTTTCCTTGAAGGGTTTACAACTTTCTCAAGAATGTTTTTAATTTTTCGATTCGATACTTCGGCTTGTCCATTAGTTTGCGAATGATAAGTAGTAGCCATTCTATAATTAATTCCATATCTCTTCAGTGTGGCTGCCTCTTGGTTGCTATGAAAGTATGTACCCTGATCACTAATCAATGCTTTTGGTGTGCCAAAGCGGGTGAGTATATGCTTGTGAAAAAATTTAAGCATTGTCATTGCATCATCCTTTGGAACTGCAACAACTTCAACCCATTTCGAGACGTAGTTAACAACTACGAATGTATAAAGATTTCCAAATGAACTTGGAAATGGTCCCATAAAATACATACCCCGAACATTAAATAATTTAACCTCCATAATTGGCTACTGCAACATTTCATTATGTCAGGATATAGAACCAATACGCTGATACCTATTACATTGATTCACAAAATTGTGGGTGTCTTTGAATAATGAAGGCCAGTAGAATCATGATTGGAGAACATCAGCAATAGTTCACATGCCACGAAAATGACTTCCATAAGGAGCATCATGACAGTGCTTCAGGATTGAAAGCATCCCCCTTCCAGAACACAACACCGAATGATGTTGTCATTGCATACCTTGAATAAATATGGCTCGTTCCAATGATACTTCACTACTTCACAAAGAAATCTTTCTTTTTCATGGTCTGTGACACCCAATGGGAGTTTTTCACACACTAGATAATTAACCAAATCCACACACCAACTAGTTACGCCTACAATAAATAACTTCTCATCTGGGAATGCATCGACAATTTGAAGTATGTTTCCATCTTCGCTACGAACTTCCAATCAAGATAGATGGTCTGCAACTTTATTCTCTGAACCTTTGCGGTCTTTTATCTTGATGTTGAATTCTTGCAACAGTAAGATCCAGTGTATCAGTCTTGGTTTGTATCCGTCTTCGCAAAAAGATATCTCAATGCTGAGTGATCGGTAAATACAGTAACCTTTGCGCCAACAAGATAAGAATGAAACTTGTCGAAAGTAAAGATTACAACCAACAATTCTTTCTCTGTAGTGGTATAATTGATTTGAGCCTCTATAAGAGTTTTTTTAGCATAATAGATGGTGTGAAATATTTTTCCCTTGCGTTATCCTAGAACAACACCCACAGCAAAATCACTTGCATCACACATAACTTCAAAAGGTTGTGATCAATCTAGTGCAATGACAATGGGTGCATTTACTAGCTGCTTCTTTAATTGAATAAATGCATCCAGACATGCATCGCCAAAAAAGAATTTTTTATTCTATTCCAGCAGTGAGTATAAGGGTTTTGCAATTTTTGAGAATTCTCTAATAATTATTCAGTAAAACCCTGCATGCCCAAGAAAATTGCGAATACCTTTCACATTTGTCGATGGAGGTAATTTCTCAATGATTTCCACTTTAGCTTTGTTTACTTCAACGCCTTGACTTGAGATGCGATGGCCTAACAAAATGCCTTCAGCTGCCATGAAATGTCATTTTTCTCAATTTAGAACAAGATGTATGTCTTCACATCGCTTCTATACTTAATCCAAATTGTTAGCGTAATGATCAAAATCATTCCCATAGAATGAGAAATCATCCATAAAATCCTCTAAAGAATCTTCAATCATATCCAAGAATATTGCCATCTACACATTTGAAATGTGGCTGGTGCGTTGCAAAGACCAAAAGGCATAAGGTGAAAAGCAAAAGTACTAAAGGGACAGGTGAAAGTTATTTTCTCCTGATCCTCCGATGCAATAGCAATTTGATTGTACCCAAAATAGCAATGTAAGAAGCAGTAATAGGCTCTTCTAGCAAGCCTACCCAACATTTGGTCAATGAAAAGAAGTGGGAAATGGTCCTTCCCTGTGGCAGCATTAAGTTTGCAACAACCCATACAGACTCACCATATCGTAAGAATGTGTGTAGGAATTAATTCGTCTTTGTTGTTGCTAACCAAGTGATGCCACTCTTTTTAGGAATGCCTTGCATTGGACTTACCCGATTGTTATCTGAAATAGGGTAAATAATTTTAGATTTAAGCCATTTTATAATTTTTTCCTTAACAATTTCCTTCATCTTCTTGTTTAATCTTTTTTGTTTCTCAATCGATTGCCTGTATTCATTTTTCAACTTGATCTTGTGCATGCAAAAAGATGGACTAATGCCTCGAATATCGGAAATACTCCAAGCAATAGCTAGTTTATGTTCCTTAAGAATATGAACCAATTTCTCTTCTTGAGTTACATCCAGTGTTGCAGAGACAATAACTAGGAGAGTATTGTTAGCACCAAGAAAGACGTATTTAAGATGAGTAGGTAGTGGTTTCAATTCCAAAGTAGGAGCTTCATCAATAGATGGATTGAAAATTGGAGTTGTTCTATTGGCTAAGTCTAAGGATTCAATCTGCCATCCATGCCTGAGTTTAGTATTATTGACTTTAACCATGCTGTCACAATCATCATCAAATGTCACTACAAACTCCTTAGAAAGTATTGTGCTTTGGTCATTGAATTCTTCCTCAATTAGATCATCTAGCACATGACATTCTTCTTTATCCTTAAATTGAATAGATTCGAAAATAATGAAGGTAACATGCTCATCATTAAGTTGCATGGTTAGTTCATTTTTGCAAATATCAATAAAAGTTTGTCCGGTGGATAAAAATGTTCATCCTAAGATTATGGGAACCTCCTTGTCTGCCTCGCAGTCAAGTATGATAAAATCAGCTGGAAAAATGAATTGCTAGATGTAATGTCACTATAGTAGGTTTCATGTGACTAATTCATAACTTTTTAAAAGTAAATAGTGGCATTAGGTTGATGCTAGCTCCCAAGTTACATAAAGCCTTTGTAACACCCCTTACCGTACTCAATGCTGGAATAAGGTACGAGGCATTACTATACTTGAACGCAATCAAACACCCAAAATTCAGACCATAAAATTTCATTCTAATTAAGGTCATTCATACATATACTTAACACACCTTATACGGGCCTACAAGGCCCAAAACATACATTAAGAAAGATGTACGACTAAACCAGGAACTTTTGGAGCTTTTACAACACTTAGAAAATTTTCATGTTTTGGAGAGTCACACGCTCGTATCCTCAGCTCGTGTAACTCTTTGACTATGATGTAATCAACCAAATATGGTTACACGGCTAGGGCACACGCCCGTGTCCTCAAGCCGTGTGGCGAATTAAATTCCAAATTCAGGTGCAGACTTCACACGGCCTGGGCACACGCCCGTGTTTTGAGGCCATGTCTCTCACATGGCCAAGACACACAGCCGTGTCTCTACCCGTGTGTTTAATACTGGGCATTCTTTTTTGCATTAATTAAGGTGTAGAGGACACACGGCCGGACCACACACCCATGGGGTAGACCGTGTGTCACACACAACCTAGACACTTGCTCGTATGTCTACCCATGTGGACAACTTTAAGGCTATTTCCCAAGCTACATGCCACCTTTATTTATTCAAACACATATATACAAATAAGCAATATTTCTTAGACTTGCATGTATGTATTTTCATACCATCTTATACACACACACACATGGCATTCCTCATCATTCAATCATCAATAACCATAGGTCATATCATAATTGTAACACCCCTAACCCGCATCCATCGCTGGGCTAGGGTTAAGAGGTATTACCGGATATATCAAAATAATTTAGATTCATTTCATAATAAGCATAACATCTAAGTCACACATTATTGTAGAGTCTCTTACGTAGGTTAACGATACCCAAAACATTCTTTAGAAAGGGGCTGGGACTAAACCAAACACATACAAAATTTTTCAAAACTTAAACATTTTTCAAAGTTACAAAGGTCACACACTCGTGTGAATAGGCCGTGTGTCTCACATGGTATTAGACACGCTCGTGTATCTAGGTCGTGGAAAAATAGGGCATACATACTGGCCTATCCACACGGCTACAAGACATGCCTATGTGCCAGACCGTATGAAAATTAGGGAGGCTACTAACTTGGGTCACACAGCCAATCACATGCTCGTGTGTCTAGCCCGTGCTCGAAACTAACTTGACCACACTGCCTGGCACATGCCTGTGTATGTGACTGTATGGTTTGCTCAGGCTCATTTCGAAATGCCCATCGAGCAACACCACAGTGGCACACGCCCATGTCCCTGCCTGTGTGGGCAAAAATAGGCCATTTACAAGGCCAAAATGCCACCCTTTAAGGGTCCTCCCTACAAGCATCAAAACCAAACATTTTGTACCAAATTTTCAACCAATTCACAACCAAAACATACACAATTCATGCCATATCATTATCAACAAAATTCCATGCTTATAATAAATACCAAATCATGCCAAATCATAAGCTAAAATCATACCAAAACATATGATTCATAATCTTACCAATTTCTCAGTTAAGCAATACCAAAACTTACCAAATTGACCAATTCACTTAGCCATTCATGATCATATCATATTGACCATATTGCATTACATATCATATACCAAAATCAATCCATAAGTTCAACCATAATCAAGCCATATCACATGGCTAAATATTTACATCACGAAACCTACCAAAATAACTCTAGCCTATACATGCCATAAACCATATATATACAACTCTCAAAATGGTACCAAAATAGAAATGAGTCACTTACGATCCTCAGATCTAAGCTAGCTTTATAACACTATAAAATAGAGAACATTTCACACAGTAAGCTTTGAAGCTTACTAAGTTAGCATTGAATATAATCAACTGTAACAGCCCGATTTTAGGATTAGTCAGAACAATGGTTTCAAAACCACTAATCCAAGTTCAGAGAAATTATTTTTACTATTATTTTATGTGTTATAGGATGTTTATATGAATGCATGAAAATTTTGGTGAAATAATTTTAGCGATTGCATGCTCAATTGCGGAAAGAACTAAATCGCATAAAGGGGAAAAGTTTTTTTTCTTCTAACAAATGGTGTTAAATAGCTAAAGATAATCAGGGGTCTTTAAAGGGAAAATAGACTCATTTCAATAGGGAGGCCGGCCATAGAGACAAATAGGAGTAGAAAAGTCAAAATTAGGTGAAGTTAGTAGCTTAATTTTGACTAGAAATAAAACAAAAAGAAAAGGGTTGTCATCTTTTTCATCTCTTGTCCATACCACCAAAAATATCAGCCATTTTATGGGTTTTGAAGCTTCAAATTTTCAGTCACCCTTTACCCTCACAAGTAAGTGATTTTGATGGCCTTTCTTGATAATTTTTGTACTTTTGGGACCCTTGTAGCATAATCTAGCTAATGATGGGACTATTTTGTAAAATGGTTGAAAGCCTAGGGTTTTACCATGACAGTTTTCATGTTGTTTACTGAATTTTTATGGAAGAAAATGAATCTTGGTTGTAAAACAAACAACTTTTGTGAAGTAGTTTTCATGAAAACCCTAACTAAGGACCATTTTGCATAAGTTATAAATCATGTGGTAAATGTGTGAAATAATTGGAATTGTAGGCTTCTTCTAGTATAAAAAGAATTTGGCTAGGCTTGGTTGGTGAGAAAATTTTACAAAAATTGATTTACGAGCCTAGGGGTAAAATAGTAATTTTGTGAAAGTCTAGGGGCAAAATGGTCATTTTTCCAGAATATGATTTATGAAATGCATTGATTAATATGATGATTAAATTAGTGAATTTTTATCATTTTAGATCAAGAAATACAAAATCCGAACCTAGATTGGGGGAAGGCCAAACAATTAGATTAAATCTAATTAGTCGCCACTTTTTGTATACCGAGGTAAGTTGTACGTAAGTAAGACAACTTTATCATTATTATGTGGTGAATGATAAATTTTGCATAATATGGTTGAAATTTTCATATGAATAATGCATGATGAAGTTTAATGTAGTAGAGTCCCGATTAAACCTAGGAATAGATTGGATATCCATGCCATGACATTTGGGTGATATGTGTGCTAGTGTAAGACCATGTCTGGGACATGGCATCGGCCACGATATGAGAGCCAGTGTAAGACCATGTCTGGGACATGGCATCGGCAATGTAACGAGTGCCACTGTAAAACTATGTTTGGAACATGGCATTGGCAATGTAACGAGAACCAATGTAAGACCATGTTTGGAACATGGCATCGACAATGTAACGAGAGCCAGTGTAAGACCATGTTTGGAACATGGCATCGGCATTAAGACAAGAGCCAGTGTAAGACCATGTCTGGGACATGGCATCGACCCCGACATGTGAGCTAGTGTAAGACCATGTTTGGAACATGGCATTGGTAATTCACCCTCTTGTGCAAAGCTTGTCAGATATCCTTTAGTATTCTAATGGTTTCACAGGTTATTTTCAAGCTTATGACAATGATATGGAATGATATAATCATGTTGTGAGTGGCACAGGTTCTTATTTGAAACTCATGAGCTATGAGTCTAGGTATGTTGCCTTGATGGTAAGAATGACATGAGTAAGTTCTAGCTATGAAAATGATTTTGGTATAATATTGTAATTGTTGGCCTAAACTTGTGATATATAAGTATGTAGTGATATTTACCTTTGTTCACTCACGAATGTTGTGTTGAATTATAATATGCATGGTTGATGTTGTTACTTATTTATATGCAACTTACTAAGCTTTATGCTTACTCCTTCTCTTTTCCATCTTCTTATAGTGTCGCCAAGCTAGTATCGAGGATCCAGGGACATCGGATGCATCGATCACACTATCACCTGAAGCTTTTGGTATAACTAGTTTAAATGTTTTAATTGTGGCATGTATATAGACTTAAATCTTTTGTTTAGTGTCTTGTTAATTTAGCCACAAGTGTTGGCTCATATGATTGATGTGATATTCATTTTGTATAGGTCATTAACGGTTGATAATATTGATTACTGTTAAATGCATTGATGCAAATTTCTCATGGTTGTGGTTGATTTGGTTATATAGTTATGCTTGGATTGGTTTTGGTTGATATTGTGTAGGTTGGTGCAAGTGAGGATGGTAAAGAGGCTTGGTAAATATCCTTTATTTTGCCCACATGGGCAGACACACGGGCGTGTGTCTAAGCTGTGTGTGACGCACGGTTTGCCCCACGAACATGTAGTCTGGTCATGTGTGCCCTGCACCTCAATTTTACAAGTCATTATGCATGGTAGTAAACATATGGGCAGAGACATGACTGTGTGTCTCAGCCATTTGGAAGACACGGCCTAACACACGGGTGTGTGCCTTGGCCGTGTGCCCTTAACGAGTTGCTAATGTTAGAAACAAAATGTCAAAGTTTTTGCATATGGGCTGAGACACAGGCATGTCCTAGCCATGTGTGGGCCACGGGTCATAGACACTGGCGTGTGTCAAGTCGTCTGAAAACCCCTGTAGGATTGAATCGAAAAATAAATTTGTACCGGATAGGTACATGAGCGTATCCCGATATGTTCAGGCTATGTGAGTCACATGGGCCTTCAACACGACCATGTTAAATAGGCACATAGGCATGTCTCCCTTCCACATGGGCGTGTGCCCCTGTCTGCTTGAAATTCTACAAAGATTTCTAGAGTGCATAGATTAGTACCGAATCAATTCCAAAGTGTATTTGGGGCCTCTTAGGCCCATGGTAAGGACATTAAGGTATTGTGAAAATTTTTAAATTGGAGCGAAATTTCATAACCAGGAAATGTATGCTTGTATGTGTTTAAGTCCGGTAACACCTCGTATTCCTGTTTTGGTGTCGAACTCGAGTAAAGGGTCTTACATCAATAGTTTATATAATACGAAACATCAAAGAATAAACACTTAGTAGTTCACAAATCATCCATTAATTCTATTCCATCACATTTAAATGTTCATACAAACTCATCAAGCTTCATACACATAGTATCATCTACCACATATGTAACACCCCAAACCCGTGACCGTCACCGGATTTGACCACGAGGTGTTACCGGGCTTACTTTACTTATTCCTCTCTTGGAAAATTTTTTTTTTTGTTTTCCTTTTTCTGTTCCAGGCAGGCTAGTTAACTGCGTCACTGTCACCTTAAAAATCATATCTCGAGTTCCAGAACTCGAAAATGAGTTCCGTCAATTTTCCCTGAAACTAGACTCATATATCCATCCATGGATTTATTTCTAGAATTTTTGGTTAGGCCAATTGGTACAGTTTATTAGTTAAAGTCACCCCTGTTTCAGGGTTCGACTACACAGACCTTTACACATTACGACCTGGATATCATCTAGTACAGAGCTCTAATGCTGATGCCGTTTCTTTCTAATGAAACTAGACTCAAAGAGGAATCTATTCATATAAGGCATGACTCCTAATTGTTTCTGGATAAGTTATGGTAAATTTTCCAATTCGGAGCAGGGGATCCAGAAACAGTTCTGGCCCTGTTTCGCGAAAACCTGAATATCTCTTAAAATACAGCTCATACGGTCGTTTCGTTTCGTCCATATGAAAATAGATTCATCAAGGTTAAATTTCATAATTTATTCACTATTTAATTCTACTTATACTATTTTTAGTGATTTTTCCATCTCACCTCACTGCTGCTGGCAGCATCTGGTACTAAAGCAAACAATGACTATTTCATAATTCTTCCATGGCCAACTATTTCATCATACATAATACAAACTATGGCCACCTTATCAAAATTAAGGTTTCTAAGGCTCGTGCCTATAGGTTTTAGATTCACACTCAACCGACCACATAGGCCATCTTCGCATGGCTTAAAGTTTACAACCGAGATTCAACAAAACAAAATAGCCTATACATGCCAAATGTTCTCCTAGTTCAACTACGAAGACAATACCAAAAGATTTCCAGCCGGTGTGATGACTTCAACGACGGTTACGAGCACGCATAACGATACGAGTCCAAGAGACCTAAAATGGGTGACAAGAAAACACCGAGTGAGTTTATAACTCAGTAAGTCATAAGCATTTCACAACCATCCGTTACTCAAATTATCATAAAATGAAATAATGAAACAAGGCCCGGCGTTCGACCATACCGAACTATACCATAGTTCCTTAGACCTTCGGATCAATCTCATACCAAGTCATACATTTACATTTCATATACTATTCAATAGGATATTTGAAGCAATTTCCATACATCATTTCATTTCCGCAACAATCATGCAATTGAAATCATCACATAGATTTAAAACTTACCGACTCAACTCCGAGCATGAACATAGTATCTATTAGCCACGAACTCAAGGTACTTACTCTTTCCGCTGTCCATACTCAACTCGATGAAGACACACCCTCCATATAATTGTTCGATCGGAGATATATATATATAGAATGCGCACACACGATTGCTTAATACTCGATTTCGCACACTTAGTGCCATGTGATTTAAGCCCGGACACATAGTGCCATACCCTTGAGCTCGCACACCCAAAGGTCAGTATATTTCCAGCATGCACACTTAGTGCCATATATTTCCAGCATGCACACTTAGTGCCAATCTAGTCACCGTACACACGTATTGCCCAAGACACTTAGTGCCGAAAGAAAACTTTCTACACATTTCACTATTTCTTTTACATTCAACAATGTCATCATTCCATACACATACATTTTCATTTACATATCATCTCATTAAACACAATTGCATAGATATTATGATCATTTAAAACAATGCCAAATATATGCTTAATGACTTACCTTGTGTTGGGTAAAATGGTTCCAACTCGGCTATTCGATGTTCTTTCCTTTGCTTTTGCTTGATTCTCCCCCTCTAGCTTCTTGAGCTAATCAATAAATTAACTAGTTTAACCGTCTTGCCAAATATTTATACATGTATACATGACATCAACAATACTATCATCATTAATTCATCAATTCACAAAGTTTTATTTCACGAACATTTGACCCATTTTTACCCCATATGGCGAATGCTACATTCATTACCCAACTAGCCATTCAACAATTTTCAGCCTCATTACCACCCTTTTTATGTCTAATCGTCTAAATGAGATCATAAACATGCCTAACTATAGCCGAATGTGCAACATTAATCTAGCATTTCCATTGCATTTAACACTTAACATTTACCCCATCTAGGCCAAATTTTGCTAGCACACAAGCCTTTGGCTGAATGTCCTTGACCTCTAGTCACCCAAAATTTCTTTGTTCTTTAAAATTCATCCAAGACTACATTCGGCACTTCCAACTAATAATTTAGGTGCTCTCAAGCTCATTCACAAGTACTATTATATATCACATTAAGCATTAAATCATTTTGCAACATAAATTTTATAGCATGGCGAATACTCATGCACATACACACATAACAACAAGAA
Organism: Gossypium arboreum; assembly: GCF_025698485.1. Taxonomy (NCBI): domain Eukaryota; kingdom Viridiplantae; phylum Streptophyta; class Magnoliopsida; order Malvales; family Malvaceae; genus Gossypium; species Gossypium arboreum. The sequence continues at coordinate 27,308,744 of NC_069073.1, read as the reverse complement.
CTCAATGGCACAAAATCTCCTTTTGTTAAACATTCGAACTCACTCATCTCCATGCTTTCATCACAACAACATCAAAACACTAATTAGGAAATACAACATTCTTGGCGAAATTTAACTCACCTAACAACTTAGTTTCGATCCAAGATTCAAGGAAAAATTTGAACCAATCCTCCAAACTATGCATGCATTTTCAAGAGTGGCATAAAACATACCTTCTTGTATCAAAACACCTTAGTCTAGTAAGCTCCCATGGCTGATTTTCTCAAGCTTCCCCCTTTCTTCTTAGTACATTCGGCCATGCAAAGAAAAATGAGAGAATGGACACTTTTTTTCTTCTTCTCAAGTCATGGCAATTGTAACAAAATGAGAAAGGATGAACAACAAAATTTTCTCCTTTCTTTTCCTCAACTCACGGCAACAAGGGGGCATCCACACTCTTTTTTTTCATCATTTTCCTTTTTTTCATTTCTTTACTTTCCTTCCATAATGCACTAGGCCAACATGTCTAGGACATGTTTTCTTTGCCCATCATCATGTCATGGCCAGCCACTAACCTTAGGAAATGGGTTATTTGACATGCAACTCCACCCTTGTGTTAACATGCACTAATAAGCCATTTAAAATTAGCATATCATATTTCACCATGTTTCACATTGATCCCTATTTAATAATTTCTCATAAAATTGGTAAAATTAGAGAATGAAACTTCCACATATGCATGCACACACATAGTAAGCATAGAATATAACAATTAATTATTTTTATGACTCGGTTTAGTGGTCCCGAAACCACTTTCCGACTAGGGTCAATTTAAGGTGTCACAACTCTCCCCACTTAAGAAATTTTCGTCCCGAAAATCTTACCGGTAAATAGGCTCGGGTATCGCTCTCTCATAGAGTGCTCAAGTTCCCAAGTGGCTTCTTCAATTCCGTGTTTATGCCACAACACCTTCACTAATGGGATTTTCTTATTAGCAACTCTTTTACTTGGCGCATCGAATGCGAACCGGCTCTTCTTCATAACTCAAATTAGGCTGAACCTCGACCTCAGATGGAGTAATTACGTGTGTCGGGTCAGACCTATATCGTCGAAGCATCGAGACATGGAAAACGTTGTGAATCCTTTCAAGCTCAGGGGGTAACATTAATCGGTACGCTACTGGTCCAACTCGTTCGGATACTTCATACGGACCGATGAACCTCGGACTCAATTTTCCCTTACGGCCAAATCTAAGCACCTTCTTCTAGGGTGAGACTTTGAGAAATACCTTGTCTCCAACCTGATATTCAATGTCTTTCCTTTTCAAATCCGCATACGACTTTTGGCGATCCGAAGCAGCCTTCAAACTTTCACGAATTACTCAAACTTTCTGCTCGGCATCCTTAATCAAATCAACCCGAAGATTTTACCTTGATAAGTTCACCGAGAATAATGGGGTGCGGTATTTACGACCGTATAAAGCCTCGTAAGGCGCCATCTTAATACTTGATTGAAAGCTATTGTTGTAGCGAATTCAATCAAAGGCAAATATCTTTCCCATGAACCACTAAACTCAAGGATGCAACATCTCAACATATCCTCAAGGATTTGAATTATCCGTTCGGATTGACCATCGGTTTGGGGATGAAAAGATGCTAAAATGCACTTGGTACCCAAAGCCTCTTGTAATTTCTTCCAAAATCGTGATGTAAATCTTGGGTCTCTATCCGATACGATAAAAACAGTACCCCATGCAATCGAACAATTTGGGAGACGTATAATTCGCCAATTTATCGGCGAAAAATCCGTGCGGACGAGGATAAAATGAGCGACTTGGTCGATCTATCAACAATGACCCAAATCGCATCTTTCTTACTTGCCGACACCGGTAATCCGGATATAAAATCCATTGTCACTCGATCCCATTTCCATTCGGTATCATGATTGGTCAAGTAATCCCGATGGCACTTGATGTTCCGCTTTCACTTGTTGACATATCGACACCTTGAAACAAATTGAAATGTCTCGTTTCATACCGGGCCACCAAAATTTGCGTTTGGTCATTGTACATGTTAGTACTACCGGATGGATTGACATTCGACTCACGTGAGCCTCGCTCAAAATCATCGAAACAAGTTCAATTCCTTAGAATACATAATCGACCCTTGAGCGTCAAGCGGTCATTATCATCAATCTGAAATTCGATTCTTCATCCAAAACACATTCGCTCGCTTAGCGACCAATTCAGCGTCGACCTTCCGAGATTCAAGTATTTGATGAATCAATAACGGTTTGGCCTCTAATTCGACTACTAGCACCTCCTCGGGTGAAACGGATAAATGAGCATCCATCGCTCTCAAAGCGGCGAGGCCTTGCGACTTAAAGCATTAGCCACCGCGTTGGCCTTTCCGGTGATAATCAATGATGAGTTCATAGTCTTTCAACAACTCAAGCCAACGTCTTTGTCGCAGTTTAAATCTCTCGAGTCATCAAATATTTTAGACTCTTGTGTTCGAATAAATATGACACCTTTCTCCAAACAAGTAATGCCGCCATATCTTCAAGGCGAACACTATGGCTGCTAGTTCAAGGTCATGGGTCGGATAGTTTCTCTCATGCGGCTTTAGTTGTCTCGACGCGTAAGCCACAACTCGACCTTCTTGCATCAACACACAACCTAACCCAAGCAAGGATGCGTCACTGTATATGACAAACTCTTTACCAGACTCCGGCTGTACTAGCACTGGGGCCTCGGTTAAACAAGTTTTTAGTCGATCGAAACTTTCTTGACAGCGTTCCGAACACTCGAACTTAACATCTTTTTGGAGTAGTTTCGTCATCGGTATAGCTATCATCGAAAAACCTTTCACAAATCGTCGATAGTATCCGGAAAGCCCCAAAAAGCTCCTAACTTCGGTAACATTCCTTGGAGGTTTCCAATCGACTATGGCCGAAATTTTGTTCGGGTCCACCCTGACACCGATGCCAAAACACCACGTGCCCCAAAAGCTAACCTCTCTCAACCAAAATTCACATTCTTGAACTTTGCATATAATCGCTTATCTCGTAAAATTTGCAACACTAGCCTCGGTGTTCAAAGATGTTCGGTTTCATCTCTCGAATAGACCAAAATGTCATCGATAAATACAACTACTGAACCGATCCAAGTATGGCCTGAAAATTCTATTCATTAAATCCATAAATACCGTAGGGCATTAGTGAGCCCAAACGGCATCACCAAGAATTAAGTAGTGACCGTACCTCGTTCTAAAAGCGGTTTTGGGTATGTCCGATTCTCGGACCCTCAACCGATAGTACCGACCTCAAATCTATCTTTGAAAACACCAAGCTCCCTTTAATTGATCAAACAAATCATCAATTGTGGCAACGGATATTTATTCTTTATCGTCACTTTATTCAACCGATGATAGTCGATGCACAATCTCATAGTTCCATCCTTCTTCTTCACAAACAATCTTGTGCGCCCATGGAGAAAAACTCGGTCGAGCGAAACCTCTATCCGTCAATTCTTGCAATTGAATCTTCAATTCCTTTAATTCGTTAATGCCATACGATACGAGGCTATTGAAATCGGCGTAGTACCGGTACAACTTCGATGCGAATTCCACTTCTCGAACCGTGGCAATCCGGTAACTCCTCGGAAAAACATCCGAATACTCACAAACCACTGGTACCGATTCGAGTTTCCTTTCCGTCTCTTTACTTTCAAACAAATACGCAAGGTATGTTTCACACCCTTTTTCACATACCTCCGGCGGTCATAGAAGATATTATCACGGCACTCCTTTTGAATCGAGAGACTCGACTCGGACTACCTCGTTATTTACACTCCTCAAATCAATGGTTTTCCTTTTGCAATCCACCACTGCATCATGTACGGTCAGCCAATCCATACCAAGAATAACATCGAATTCATCAAATGGTAGAAGCATCAGATCGGCCGGAAAACAGGATTCTCGAATTATTAGGGGGCATCTCTTGCACACTTTATCAACGAATACGTATTGACCCAAAGGGTTTGACACCGAATTACGAACTCGAGAGACTCAACAGTGAGAGTCTTCTTTGGATGCTAAGGTTTCACATACATACGAATGAGTAGAGCCGGGTCAATCAATGCAATCACACTAGTATCAAAGAGAGTAAAAGTACCGTGATAACGTCGGGGAGGATGCCTCCTCTCGTGCGCGGATGGCATATGCTCTAGCAGAGCACGGGTCTCGGATCGACACCGTATTAGAGGTTCCTCTCGATTACCACCCCTACCTCCGAGAAATTCTCGGGGCCTACCTCCACCATCGTTCCACTAGGTCTTGCACCTTGCGTCTTATTCCTCTCATCTAGCTCCGTGCAATCTCTAATGAAGTGGTCCCTCGAACCGCATCCCTATCAGGCCCTATTAACAGACTTACCCCAACATTCACCTAGGTGTCGTCTTCCACATTGGGGGCATTCAGGTTTCTCTTGACGATTATTGCCCACACTAGCTACCGAAGTAGCTCGGGAGTCCGTCGATGGTTGGGCTCTGATGGAAATTCCCGCAGTCGCCCTCGACTTACTAGTGTCCTCCCTGAATTTCTTTACGGTCGAGAACGGAGCTTTACTCGCCGATCTTTTACGATAATCTCTTGCTTCAAATTCAGCCTTCTTCTTCTCCTTTCCAAGTTCTTCCGCCTTGCAGGCTCGTTCGACTAGTGTTACGAACTCCTTTATCTCCAAAATACCCACTAATGACTTTAAATCTTCATTCAATCCTTCTTCAAATCTTTTGCACATAGCAACCTCATCAGCCACACACTCCCGAGCATACCGACTAAGTCTTACGAACTCATGTTCGATTCGAGATCTTGTCATCGGCCTTGCTTGAGCTCCAAAAATTCCTTACGCTTCGATCGATGAACCGTTGACTAATATATTTCTTCCGAAATTCGTTTGAAAGAAATCCCAAGTAACTTGTTCCTTTGGGACTATGGAAATCAAGGTCCTCCACCAATAGTAGGTGAGTCTCGAACAAAGATATAGCACACTTAAGACATTCATCGGGTGTGCATGACAGTTCATCAAACACTCTAATGGTGTTATCAAGCGAACTTCGGCCCTTTCGGCATTATCGGTAACTATGGCCTTAAACTCCTCGGCCCGCTTCCTAATCAAGTCCACGGTGGTTTACTCAGCCTCACGGGATCGATGGCGATGGCATTACGGGCTCTTGGGGTGGATTATTTAAATTCGGGAATGGTTGGACAACGGATTGGTTCGGGCATATTATGCGACCCACTCATTCATCATGGTGAAGAAGGCTTGTTTCGCCCTTCATTTTGATTATTTGCGGATGACCGAGGCTCAACAGCGGTGTCCTTTACGCAGAGCAGCCGCTACACTTTCAACGTCATCCGCCAAGGGTCTTTCTACCGGGTTCCATTGCTAATCAAAACAAAATTTCAACCGTCGAAGTCATCACATTATTAAGCACTAACGATTTGGCATGTATAGCTAGACTCACACGCTATATGGTAGTCCTAGAACCGACTAAACCATAGCTCGATACCAATTAAATGTAACACCCCAAACCCGTGACCGTCCATGGATTTGACCACGAGGTGTTACCGGGCCTACTTTACTTATTCCTCTCTTGGAAAATTTTTTTTGTTTTCCTTTTTACATTCCAGCAGGCTAGTTAACTGCGTCACTGTCACCTTAAAAATCATATCTTGAGTTCCAGAACTCGAAAATGAGTTCCGTCAATTTTTCCTGAAACTAGACTCATATATCCATCCATGGATTTATTTCTAGAATTTTTGGTCAGGCCAATTGGTACAGTTTATTAGTTAAAGTCACCCCTGTTTCAGGGTTCGACTACACTGACCTTTACGCATTACAACCTAGATATCATCTCGTACAGAGCTCTAATGCTCATGCCGTTTGTTTCTAATGAAACTATACTCAAATAGGAATCTATGCATATAAGGCATGACTTCTAATTGTTTCTGGATAATTTATGGTAAATTTTCCAATTCGGAGCAGGGGATCCAGAAACCGTTCTGGCCCTGTTTCTCGAAAACCTGAATATCTCTTAAAATACAGCTCATACGGTCGTTTCGTTTCATCCATATGAAAATAGATTCATCAAGGTTCAATTTCATAATTTATTCACTATTTAATTCTACTTCTACTATTTTTAGTGATTTTTCCATCTCACCTCACTGCTGCTGGCAGCATCTGGTACTAAAGCAAACAATGACTATTTCATAATTCTTCCATGGCCAACTATTTCATCATACATAATACAAACTATGGCCACCTTATCAAAATTAAGGTTTCTAAGGCTCGTGCCTATAGGTTTTAGATTCACACTCAACCGACCACATAGGCCATCTTCGCATGGCTTAAAGTTTACAACCCGAGATTCAACAAAACAAAATAGCCTATACATGCCAAATGTTCTCCTAGTTCAACTACGAAGACAATACCAAAAGATTTCCAGCGGTGTGATGACTTCAACGACGGTTCGAAACACATAAATGATACGAGTCCAAGAGACCTAAAATGGGTGACAAGAAAACACCGAGTGAGTTTATAACTCAGTAAGTCATAAGCATTTCACAACCATCCGTTACTAAAATTATCATAAAATGAAATAATGAAACAAGGCCCAGCGTTCGACCATACCGAACTATACCATAGTTCCTTAGACCTTCGGATCAATCTCATACCAAGTCATACATTTACATTTCATATACTATTCAATAGGATATTTGAAGCAATTTCCATACATCATTTCATTTCCGCAACAATCATGCAATTGAAATCATCACATAGATTTAAAACTTCTTGACTCAACTCCGAGCATGAACATAGTATCTATTAGCCACGAACTCAAGGTACTTACTCTTTCCGCTGTCCATACTCAACTCGATGAAGACACACCCTCCATATAATTGTTCGATCGGAGATATATATATATAGAGTACGCACACACGTGCTTAATACTCGATTTCGCACACTTAGTGCCATGTGATTTAAGCCCGCACACATAGTGCCATACCCTTCGAGCTCGCACACCCAAGGTCAGTATATTTCCAGCATGCACACTTAGTGCCATATATTTCCAGCATGCACACTTAGTGCCAATCTCACACCGTACACACGTATTGCCCAAGACACTTAGTGCCGAAAGAAAACTTTCTACACATTTCACTATTTCTTTTACATTCAACAATGTCATCATTCCATACACATACATTTTCATTTACATATCATCTCATTAAACACAATTGCATAGATATTATGATCATTTAAAACAATGCCAAATATATGCTTAATGACTTACCTTGTGTTGGGTAAAATGGTTCCAACTCGGCTATTCGATGTTCTTTCCTTTGCTTTTGCTTGATTCTCCCCTCTAGCTTCTTGAGCTAATCAATAAATTAACTAGTTTAACCAGTATTGCCAAATATTTATACATGTATACATGACATCAACAATACTATCATCATTAATTCATCAATTCACAAAGTTTTATTTCACGAACATTTGACCCATTTTTACCCCATATGGCCAATGCTACATTCATTACCCAACTAGCCATTCAACAATTTTCAGCCTCATTACCACCCTTTTTATGTCTAATCGTCTAAATGAGATCATAAACATGCCTAACTATAGCCGAATGTGCAACATTAATCTAGCATTTCCATTGCATTTAACACTTAACATTTACCCCATCTAGGCCAAATTTTGCTAGCACACAAGCCTTTGGCCGAATGTCCTTGACCTCTAGTCACCCAAAATTTCTTTGTTCTTTAAAATTCATCCAAGACTACATTCGGCACTTCCAACTAATAATTTAGGTGCTCTCAAGCTCATTCACAAGTACTATTATATATCACATTAAGCATTAAATCATTTTGCAACATAAATTTTATAGCATGGCGAATACTCATGCACATACACACATAACAACAAGAACTCAATGGCACAAAAATCTCCTTTTGTTAAACATTCGAACTCACTCATCTCCATGCTTTCATCACAACAACATCAAAACACTAATTAGGAAATACAACATTCTTGGCGAAATTTAACTCACCTAACAACTTAGTTTCGATCCAAGATTCAAGGAAAAATTTGAACCAATCCTCCAAACTATGCATGCATTTTCAAGAGTGGCATAAAACATACCTTCTTGTATCAAAACACCTTAGTCTAGTAAGCTCCCATGGCTGATTTTCTCAAGCTTCCCCCTTTCTTCTTAGTACATTCGGCCATGCAAAGAAAAATGAGAGAATGGACACTTTTTTTTCTTCTTCTCAAGTCATGGCAATTGTAACAAAATGAGAAAGGATGAACAACAAAATTTTTCTCCTTTCTTTTCCCGAACTCACGGCAACAAGGGGGCATCCACACTCTTTTTTTTTCATCATTTTCCTTTTTTTCATTTCTTTATTTTCCTTCCATAGTGCACTAGGCCAACATGTCTAGGACATGTTTTCTTTGCCCATCATCATGTCATGGCCAGCCACTAACCTTAGGAAATGGGTTATTTGACATGCAACTCCACCCTTGTGTTAACATGCACTAATAAGCCATTTAAAATTAGCATATCATATTTCACCATGTTTCACATTGATCCCTATTTAATAATTTCTCATAAAATTGGTAAAATTAGAGAATGAAACTTCCACATATGCATGCACACACATAGTAAGCATAGAATATAACAATTAATTATTTTTATGACTCGGTTTAGTGGTCCCGAAACCACTTTCCGACTAGGGTCAATTTAGGGCTGTCACAACATACGTATCGTACATACTTGAAATTTTCCTTGTTTATTCATTTCATTCTCACCTCTCGTTCAAATACATTAATTCATTCGAAAGTCTTTCCATACTTTAAGAATTCACACACTTAGTGCTTTAATGATTAGCCGAAGTTGTAACGATCCCACACACTTAGTGCCGTCTCAAATAACTGAAACTATCTCGGTATTACACACTTAGTGCCTCATATAGCCAAAGCTATTCCAATTCGTACACTTAGTGCTATTTGTAACCAAAGCTATTTCAAATCGCACACTTAGTGCCGAACATAATTGATTTATCATCGTGCTCAAACCTTAGTCAAATATATACTATTTATGCATTATCAAAGCATTAGAACATAATTGTAACATCATTTATCACATATGAACTTACCTCGTACACAGAAATGACGATTTGGATCGTTTACTTGATAACCTTCAATTTCCCTCAATCTAAATCTGAATTCCTCCTTTTTTTATCTATATGTATTCAAAATTAACCCTTTTATTCAACAACTCATTCAATTCAATCCATATATACATATTTAGGGCATTTTGCAAATTAACCCTCACATTTTCACATTTTAGTCCCTAATTCATAAAATCACAAAATATAGCAAATTAACCCTTTTTTTCATTTTTTTCTTTGATATTTTCGGCAAGAATAAGATGAACACATTCATCTTTTTCCTTTTTTTTTTTAATCATGACTTAATAAATAAATTACAAAATTAACCTTAGTTATTTCATTAAAAATTCCACTAACTATTGTCCATACTTGTCCATTCATTAAGCCAATGGTCCATTTCCAACAAATAGCTAGCCACTTTTACATTTTACGCGATTAAGTCTTTTTATCAAATCAGCACACAAATAATAAAATTAACATACGAAACTTTCACACATGTTGAAACACATACTGTAAACATAGAAAATAATATTAAAAAAAATTTGACTCAAATTTATGGTCCCGAAACCACTATTCCAACTAGGGTCAAAACATGGCTGTTACAACTCTCCTCCTTAGGGATTTTCATCCTCGAAAATTGTACCATTGAACAGATTCGGATATTGCTGTTTCATAGCATCTTTGGTCTCCCACATAGCCTTTTCAATACCGTGTCAATGCCACAATACTTTTACTAGCAAAATTTTCTTGTTTCACAGTTCTTTAACCTTGCCAGCCAAAATACAGATCGGTTCTTCATCGTAGGTCATATCGGACTGAATCTCAATCTCAGACGGAGAAATTACATGCGAGGGATCGGATCTGTATCATTGAAGCATTGATACATGAACCATATTATGAATCTTTTCTAACTCTGGTGGCAACAACAATCTATAAGCAACCGGCCCGATACGCTCGGTAATATCATACGGCCCGATAAACCTCGGACTCAATTTGTCTTTTCTGCCAAATTGGAGTACTTTCTTCCACGAAGACACTTTCAGAAAGACTTTTTCGCCAATCTCAAATTCAATATCTTTTCGTTTCAAACCTGCGTAAGGTTTTTGATGATCGGAAGCTATTTTCAGACTATCTCGGATCACTTTTACTTTCTATTCAGTCTCTTTTATCAAATCAACCTTGTGAATCTTATTCTCCTTGAGGTCAATACAATATAAAGGTGTTCGACATTTGCGACCATACGAGGCTTCGTACGGTGCCATTTTAATGCTCGATTGAAAACTGTTATTATACGCGAATTCAATCAATGACAAAAACTGTTCCCACATACCTTCCAACTCAAGAATGCAACATCTTAACATATCCTTGAGTATCTGAATAATTTGCTTGGATTGTCCATCCGTCTACGGGTGTAAACCAGTACTGAAATGCAATTTCATACATAAAGCCTCTTGCAGTTTCTTCTAAAATTGTGATGTGAATCTCAGATCTATATCTGACACAATAGACAATGGTACCCCTTGCAATCTTATAATATCAGAAATGTATAACTCAGCTAATTTATCAAGCGAGTAATCAGATTGTATCGGAATAAAATGAGTTGATTTCGTCAATCGATCAACCACAACCCAGATCGCATCTTTCTTTTGCGGAGATAAGGGCAAACCCAAAACAAAATCCATCGTTACTCTATCCCATTTCCATTCCAGAATCATAATATTTGTAACAAACCGTAGGGCACTTGATGTTCAGCTTTAACTTGTTGATAGATTATACATTTCGAAACAAACTCGGAGATATCTCTTTTCATTCCAAACCAGTAGTAATGTTGTTTCACAGAATTATACATTTTTGTATTACCCAGATGTAGAGATAAAAGATTGTTGTGGACTTCGTTCAAAATCGTCTGAATCAACTCTGGATTTCTTGGAACACAAATCTGATCTCGGAATCTCAAACAATCATCATTACTGACTCGAAATTCAGAATTAGAATTCAAATCATACTGAGCTCATTTTGTTATTATCTCATTATCAACCTTCTGAGCATCAATAATCTGCTGTAAGAACAAAGATCTCTCTCTTTCAATTCAGCTAAAACCGAACCATCATTAGATAGACACAACTGAGCATTCATAACACGCATGCAAACAATGATTTCTGACTTAAAGCATCAGCAACAACATTTGCTTTTCCCAGATGATAATCAATAACAAGCTCGTAGTCTTTTAACAATTCTAGCCATCTTCTCTGTCGTAGATTCAAATCTTTCTGAGTCATCAGATATTTCAAACTCTTATGATCTGAGTATACATGACATTTCTCACCAAACAGATAGCGGCACCAAATCTTCGAAGCAAATACAATCGCAGTTAACTTAAGGTCATGCGTTGGATAGTTCTTTTCATACGGCTTTAACTGCCTCGAGGCATAAGCTATAACTTTTCCTTCTTGCATCAAAACACAACCTAGACCATTCAATGAAGCATCACTGTAGATCACAAATTCTTTACCCGACTCTTGTTGTACTAACACTGGAGCTTTAGTCAATAGGGCTTTCAACTAATCAAAGCTTTTCTGACACTTTTCAGACCAATCAAATTTCACATCTTTTTGAAGCAATTTCGTTAATGGTGTTGCGATCATTGAAAAGCCTTTTACAAATCGTCTATAATAACCAGCAAGTACTAAGAAACTGTAGACTTCAGAAACATTTCTTAGAGGCTTCCAATCCAGAATAGCTAAAATCTTACTCAGATCAACTCGGATACCAGATGCCGCTGCAACATGTCCCAAAAAACTGACTTCCTATAGCCAGAATTCACATTTGCTAAACTTTGCATAATTTCTTATCTCGCAAAGTCTGTAGCACTATTCTCAAATGCTCAGCATGTTCACTTTCATCACGCGAATAAATCAAAATGTCATCAATGAATATGACAACAAATCAATCTAAATACGGTCTAAAAGTTCTATTCATCAAATCCATAAAAATAGCAGGTGCATTCGTTAATCAAAAAGGCATAACTAGAAACTCATAGTGTTTGTACCTAGTTCTGAATGTAGTTTTCAGAATGTCTAAATCTTTTACTCGCAACTGATAGTAACTTGATCTCAGATCTATCTTTGAAAACACAGTAGCTCCTTTCAGTCGATCAAACAAATCGTCAATTCAGGGTAGAGGTATTTGTTCTTGATAATCACTTTTTTCAACTGGCGATAATCAATACACATTCTCATCGTGCCATCATTCTTTTTCACAAATAGAATAGGAGCACCCTAAGGTGAGAAACTCGGTCTTGCGAATCCTCTATCTGTCAACTCTTACAACTAAGACTTTAATTCTTTTAATTCGATCGGAGCCATTCTAAACAGAGCTATCAAAATTAGAGTAGTTCCCGGTACTAACTCTATGCCAAATTTAACTTCTCAGACCAGAGGTAGTCCTGGAAGTTCTTCAGGAAATACATTAGGGAATTCACAGACAACAAGCACTGATTCAACTTTCTTTTATGTTACTTTTGAATCAATCACATAGGCAAAGTAAACTTCACAACCTTTTCTCACAATACTCAGAGTGTTCATTGATGAAATCACAGCCGACAATCCATTTAAGTCATTAGATTCAATTCGGACTATTTCATCATTCTTGCATCTCAAATCACTAGTTTTCCATTTGCAATTCACAATAGCATCGTGCAAAGTTAGCCAATCCATACCAAGAATTATATCAAACTCATCAAAAGGTAATAACATCAGATTGATCGAAAAACAAATGTCTCAAAACATTAACGGACAATCCTTGCACACTTTGTCTACCAAAACACACTGGCCTAAGGGTTTCGACACTCTAAACACAAATTCAGTAGACTCTACAAAGCAAAGTCTTACTGGATGATAAATTCATTCATATATATGAATGTGTAGAACCTGGATCTATCTATGCAATCACAGAAGTATTGTAAAGAGTAAAAGAACCAGTTATAACATTTAGAGACGAAGCTTCCTCACGAGCTCGAATGGCGTATGCTCTGGCAGGTGCTCTAGCCTCAGATCGTATAGCAGTATCTTTAGTCCCTCTTTGACTGCCACTCACATTTCTCGTATTTCTGGGAGGTCTACCTCTAGTTGAAGTGTTACTCAGCCTCGTGTTCTGAGCATTATCTTTTTCAGCTAACTCTGGGAAATCTTTTATAAAGTGATCTCGTGAACTACAACTGTAACAAGCTCTGTTATTACTTTTCCACAGCAATCACCAAAACATCGTCTTCTACATTATTGACACTCAGGCTTAACATCTTTTATGTTACCAATGCTCGATACCGATGTGATTTGAGCTTTAGGACTAGTGTATTGCTTCCCGCGATCTCTACTCTGATATCTCGTTGAAGCTGTCGATCGATTAAAGTAATCTTTTAATTTTTTCAATGAAGAATGATAAGATTTATTCATCGATCATTTCCTCAAATCTATAGCCTCTGAATCAGCTTTTCTCTATTCTTTGTTGAGATCTTCGGCTTTACAGGCCCTCTCAACCAATGCGACGAATTCTTTCGATTCAATTATCCTGACTAATAGTTTTATTTCTTCGTTCAATCCATTAACAAATATTTTACACATGATCTCTTCAGTAGACACATATTCTCGGGCATATTTTTTTAAACGTACGAATTCTCTTTCATACTCAGTAACGGTCATCTAGCCTCGTTTCAATTCCAGAAACTCTTTATTTTTTTGATCAAGGAATCTCTGACTTATGTACTTTTTTTGAAACTCGGTCTGAAAGAATTCCCAAGTAACTCATTCTCTAGGAACCACTGATGTCAATGTTTTCCACCGGTGATATGCATTATCTCTAAGCAAAGATATTATGCATTTGATACATCCTTTTGGAGTACAGAACAATTCATCGAATACTCGGATAGTGTTCTAAAGCTAGAACTCAGCCCTCTCAGCATCATCTTCAACTGTAGCCTGAAACTCTTTAGCCCCGTGTTTACGAATCTTATCAAGAGGTAGTTTACTTAATCGAACCGGATCTATTACTTTTGGTACAACCGGAACTTATTGATGAACAGGTGGGGGTAGAGGTTGTTGAGCAGCCGGATTTGTTGGTACAAATTCCATAAACCACTCTGTCATCACTTGGAAGAAAGTTTGCTTAGCCTCTCCTCCCTGACTACTAGATATCAGCCTAGATTCGACCAGCGCTGCCCCTTGAGCGGGAGCGGGCACATTGCTCTCAACATCATCAGCTATCATTCAGTTCAAGATCTATTAAATATATAAAAACACATTTTCATTGTCAGGGTTCATCACACTATCGTAGTTCATAAATATGGCATGTATAGCTAGACTTTCACACGCTACATTAGTCTTAGAATCAACTAAACCATAGCTCTGATGCCAATCAAATGTAACACCCTTAACCCATATCCATCACCGGACTATGGTTAAAAGGTATTACCAGATATATCAGAATAATTCACATTCATTTCATAATCAACATAACATCTAAGTCACACATCATTATAGAGTCTCTTACGTAGGTTAACGAGATCTAAAGCATGCTTTAGAAAGGGGTCAAGACTAAACTGAACACATACAAAATTTTTCAAAAATTAAACATTTTTCAAAGTTACAAGGTCACACGCCCATGTGAACTGGCCGCGTGCCTCACACAGCATTAGACACACCTGTGTGTCTAGGCCATGGCAAAACAGGGCATACATACTGACTTATCCACACGGCCACAAGACACGTCCGTGTGCCAGACTGTGTGAAAATTAGGGAGGCTACTAAATTGGGTCACACGGCCAGTCACATGCCTATGTGTCTAGCCTGTGCTCAAAACTAACATGACCACACAGCCTGGCACACGCCTATGTGTGCGACCATGTGGTCTACCCAGGCTCATTTTGAAATGGCCATTGAGCAACACGACAGTGACACACGCCCATGTCCCTGCCCGTTTGGCCAAAAGTTGGCCATTTACAATGCCAAAATGTCACCCTTTAAGGATCCTCCCTACAGCCTTTATATTCTACCACAAAACATCAAAATAAACACATTTGACCTATGGGTATTTTTCCACATATGAACCCTAGCTTAAATTATTGCTAGAATAAGCTTAATCAAGTTACCGGGATTCCAAAATCGTAAAGAACTTGAAAAACGGGGCTAGAACAGACTTACTATTGAGCTTGGAAAGCTTGAAAACCCTAGCCATGGCTTCCCCCATGCTAATTTCGGCCTTCACGAAAAAGATAAGTCAATTTTGGCTTTATTTTCCCTTTTTATTTCTTTTAATTACCAAATGACTAAAATGCCTTAAGGCCTTTCTGTAAAAATTTTTCCTATTCATGCCTATTTATGTCGAAACGAAATATAATGGTCTAATTACCATTTAATGACCTCCTCTTTAAACTCCCATTTCAATCAAGTACTTATGAATTAGAACACATATTTTGGGACTTTTGCAATTTAGTCCTAAAAGTCCATTAAGCACTTTATCAGTAAAATTACTTAATGATATTTTTACACAATATTTTAATCAATAAATAAACCTTAAAACTTAACAAAATAAAATTTTTGACTTCGAATTCGTGGTTCTAAAACCATCATTCCGTTTAGGCCCTAAATCGAGCTGTTACAGCAACTTCTACAAATAAGCCCTAATAGGCAAATTAAACATGCAATCTATAAAATTTCTTGTCAATACTCTAACACATGCATCTAATCACTCGGTAAATCATAAAAATTAATTGAAATAAACTTTTCTATCTCAGATTTGTGGTTCCGCAACCACTATTCCATTTAGGCCCTATTTCGAGATGTTACACGATTGGATTATTTGGGAATAATTAATCTCTAAATTTTGAGTATGACATGTATAGGGACTTGGTCTTTTTGTTATACGTCATATTGGTCTAGCCAAATGTGTTGGCTTATAATGATAGTTGATTCATTTTGTGTATGGCCATGAGATATGGCTCATAATGAACATTAGGTTGTAAATCTATTCATCTATGTATGTATGTGCCAATTCCATTATTGTAACAGCTCAATTTTGACCCTAGTCAGAATAGTGGTTTCGGGACCACAAATCTGAATCAAAAAAATATTTTAATATTACTTTTCGTGTTTACAATATGTGTTTAAGCATCTGTGAAAGTTTCGTGTGTTAATTTTATCGTTTGTGGATTTGGTAAAAAGGACTTAATCGCATAAAATCTAAAAGTGGCTAGCTATTTGTTAAAAGTGCTCAATTTCTATGGTTTATTAAAGGTGAGGTCCTTATGTTGTAAATGGAACATTGGTTTAATGAATGGACAAGTATGGACAATAGTTAGTGGAATTTTTAATTAAATAGCTAAGGTTAATTTTGTAATTTATTTATTAAGTCATGATTAAAATAAAACAAAAGTAAAAGATGAATGTGTTCATCTTATTCTTGCTGAAAATATCAAAGAAAAAGAAAGAAAAAAAGCTTTTAGGGTTCAGCTAGGAAATTTGAAGATTAAGGTATGTAATTTGATCAGTTTTTGATAATTTCTACATTTTATTGATTGTTGTTTAGTGTACTTTCAAGCCCATGTCTCAATTTTTTTATTTTTTTGATGATTTTGAGTTACGCCATTGATGAAATTATGAGTTTTGTGACGTTTGATGATAGTATCTGGAAGATTGATGTTGGGTTAACATGTTTTGTCTTTGAATTTTTGATGAATTTGAGTAATTTGGGTTAAATTGTAAAAATGAGAAATTAAGGGACTAAAATATGAAATAAATGAAATATGTGGGCTTATATGAACACTATGAATACTCGGCCTAACATGTGTAAAAGGGAATTTTGTGTATTTTGTAAATTTATAATTAGGGACTAAAATGTGAAAGTGTGAGGGTTAATTTGCAAAATGCCCTAAATATGTATATATGGATTGAATTGAATGAGTTGTTGAATAAAAGGGTTAATTTTGAATACATATAGATCAAAAAAGGAGGAATTTGGATTTAGATTGAGGGAAATCGAAGGTTATTGAGTAAACGATCCTAATCTTCAATTTTGAGTACGAGGTAAGTTCATACATGATAAATGATGTTACAATTATGTTCTAATGCTTTGATAATGCATAAATAGTATATATTTGACTATGGTTTGAGCACAATGATAAATCGATTATGTTCGGCACTAAGTGTGTGATTTGAAATAGCTTTGGCTATAAATAGCACTAAGTGTGAAAATTGGAATAGCTTTGGCTATATGAGGCACTAAGTGTGCAATACCAAGATAGTTTAAGTTATTTGAGATGGCACTAAGTGTGTGGGATCGTTACAACTTTGGCTAATCATTAAAGCACTAAGTGTGCGAATTCTTAAAGTATGGAAAGACTTTCAAATGAATCAATGTATTTGAACGAGAGGTGAGAATGAAATGAATAAATACGGGAAAGTTCAGGTATGTATGATACCTATGTGGTAGAAGATACTGTACGATACCTATGTGGTAGAAGATACTATGTGTATGAAGCTTGATGAGTTTGTATGAACATATTAAATGTTATGGAATAGAATTAATGGATTATTTGTTAACTATTAAGTGTTTATTATTTAATGTTTCGTATTATATAAACTATTGATTATATTCGGTGCGAACTTACTAAGCATCAAAGCTTACTGTGTGAAATGTTCTCTGTTTTGCAGTGTTATAAAGCTAGCTCGGATCAAGGGATCATCAGTGACTCATTCACACTATCGGACATCTATTTTGGTGCCATTTTGAGAGTTGTATATATATGGTATATGGCATGTATAGGCTAGAGTTATTTTGGTAGGTTTTGTGATGTAAATATTTAGCCATGTGATATGGCTTGATTATAGTTGAACTTATGGATTGATTTTGGTATATGATAAGTAATGTAATATGGTCAATATGGTATGATCATGAATGGCCAAGTGAATTGGTCAATTTGGTAAGTTTTGGTATTGCTTAATTGAGAAATTGGTAATATTATGAATCATGTGTTTTGGTATGATTTTGGCTTATGATTTGACATGATTTGGTATGTATTATAAGCATGGAATTTTTTTTAAAATGATATGGCATGAATTGTGTATGTTTTGGGTGTGAATTGGTTGAACTTTTGCTAAGCGGTTTTAAGCAAAAATGAGTAAAACGGCTTAATCAGTAAAAGTTGTTATTATTCATAACTATGTGTTAGAGTGAGAATTTGATGTTACCATAGAATGTAAAAATGATTAGTGTAACACCCCGTACCCGAGACCGTGTCCGGAGTCGAACACGAGGTGTTAACGGACTTAATTCATTAATTAAACAGCTCATACAATTCATTTTAAAATTTCCAGACAAGCTGGCTAACTTCATCACAGTCGTTTTAAAAATCATATCTCGAGTTACGAAACTTGAAATCCAATTCTGTAAATTTTTCCTAAAACTATACTCATATATATATCTACTAATTTTCTTCTAGAATTTTTGGTTGGGCCAATTAGTACAGTTTATTAGTTAAAGTCTCCCCTGTTTCAGGGTTCAACTACTCTGACCTCTGTGTATTACGAATCAGATATCTCCCTGTACAGAGCTTCAATGACTATGCCGTTTGTCTCTAATAAAACTAGACTCAATAAGGAATCTGTACATATAAAGCGTGACTTCTAATTATCTTTGTAAAATTTATGGTGAATTTCCAAAGTCAGAACAGGGGATCCAGAAATCGCTCTGGCCCTGTTTCACAAAAATTTAAACATCTCATAAAATATAGCTCATATACCTATTTTGCTTATTCCATATGAAAATAGACTCATCAAGCTTCGATTCCATAACTTATTCATTATTTAATTCCATTTCTACTATTTTTAGTGATTTTTTAAACTCACGTCACTGCTGCTGTCTGAATCTATTTTATGGTAAATTTTACCTATTTCATGGTTTCCATGGATTAGCTAGCAATTTGACATACATAATACCAAATATGATCATGATTAGCCATTCCAATGGCTAATCATTACCAAGCATTTCTATTTCCATACCACTCAATAACCATATCATAAGACCATACATATAAAATGATTATAATGCTATACATGCCATACTCAAAATATACAAGCCATTATGCCAAGATGGTATACGGATAGTGTAAGCGTGCCTCCGACCGCTTCCGATTTCCGAGCTGGCTTGTCAACACTACAAGGAATGAAAAGGAGGAGTAAGCATAAATGCTTAGTAAGCTCACATGCAAATAGCAAGTAACATAACCATATAAGCAAACATAAAACATCATTTGCATAATCATCACCAAGACATTCATATCACCTTTTCATTTATCATCTTACCATATTGTTGTTATATCGAGTTTTCAACCCGAGGGTTAAGTACATACCTGTTCAAAGTATCCATTTCACAACACTTACCAATACGTCCCTTTCATCTTGAGTATTCCTCCATTTGAGTAGAACTTTACCCGTTGAACACATCGAATATAATTCGGATACATGGATAACTTGCACATAAGTGCCAAATATGTAGCCAAGCTACCATGTAACCCGCCCATAAGTGAACTCGGACTCAACTCAACGAGCTCAGCGTTCGCATCCATAAGTGAACTCGGACTCAACTCAACGAGTTCGGATGCCTAGTTACATCTCACGAACTCGGACTCAACTCAACGAGTTCGGACGCTCGCATCCATAAGTGAACTCGGACTCAACTCAACGAGTTCGGATGCCCAAATATCCCAAAGACATGTCACTTGTATCCTAATCCATTCCCGAGGTTCAACGGACCTTTTCCCAATCATGTGTCTCAACCATCTTCTACGGAATGCCGATACTGATACTCGGTAGTATTTCATATTTCCCAAGTATATCACATAATTTGACATATTATCAAACAATTATCACAAGTATAATATTTCATAATAATTATCATATCATTTAAAAACATTAAAACATTTAAAATAATAACTATGTTACCAACATTTACATATGAACTTACCTCGTATGCGAAAATGACTATTTTACCATTTCGTCCACCACTTGGTATTTTCCCCATTTTAGCCCGAATTTCAGTTTTCCTTGCTCTATCATTTAAAATATAGTCTAATTAGGACTCACATTATTCAAATTGACCCAAAATCATATTTTGGAAAAATTACAATTTTGCCCCTAAACTTTTGCATATTTACACTTTTGCCCCAAAGCTCGTAAATTAAAATTCAGCCTATTTTCTTATGTTTTATGACATGCTGATCATTTTTCCTTCTATGGAAACATCAAATTCTCACTCTAACATGTACTTATGACTATTAGGTATTTTTACCGATTAAGCCCTTTTGCTCGTTTTCACTTAAAACCGAGTAGCACAAGTTGTCTAACATAATTTAAAACCTCATATTCTATCATAAAACACCAAAATACACAAATTTCACCTATGGGTATTTTTCCAAATATAAACCCTAGGTTAAATTATTGCTAGCATAAGCTAAATCGAGCAACCGGACTCCAAAACGTAAAATCATTAAAAGCGAGGCTAGAACGAACTTACAATCGAGCTTGGAAGCTTGAAAACCCTAGCCATGGTTTCTCCTTGCTATATTCGGCCATGGGGTTGAAGATGAGCAAAATTGGCTTTTAATTTTGTATTTTAATTCATTTTACCCCAAATGACCAAAATGCCCTTACTACTAAACTTTCCAAAATTCCATCCATGTCCAATTTTGTCCATAGACTTAGAAATTGGTAAAATTACTCTTTAAGGACCTCTAATTAATAATCTAATTCAATTTTATGCAAAATACTTCTAGAACACAAGTTTTGCAATTTATTCAATTTAGTCCCAAATTTCAAATTAAGCACTTTATGCATAAAATTTCTTCACGAAATTTTCACACAATCATGCAATCATATCATAGACCTTAAAATAATCATAAAATAATTATTTATATCTCGGATTTTGTGGTCACGAAACCACTATTCCGACTAGGCCCAAAATCGATATTACAACTCTCCCCCTTCGTGATTTTCGTCCCTAAAATCTTACCGAAAAAGTGGTCTTCACTTTTAATCTCATATTTGGTGTCAAGAACTTGCACTTAGACTGTACCTCCAATACATCTCTTCAATTTCTCATATGATCTAAAAGCTACAGCCTCAACTCTCAACTGTTCTTAAATTTTCAACCCTTCTCAATTTCCCATGATATCATGACATAAAACCGGATCTCAACTTGATTTAATGGAGACCGAATTCCAAGAAATCCGACAATCAAAGAGACTGAAATTCCATGAATCGATGAGTAGGAATTCATTCAATACAGATGTGATTTATAGATCTCGCCAAACATTTAACAATAGGATACATCACATTTTCCTCTTTCCGCCATAGAAATAATTCGATATGGCCTCAAGAATAATCCTTCTCATTTCCATCCCAATATCAACATTGACAAGGATAATTTTGATAGATCCCAATGCTCGGCTTTAACCCCTTTAACAACTCCGATTTTATGTAACATCGGATGCTCTAAACTATCACATTACCTCACCGTCTTGAAACACATCACAATTCATACAACAATACATTCTTGAAAGTCGAAGTCTTTGCTCAATGTAGACTAGTCTAGTTCGACGCTTGGTTACCAATATTCTCATCTATCCGAACTCACAACATGTAATAAACTTTTAGCTTTCACAAGATGGAAACCTTATCATTCAGTAGTGACTTAAACTAATATTCAACTCTTTCTAATAAATATAGACTTCTCGTTCAAACTATTTACTCTTTGATCTGTACAAAATGAAATTCTATTATCAAACTTGGGAAAAATAATCCTGACATAATTGTCACATGAAATCTTTCAAAAAATAATTTACCATACCGACTAAAACTCGCGCTTTTATCACCTATGCCTTTACTGATGTCAAATCCTTACACAGAAATTAGAAAAAATCCCAATACTAAAATCACCACATTACCAAGATCAAATTAGAAGTATAGTCATATTTGACATGATTATCACGAGCTGAAGAACGTACTTCGAACATGAGTCATAATTGACAAATTATGGAACAAAGATAACAAGAAAACCGAATAAAGAAATCCAAGATAGAGAAACCCAAAATAAAGAAATCCAGAATAAAGAGATCCAGGATAAAGAAACCAAAGATACGATACTATGCCGGAGAATCGAAAACCAAATTCATAGAGAAAATACAGAATACCGATAATTCTTCAAAGAAAGAAAGTCCAAAAGAAAACATTATTTAATCCCAATGAAATCAAATATAACAAGATCAATATATCTTCCCATACATATATATCGATGAAGCATCAAGTAGAAGAAACAGAATCATAATATCATATGAATTCTCTCATCAATTCTTATCGATTTAAATGAAATAGAATACCCGATGAAATAGAGCAATATAAATTATAAACCAATCAGACTACCAATGCTTTCATCCAACACCAAATTAGAAGACATTCCCATATAACAAGAATTTCTTCAAAGATCAATAGCCATAGAAATATTTACGAGAACGGGTGAACACATAGAACATCTCAAAAGAGATCGCTAAATCATCGGTCATAATTGTCACACTCGGATAATTCACATTTGAAATATCATTTCCCCAACTAGTTCTGCCACACAAATTTCATATTAAATCATTCACTAAAGAATGTCAGATTCTGAATAAATTTTGATTTACCAAAGAGAATTCCTTCTCTAATCGGGACAATGCATAATTCCAATAATCTTTATATCAATCGATACTTTACGCTCTCGACTTTACTTATCAGCTCATTTTCAATCTCGGATCATACTTATAATTATTCTATCATTGAACTCTTTGGGTTTTCAACAGAAACTTATTCAATACAAATCTCATGAAATTCCATTATAAGTACCACTTTGGTAAGGGGAGGGTTGTAGGACCTCCGACTCGGCTTTCTTATACATACACATATGACACAACTTCCATCATCATAGTAACATCATCAAAATCATGTCATTCATTCATGTTGGCTTACACCAATTTTCCTATTGTCCCATTTAGACAATATACTTATACATACATTCTATGTTTTCTAGACACTTTACTTATCCATTCATTTAATTAAATTAATTCATGCTCATGACATTATATAAGGCCAAACAAACATAAATATTTGCATCACAATCACAACTTTCATTTCGTGCATCATCATGTACATATCATTACAATCATACAATTCAGTCCAACAATTTAACATAGATAAGTTCATTTCATTATAATCCTTTACCTCATAAAAAATTGTATATCATTAACATTCATCAACATTCAACGTCCAATCAAGACAAGGACATTTTCATTCAGTATTATGATATTATGACCTTTATTCATACCTCTACTACTTTTTATTTATTCCGTTCATCTTATCAAGTAAGCCACATACACTACATCATATGAGCATTAAGCAAATATGAATATTTATCACAACATGAACTTTCATCTCACATATTATCACATATGTATCATAAACCTTTATTCATACTTTTCTGAACCGAGACTTATCATAATCATAATTTTACTCAAATACCTTTACTTAATATTGAACATGGTTGGCGCAGCTCGGTTGGAGAGTACCTGCCTAAATAAGACGGTACTTATACGCGTCGGAAGACATCACACTATCACGCATCGCTGGCATGTATAGCTAAACTTTTACACAAGCTAGGTTAGTCCGAGAACCGACTAAACCTGCTCGATACCACTAAATGTAACACCCGCACTTAGACTGTTTCGAGTCGAACACGAGGTGTTAAAGGACTTAATTCATTAATTAAACAGCTCATACAATTCATTTTAAAATTTCCAGACAAGCTGGCTAACTGCATCACAGTCGCTTTAAAAATCATATCTCGAGTTACGAAACTCGAAATCCAGTTCTGTAAATTTTTCCTAAAACTAGACTCATATATATATCTACTAATTTTTTTCTAGAATTTTTGGATGGGCCAATTAGTACAGTTTATTAGTTAAAGTCTCCCCTGTTTTAGGGTTCAACTACTCTGACCTCTGTGTATTACAAATCAGATATCTCCCTGTACAGAGCTTCAATGACTATGCCGTTTGTCTCTAATAAAACTAGACTCAATAAGGAATCTGTACATATAAAGCGTGACTTCTAATTATCTTTGTAAAATTTATGGTGAATTTCCAAAGTCAGAACAGGGGATCCAGAAATCGCTCTGGCCCTGTTTCACAAAAATTTAAACATCTCATAAAATATAGCTCATATACCTGTTTTGCTTATTCCATATGAAAATAGACTCATCAAGCTTCGATTCCATAACTTATTCATTATTTAATTCCATTTCTACTATTTTTAGTGATTTTTCAAACTCACGTCACTGCTGCTGTCTGAATCTATTTTATGGTAAATTTTACCTATTTCATGGTTTCCATGGATTAGCTAGCAATTTGACATACATAATACCAAATATGATCATGATTAGCCATTCCAATGGCTAATCATTACCAAGCATTTCTATTTCCATACCACTCAATAACCATATCATAAGACCATACATATAAAATGATTATAATGCTATACATGCCATACTCAAAATATACAAGCCATTATGCCAAGATGGTATACGGATAGTGTAAGCGTGCCTCCGACCGCTTCGATTTCCGAGCTGGCTTGTCAACACTACAAGGAATGAAAAGGAGGAGTAAGCATAAATGCTTAGTAAGCTCACATGCAAATAGCAAGTAACATAACCATATAAGCAAACATAAAACATCATTTGCATAATCATCACCAAGACATTCATATCACCTTTTCATTTATCATCTTACCATATTGTTGTTATATCGAGTTTTCAACCCGAGGGTTAAGTACATACCTGTTCAAAGTATCCATTTCACAACACTTACCAATACGTCCCTTTCATCTTGAGTATTCCTCCATTTGAGTAGAACTTTACCCGTTGAACACATCGAATATAATTCGGATACATGGATAACTTGCACATAAGTGCCACATATGTAGCCAAGCTACCATGTAACCCGCCCATAAGTGAACTCGGACTCAACTCAACGAGCTCAGGCGTTCGATCCATAAGTGAACTCGGACTCAACTCAACGAGTTCGGATGCCTAGTTACATCTCACGAACTCGGACTCAACTCAACGAGTTCGGACGCCGCATCCATAAGTGAACTCGGACTCAACTCAACGAGTTCGGATGCCCAAATATCCCAAAGACATGTCACTTGTATCCTAATCCATTCACGAGGTTCAACGGACCTTTTCCCAATCATGTGTCTCAACCATCTTCTACGGAATGCCGATACCGATACTCGGTAGTATTTCATATTTTCCAAGTATATCACATAATTTGACATATTATCAAACAATTATCACAAGTATAATATTTCATAATAATTATCATATCATTTAAAAAACATTAAAACATTTAAAATAATAACTATGTTACCAACATTTACATATGAACAATGACTATTTTTACCATTTCGTCCACCACTTGGTATTTTCCCCATTTTAGCCCGAATTTCAGTTTTCCTTGCTCTATCATTTAAAATATAGTCTAATTAGGACTCACATTATTCAAATTGACCAAAAATCATATTTTGGAAAAATTACAATTTTGCCCCTAAACTTTTGCATATTTACACTTTTTCCCCAAAGCTCGTAAATTAAAATTCAGCCTATTTTCTTATGTTTTATGACATGCTGATCATTTTTCCCTTCTATGGCAACATCAAATTCTCACTCTAACATGTACTTATGACTATTAGGTATTTTTACCGATTAAGCCCTTTTGCTCGTTTTCACTTAAAACCGAGTAGCACAAGTTGTCTAACATAATTTAAAACCTCATATTCTATCATAAAACACCAAAATACACAAATTTCACCTATGGGTATTTTTCCAAATATAAACCCTAGGTTAAATTATTGCTAGCATAAGCTAAATCGAGCAACCGGACTCCAAAACGTAAAAATCATTAAAAACGAGGCTAGAACGAACTTACAATCGAGCTTGGAAGCTTGAAAACCCTAGCCATGGTTTCTCCTTGCTATATTCGGCCATGGGGTTGAAGATGAGCAAAATTGGCTTTTAATTTTGTATTTTAATTCATTTTACCCCAAATGACCAAAATGCCCTTACTACTAAACTTTCCAAAATTCCATCCATGTCCAATTTTTGTCCATAGACTTAGAAATTGGTAAAATTACTCTTTAAGGACCTCTAATTAATAATCTAATTCAATTTTATGCAAAATACTTCTAGAACACAAGTTTTGCAATTTATTCAATTTAGTCCCAAATTTCAAATTAAGCACTTTATGCATAAAATTTCTTCACGAAATTTTCACACAATCATGCAATCATATCATAGACCTTAAAATAATCATAAAATAATTATTTATATCTCGGATTTTGTGGTCATGAAACCACTATTCCGACTAGGCCAAAAATCAGGATATTACAATTAGCATGCCATAGAACATAAGAATAAGGGATGAAGTTTAATTCCTGAGCTAGGGGCAAAAGTGTAAATATGCAAAAGTTTAGGCGCAAAATTGTAATTTTGCAAAAGTTTGAGTTAAGGACTGTTTTGAATAGTACATTAATTAAATAAGTAAAATATGATATTTTAGATCCCGAAAAACGAGATTTGAATCTAGAATGGGAGAAAAATTAAAAATCGAGAAAGTTGGTAAAATGGCCGTTTTAGTATCGAGGTAAGTTCATATGTATAATAAGCATTAATTTATGAATGTTTCAATGTAAAATTGATATATTTACTATGATTGCCGAGGTATTAAAAGTAAGTATAATTATGATAATTTAAATGTTCAATATTAATTCGACATGGAAATGAGAAAGTATGTAAGTTTGTATGTAAATAATACATTATCTTTATTATGTTCTTGTATTTCAGCATATTTTATGTATTGTAGCTGATTTTTGAATCATAATTGACCATTGGAAGTATGGAATCAAGTATTAGAAAGAGAGAGAAATCCCGGTTGAACCTTCGGAAAGATTGGATGATACAGATGATATGTAGCTAGGTCACATGTATGGTGCTGAGTGCACATCATGTGTACAAAAGAGCTACGAGACATTATGATGTAGCTAGGTCGCATGGGTGATACTATGTGTACACCATGTAGACAAGAGAGCTACGGGATATATGTAGCTAGGTCGCATGCGTGGTTCCAGGTGAAGGACACCATGTAGACAAGAGAGCTACGAGATAAACTGGCTAGGTCACATGGGTGGTACTAAGTGTTCAACATGTGTACAAGAGAGCCAAAATTATGTGTACAATCGAGCTAGGTCACATGAGTGGTGCTAAGTAAAGGCCACTATGTGTACAAGAGAGCTTCGATTTTAAAGGTGGGTTGTGTGCGATACCATCGCGTATTTGTTATTATTCCGAAGCGTTTAACTCAAAAATTGATTAAATGAAATTTTGTATGACTTTGTGATGATAAGTGTAAGTATATACATGTGTAACTTATGAGAAATATGCTCGATATGTAATTGGAAATTGGAAAGATTGTTATGGGAAAGTGATGAATACAATTGAAGTGTGAAAGATCAAAATTGACAATAAAACTGTTCTGGATAGTTGTAGTGACGTGAATCTAAAAATTTACCAAAAATAGTAGAAATTGAATCAGAGACTGAATTAGATATCAAATTAGATCTTAATGAGTCTATTTTCATATAACAGAAACAGAACAAGCAAAGGAATTCTATATTATGAGATATTTAAGTTTTTGAGAGATTGGTTCAGAATGACTACGTGATCCCTTGTCCTGACTTGAAAAATCATTAAAAATTGTAAAAAAATAATTATGGGATATAATTTATATTCATGAAATCTTTAATGAGTCTAGTTTCAAATGAAATAAACAAGAACATTCTTTGAATTCTGTACGAGGAGAAAATTGATTCTTAGTAAAGAGAGGTCAGAACAGTTGAGCACTGAAATAGGGGTAACTTCAATGAATAAACTATACTAATTGGCTAGACCAAAAATTTTGAAAATTTTATGGTAAGAATATATGTGAATCTAGTTTTATAAAAAACTAACGGTTTGTAATTTGGAGTTCTGTAGCTCTAGAAATAAATAATTTAGTTGCTGGTACTCTACTAGACAGCTTATTTTGAACCTATTTATAATTGTAATAGTGAAAGTATGTGTGTTTGTGATGGTAATATTCCGGGAACATATTGTGACTTTGTTTAAAGTATGATAATGTATTGTTTATTAATATTTACATACTTACTTACTAAGCTACAATGCTTACTCCCTTCCTTTCCTTTTTCCTATAGTGTCGCAGATGTTAGCTTGAGTTGGAGGTCGTCGGAGGTTAAATCACAGTATCAAACTATTGATCGATATATAATAGTTTTAAAGTATTTTAAGTCTTTGGCATGTATGGAGACTTGTTTAATTGTTATTAAGTTGCTAGGAATTGGCTTAAAATATTGACCTATGTTATTTGAAGGTCTCTATTGTATGAAGTCATTTAATGTAGATAGTCTTGATTATGTTATTAATTAAATGATGCAATTTATGAATGTGCATGCTTGCCTATGTGTGTGGTTGAATTGAAGCTTGATATGGGCCTTGCAAGCTCTTTTTAAGGGACAACTTGACTGTGTATTAAAAAGTTTTAAATTAGAGTGAAATTATGAATCGATTTTTATACGATGATTAGTGATTAAGTCCGGTAATGCCTCGTACCCTATTCCAGCGTCAAACAAGGGAAAGAGGTGTTACATTTAATGGTATCAGAGCTATGGTTTAGTCGGTTCTCAAACTTACCTAGTATGTGTAAGTGTTAAGCTATACATGCCATATTACTACCTGTGATAGTGTGATGCCTCCCGATCCCGATGAAATAGTTCTGTTGAGACAGAAGTGTTTTCCAATCGAGCTACCATCGATAGTGTAAAAAAATGTTAAGTAAGTTCGTATAATTTGGTGGATATATTGGTGTACTTAAATTGATCTTGGTGACTTGTGATGATATGTGTGAGATCAAGTGTAAAATGAAATAGACATAAGTGGAGAAATATAGAAAAGTGAAAAGAAACGAAAGTTTACCTCGTTATAAATTCATCCATGTTCGTTTGACATTGACATGATATTATGTGCCTAACTTATTTGACTAAGTGAATGTGATAAATAGATTTACTCAAATTTGTGGAATGTATGTTTGAGTGCATTTGTTTTAAAATATGAATATGTGTGTAAGTCTGTCTGAAGTGAATTATATAACTGTGATAATATTAAGATGAAATAAGACTTGTAAAAGGTAAGAGTACTAGTTCATGATGTTTATGTGATAATGAATGAGTCGTGAATAAGAATTTCTCTTGGAATATGAAAGATGAGATGAAGGGAAAGTTTATATTATGATAAGTGTACATGTTGATTGGCAATTGTGTGATGCTATGAATGTAACTTGTGAAATTAAATGAATGTTATGAGTAATTCTATTTGAGAATTATGAACGCATGTATAAGTGTATTTGTTTGTAGAAGATGATAGGAGGGTTGTGTAAAATGAATATGCATGTTGAGTTATTTGAAGCAAATTATATATCTATATATATATATATATTGATGAGTGTTAAGTTATATGCATGAATATATAAGAGGCAAGTTAGAAGTATTACAGCCTCACCCCCTTCCGATAAGATTAATTGACAATGTGATAGCATTTGAGTATGGTTTAATAAACGAACTCAGTTGCAGAAAAGATGTCAGGTTAATATGAAGATTTTCTGAATTCTAAAATGTTACAGTTAAAGAAAGATTAGACTTAGTTAATTAACTCATCTAGGTATGATGCTTAAAGTATATGATTGCTGGATTTTTTAAAAAAAATAAATTTTGATTGTGAATGAGATAATCTGGATTTAGTAATGATAAAATTAGACAGAAGAATAATAATTGAGCTGTATTAATAGTTGAATGCAGAGTTTTTGGTTAAAAAAAAGTGAAAGCAAATGTGAGAATTGGAAATTGTTTTCGATTAATATAGAGGTCAGGCCGAGTTGAAACTTAGTTATATTGGATTTCAATTTGATAGTGGGGTGATTTTAAAAGTACTGCTTTGAAGAAATTTTGTTTGGAGATATTTAAGAAATTGTGAGAAAAGATATTGAATCTTTTTACCGATAAGATTTTCGAGGACGAAAATCCCTAAAGGGGGGAGAAATGTAACCTCTCAAAATAGGGCCTAAATGGAATAGTTGTTGCGAAACCATAAATTTGAGATAGAAAAGTTTATTTCGATTAATTTTTATGATTTACCGAGTGATTAGATGCATGTGTTAGAGTATTGGTAGGAAATTTTATAGATTGCATGTTTAATTTGCCTATTAGGGCTTATTTGCAGAAGTTGTTGTAACAGCCCGATTTAGGGCCTAAACGGAACGATGGTTTTAGAACATATAATTCAAAGTCAAAAAATTTATTCCGATTAAGTTTTAAGGTTTATTTATTGATTAAAACATTGTGTAAAAATATCGTTAAGTAATTTTACTAATAAAGTGCTTAATTGGACTTTTAGGACTAAATTGTAAAAGTCCCAAAATATGTGTTCTAATTCATAAGTACTTGATTTAAATGGGGGTTTAAAAAGGAGGTCCTTAAATGGTAATTAGACCATTATATTTTGTTTGGACAAAAATGGGCATGAATAGGACAAAATTTTAAAGAAAAGCATTAAGGGCATTTTAGTCATTTGGTAATTAAAAGAAATAAAATGGGAAAATAAAGCCAAAATTGACTCATCTTTTTCATGGAGGCCGAAATTAGCATGGGGGAAGCCATGGCTAGGGTTTCCAAGCTTTCCAAACTCAATAGTAAGTTCGTTCTAGCCCCGTTTTTCAAGTTCTTTACGATTTTGGAATCCCGGTAACTTGATTAAGCTTATTCTAGCAATAATTTAAGCTAGGGTTCATATTTGGAAAAATACCCATAGGTTAAATGTGTTTAATTTGATGTTTTATGGTAGAATATGAAGGCTGAAATTATGTTAAATAACTTTTATTAAGCGGTTTTAAGCAAAAATGAGTAAAACGGCTTAATCGGTAAAAGTTGTTATTGTTCATAACTATGTGTTAGAGTGAGAATTTGATGTTGTCATAGAAGGGAAAAATGATCAGAATGTCATAAAACATAAGAAAAAGGGATGAAGTTTAATTCCTGAGCTAGGGGAAAAAGTGTAAATATGAAAAAGTTTAGGGGCAAAATTGTAATTTTGCAAAAGTTTGAGTTAAGGAATGTTTTGACTATTACATTAATTAAATAAGTAAAATATGATGTTTTAGATCCCGGAAAATGAGATTTGAATCTAGAATGGGAGAAAAATTAAAAATCGGGAAAGTTGGTAAAATGGCCGTTTTAGTATCGAGGTAAGTTCATATGTATAATAAGCATTAATTTATGCATGTTTCAATGTAAAATTGATATATTTACTATGATTGTCGAGGTGTTGAAAGTAAGTATAATTATGATGATTTAAATGTTCAATATTAATTCGACATGGAAATGAGAAAGTATGTAAGTTTGTATGTAAATAATACATTATATTTATTATGTTCTTGTATTTCAGCATATTTTATGTATTGTAGCTGATTTTTGAATCATAATTGACCATTGGAAGTATGGAATCAAGTATTAGAAAGAGAGAGAAATCCCGGTTGAACCTTCGGAAAGATTGGATGATACAGATGATATGTACCTAGGTCACATGTATGGTGCTGAGTGCACATCATGTGTACAAGAGAGCTACGAGACATTATGCTGTTGTAACGCCCCAAATTTTTGGGAATTCTGAAAAAAATCTGTAAAATTAAAAATTTTGTGTTCTGCTTGTTAAGTGTAGGTTTAATTGTGATAGTGGGCCTCTAGAAGGCCCAAGCTTAGGATAACCCGATAGTTTTAATTAATTTTAATTCCATAAGAGAAAGGGGTTCTGGTAAAGTGGGCTTTGAGGAATTAATTGTGTAAAATAGATCACAAAGAAGCAAGTGGTAAAGTGGCAAGAGACGCCACAGGGAAGGCTATAAGTGGCGTGTGGAAGCTAGGAAGGACCTAAGTTCAAGTCACAATGACAGCAAATCAAGGGATTAATTTTTATGAACAAAAAAGGTAAGTAGTGGAATTGAAGTAAAAGTCTGCTAGGAGGAGTTTGAGTTGCTCAGGAGATTGAGTAAGGAGGGGATAAGGGAGAGGATTTAGGAGCTGATCAAGGAGGATGGTGTTGGTCGAATAGTGGACTCTTGAGGAGCAAGAGTTGGCCGGCCAAGGGTTTCTTTAGGGGGTAAATTTCAGCTAGGTCAAAGGCTAGGTATAAATTTGGCATTTGGGAGTGTTGTGCCGTTTTTTTTCTTTCCTGAAAATTCTTCCTTCTCTTCCTTTCTTTTCTTTTCTTCTTCTCTCCATCTATCTTCCTTCTTCTTTCCCCCATAGCCGAATCCTTCCATTATTTTATTCATCTCCACGTTCTTATCATTGTTCTTAAGCCTTATACACAAAAGCTGAAATCCCGAAAGCTTGATTCTTCTTGTGTCGATTTCTTATAACCAAAACCACATCTCTTCTCTTCATCATTTGTGGCCGATTCACCAGCCCTCTAAAACTTCAAGTTTTGACGACAAGACCATAGCAAAACCCTCTCGTTTTACCTTTCTAAAAACAAGTTGCAAAAAGCCGAAAACCCCACATTAAAAGGGACTTGGCCGAATACTAAAGTCACTGAAAACCTGACTTTTGTTATCACCCGAGGGCTTAGATCTACATCGGGATCGAGTGGGAAACTTATTGGAATCATTCACTAAGGAATCGGTGCGTGATTTAGAGGCGGTTGATCAAGGGCTTGGACAGGTGGAACGATCGGATCTTTGGAGTTAACCATCTTTCGGCAGTAAGTTCGTGTGTAGATCTCGTCGAGGAAATCCCAAAAACAGGTGTGTAACTGACACCCTCTCATAGGCTAGATCGGCAAAAGCCGAAAAGCCAAAATGCCGAAAAGCCGGTATTTTGGGCACTTGCGAGTGTGCGAATGCTCGTAAGACATATGGGTAATTATTACTGGTAATCGAAAGTGATAAAACTGCAGTACGCACGATTTCGTACGTTTTGATATTTTGGGCTTAATGGGCCAAAACTGGGTTAATGGGCCAACGGGCCCAATTCGGTAAGAACACTCGGTAAGTGTTTTTGGCTAAACGTAATGGCTACGATATGCATGAAAACCTTAGAAATAGTTAGATGTGCTATTATACCCCTATGTATGCAAAATGACCTTTATACCCTTAGGGTTAATTTTGTCTGAAAAGCATGATGAATTAAATTTGTATGATGTGTACCATGAATTTATATCTGTTGCATGGGGACATGGGCTATATTATGGAGGAAGCGTCCTGGTGGCTATGCCACAAATTATCTGTTCTGGTGGCCCTGCCACATATATCTGTTCTGGTGGCACTGCCACAAAATATCTGTATCTGGTGACTCTGTCACATTTTCTGTATCTGGCAGGCATGCTGCATATTTCTGTGGTGTGTAGAGGTTGGGTGGGTCGAGTAGTCTCCCCACATGGTGAAAGGATGGTATGGGGGTGTATGTGGTTGGATATGGTTGGGTTTCTGCATAAGCATGATATATCTGTTCGGGTCTGTTCTGGGCCTATGGGCTTTATTCTGATATCTGTTCTGGGCTGAGGCCAACTTATTCTGTCTCTGTGGTTTGAACTGAATTAGTCCATGGTTGGGTTGAATTACACACTGAGTTTCCCAAAGCTCACCCCCTATTTTCATCCTCGCAGGTAATCCTCAACCATAGTGGGCTTGGAGCTATGAGAGATTCGGACTGGCCACATGTTTCTACGAACCTGGTTTCTTTCCGGTGAACTGGATGTCGTTTTAATTTCATTTATGGTTTTGGGTTTTAAATGTAATAAGGCCGCTTAACTATTTTTATGGTTTTGTTTTACTTTTATTATTTTATTTTATTATGATGAAAAACTATGATAACTAAGGAAAATGGGTTAGCTTTAGGACGCGTTTTCAAAAACATTAAGTGATTTCAAAATAACACGATTACAAGTAAGATTTCCGGTAAGCAAACGTTTTCAAACTTAATCACTTTATTAGGATGGACTTAACCTAATGGTTTTCTCACAATTATACGAGATGTTAAAGTGTGGCAATGGCTGTGTGCATGTTTAGGATTGGATGCGAAGGGAGCTTGGTACTTAAGCAGTCAGACAGACTCACCTCCTCTTTTTCTGGTTTCCTACCTGGTGCACAGCTCCCATTCACTTTAACCTATATTAAAAGTATCTTTTACATCACCAATAAGGTTTTCCAAACTAAGTAATACAGAATGTTTTGTATGCATCAATGTGGCGCACCGGATCCGGTCATAACGTCTAGGCTGGGTTTGGGGTGTTACATTTAGTGGTATCAGAGCCTAGGTTGCAACAACTCGGCTGTGGATTGGGTTTACAATAAAAAAGTTTTTGAAAAAAAAGTTTTTTTGGAGACTGTAAAACTTTGTTTTCAAAATCTGGAACAGTGAGTGGCATTCCGAATCTCCGGCCCAAGTTTGTAAGTATTTTGAACTTTTTTTCT
The DNA here is from genome assembly GCF_025698485.1 of Gossypium arboreum. Taxonomy (NCBI): domain Eukaryota; kingdom Viridiplantae; phylum Streptophyta; class Magnoliopsida; order Malvales; family Malvaceae; genus Gossypium; species Gossypium arboreum. The sequence continues at coordinate 27,273,830 of NC_069073.1, read as the reverse complement.
GAATATATATTATCTGTCTGTACTGAAATTTTACTAGAATACTCTAGATAGGATGCTACTGAAACCCAAGAAAAGCTTGCTAAAAGACTGAAACTGTAGCTAGACGTCGATTCTACGAAAACTATCTCTGAATTACTGTTTGAATTATAAAACATCTATAATAATCACTGGAATGCTAAAATAGTGCATAAAATTCGTAATCAGATAATACGATATGGGTACGCGAGCAGCTCTAGGTAGAGGCCGTGGACGAGGCCAAGGAAGAGCTCGAGCGGGATCTTCGTCTTCAGGACATATGCCAGCAGCAGAAGCACCGGTACCATCGGCAACGGAAGTGGAATCACATGATCATGGTGCCGAGGATGACGCCCTGTCACAGGCTATGCTTCGAGTTCTAGAAAGGGTTGCCGGGGCAAGTTCGGGCAATGGAATTCGAGGATCGATTTCTGAACGACTCCGGGCTAATGGAGCGGAGATCTTTAGGGGTGTATCTGGTGTAGCCCCGAATGTGGCAGAATATTGGTTGGAGGCCACGGAACGAATTATGGATGACTTGGACTGTTCTGTGGAGCAGAAGCTGAAAGGGGCCGTATCATTGCTGCGAGATAAGGCTTATCAGTGGTGGCTCACCGTGAGGGATGGAACCCCAGCTGATAGGGTTACTTGGGAGTCTGTTTAAGACGACCTTTAAAGGAAAGTACATCGGGCAAGTTATGTGGACGCTTGAGGAAAGAATTCTGAATCTGGTTCAAGGAGGCAAAACTATTGCTGAGTACGAGGCTGAATTTCTGAGGCTGGGTAGATATGCTGTGGGAATAGTTGCTATGGAGTATGAATGTCGCGTTCGCTTTGAGGATGGACTCAGAGATGACCTTAAGGTGCTGATTGCTCCGCAGAGGGAGCGTGACTTCGCGGTTCTGGTGGAAAAAGCTAAGATCGCTGAGGAGGTAAAGCGTACTGAGAGGCAGAACCGTGAGAAAGATCAAAACAATTTTCAGAGGGATTCTGGACCTTCGGGTGGAGCAAATAATAATGTCAAAAGGGCGAGAGTGGAGGAGCCAGTACGAGCCGTTCCGATGAATGTGGTTAGACCGACAATCTGTGGGGACTGTGGTAAGGTACACCTGGGTGAGTGTAGGAAACGTTCTGGTGCTTGTTTCCAATGCGGATCTATGGAGCACAGAGTTAAGGACTGTCCACAGAGAGCTGATCAGGCTCAGGTTGTTGTACAGAGGGTTGTTCAACCCATGAGAGGTGGACCACAACCACCGAGAGGACATGGACAAGCTAGGGGCGGAAATGGGAATGGAAATGGTCGAGGTCGAGGAGCGCCTGGCAGGGGAGCCGGAAATGCTGAGGCTCGACAGCCAGCATTGATGTATGCAGCTCGTCGTCGAGAGGAGGGCGACGCACCTGATGTCATAACCAGTACGTTTTTAGTTTCTAATATGCCGTATACTGCCTTGGTGGATATTGGATCTACTCATTCTTATGTTGCGTGTGCCATATTTGGGTCTTTGGGAGTGCATTCTGAGAAGATAGTGAGTGGGGTATCTATGCTAAGTCCCTTATGTCACTCGGTTAGGGTAGACAAGCTGTATAAGGATGTACCCTTAGAAACTCAAGGTAGGATCTTTCCTAGCGATCTAATGGAGTTGCCGTTTGGAGAGTTTGACATCATTCTGGGAATGGACTGGCTTGTTAAGCATAAGGCGACTCTGGACTGTGCTGCTAAGCGAATGGTGCTAAGGACCACGGAAGGGGATGAGGTTATGGTGATAGGTGAACGAAGGGACTATTTGTCTAATGTGATATCGGCATTGAAGGCTGAAAAGTGGATTCAGAAAGGTGGTGAGGCTTATTTGGCATTTGTAAGTCAAACAGATGTAGAGGGGCTGACAGTGGATAAGGTTAGAACTGTAAAAGAGTTCCAAGATGTCTTTCCAGAGGAGCTTCCAGGATTGCCTCCAAACCGAGAAGTCGAATTTGGAATCGACACATTGCACAGGACAAGACACAAGTGTCCATTGCACCATATAGGATGGCACCAAGGAGTTAGTGGAGTTAAAGGCGCAAATTCAAGAATTGTTGGATAGAGGCTTTATTAGGCCAAGTGTGTCTCCATGGGGAGCACTGGTGCTATTCGTGAAGAAGAAGGATGGGACGATGCGTATGTGCATTGATTATCGCCAGTTGAACAAACTGACGATTAAGAATAAGTACCCTCTCCCAAGGATTGACGATCTATTCGACCAGCTTAAAGGAGCTTCTGTATTTTCCAAGATCGATCTTTGTTCTGGATATCATTAGTTAAGGGTCAAGGAGGCAGATATTCATAAGACAGCATTCAGGACTCGTTATTGTCATTATGAGTTTCTAGTTATGCCATTTGGACTAACAAATGCTCCTGCAGTGTTTATGGATCTGATGAATCGTGTGTTCCAACCATTTCTGGATCGGTTCGTGGTCGTCTTTATTGACGATATTCTGGTATATTCTGAGACCGAAGCAAATCATGATGAGTACCTCCGCACGGTGTTGCAAGTGTTAAGGGAGAAGGAACTTTATGCGAAGTTCAGCAAGTGTGAGCTCTGGTTGAGGGAGGTAACCTTTTTGGGGCATGTGGTCTCTGCAGAGGGGATTAGAGTGGATCCTCGAATGATTGAAGCAATTTTGGAATGGAAGCCACCTAGGTCGGTTTCAGAAATTCGAAGTTTCCTAGGATTGGTAGGTTACTACAGAAGGTTTGTGGAAGGTTTTTTTGTGATGGCAGCACCTCTCAAAAACTCATAAGGAAAGGAGTACTGTTTGTATGGACGGAGAAGCAGAAAGAAGCTTTTGAGAGGTTGAAGAAAGTTCTGACTGAAGCACCGGTGTTAATTCAACCAGAGTCTGGGAAAGATTTTACTGTGTACAGTGATGCATCACACGTAGGTTTGGGTTGTGTGTTGATGCAAGAGGGTAAGGTGGTTGCTTATGCGTCTCGACAACTTAAGCCTTACGAAGGGAACTATCCCACTCATGATTTGGAGTTAGCAGCAGTGATCTTTGCACTTAAAATCTGGAGACATTACTTGTATGGAGAAAGGTGTATTATATACACAGATCATAAGAGTCTCAAGTATTTGCTGACTTAGAAGGAACTGAACCTTAGGCAAAGGAGATGGATCGAGTTGCTTAAGGATTATGATTTTTCAATCGAATATCACCCAGGCAAGGCTAATATGGTAGCCGATGCTCTAAGTCGTAGAGCTGTATCTGATCTGAGAGCAATGTTAGCTCGTCTAAGTCTTTATGATGATGGAAGTCTGTTGGCTGAATTACAAGTGAGGCCAACCTGGGTGGATCAGATTAAGGAAAAGCAGTTGAAAGATGAGTCTTTGTCCCTCGTTTTCAACAAGTTAAGGAAGGGGAAACTTCTAAGTTTGGGATAAATGATGATGGGGTTATGTGTTTTCGAGGTAGAATTTGTGTTCCGAAGGACTTTGACTTGAGACAGTCAATTTTGAAGGAAGCTCATAGGGGACTTTGTGCCATGCATCCTGGAGGGAATAAGTTGTACCATGACTTGCGAGAACTGTATTGGTGGCCTGGACTTAAGCGAGAGGTAACATAATTTGTGGGGAAATGTCTGACATGCCAGCAAGTGAAAGCTGAGCATCAGTTACCTTCTGGCTTATTGCACCCAGTAAAAATACCACTTTGGAAGTGGGAGAGGGTAACCATGGACTTTGTGAGGGGGCTACCCTTGACACCATCGAAGAAAGACTCGATATGGGTGAGTGTGGATAGGTTGACCAAGTCTGCTGATTTTATACCTGTTCGCACAGACTTTTCTCTTCAGAAGTTAGCCAAGTTGTATGTGGCGGAGATTGTGCGACTGTATGGAGTTTTGGTTTCGATTATCTCTGATCGGATCCTAGATTCACATCTCGGTTTTGGAAAAAGTTGCATGAGGCGTTGGGAACGCGATTAAACTTTAGTACGGGTTTCCATCCCCAAACTGATGGTCAGTCGGAAAGAGTTATTCAGATTCTGAAAGACATGTTGAGGGGATGTGTTATTGATTTCCGAGGTAGTTGGGAGGATTACTTGCCTTTGGCAGAGTTTGCATACAACAATAGTTATCAGTCGAGTATTCGATTGGCACCTTATGAAGCACTGTATGGGCGAAGGTGTCGAACACCTAGTTGTTGGACTGAACTGAGGGAGCGACAAGTTCTTGGACCTGGGTTGGTGGCAGATACTGAGGATAAGGTCAAGTTAATTAGAGATCGGTTAAAGGAAGCGTCTGATAGGCAAAAGTCGTATACAGATCTGAAGCGTAAAGAGATTGAATACTCAGTGGGCGATATGGTCTTCTTGAAGGTTTCACCTTGGAAGAAGATACTAAGGTTTGGTAAGAAGGGCAAGTTGAGTCCACGGTTCATTGGGCCTTATCGGATTTTGAAGCGAGTAGGCCCAGTGGCTTATCAGTTGGAATTACCTTCAGAGTTAGACAGGATTCACGATGTTTTTCACATCTCCATGTGAAGGCGCTATCGTTCTGACCCTACTCATGTCGTGCCGGTTGCAGAAATTGAGGTGCGAACTGATTTGACCTTTGAGAAGGAGCCTGTACAAATATTGGATCGAGACATTAAGGTTCTGAGGAGGAAATCTGTACCATTAGTGAAAGTGCTTTGGCGTAACCATCGTAGAGAAGAAGCTACTTGGGAGCCAGAGGAGGGAAAGCAACAACAATACCCTTATCTGTTCGGATCAGGTAAATTTCGAGGACGAAATTTCTTTAAGGAGGGTAGAGTTGTAACGCCCCAAATTTTTGGGAATTCTGAAAAAAATCTGTAAAATTAAAAATTTTGTGTTCTGCTTGTTAAGTGTAGGTTTAATTGTGATAGTGGGCCTCTAGAAGGCCCAAGCTTAGGATAACCCGATAGTTTTAATTAATTTTAATTCCATAAGAGAAAGGGGTTCTGGTAAAGTGGGCTTTGAGGAATTAACTGTGTATAATAGATCACAAGGAAGCAAGTGGTGAAGTGGCAAGTGACGCCACAGGGAAGGCTATAAGTGGCGTGTGGAAGCTAGGAAGGACCCAGGTTCAAGTCACAATGACAGCAAATCAAGGAATTAATTTTTATGAACAAAAAAGGTAAGTAGTGGAACTGAAGTAAAAGTCTGTCAGGAGGAGTTTGAGTTGCTCAGGAGATTGAGTAAGGAGGGGATAAGGGAGAGGATTTAGGAGCTGATCAAGGAGGATGGTGTTGGCCGAATAGTGGACTCTTGAGGAGCAAGAGTTGGTCGGCCAAGGGTTTCTTTAGGGGGTAAATTTCGGCTAGGTCAAAGGCTAGGTATAAATTCGGCATTTGGGAGTGTTGTGCCATTTTTTTTCTTTCCTGACCATTATTCCTTCTCTTCCTTTCTTTTCTTTTCTTCTTCTCTCCATCTATCTTCCTTCTTCTTTCCCCCATAGCCGAATCCTTCCATTATTCTATTCATCTCCACGTTCTTATCATTATTCTTAAGCCTTATATACAAAAGCTGAAATCCCGAAAGCTTGATTCTTCTTGTGCCGATTTCTTATAACCAAAACCACATCTCTTCTCTTCATCATTTGTGGCCGATTCACCAGCCCTCTAAAACTTCAAGTTTTGACGACAAGACCATAGCAAAACCCTCTCGTTTTACCTTTCTAAAAACAAGTTGCAAAAAGCCAAAAACCCCACATTAAAAGGGACTTGGCCGAATACTAAAGTCACTGAAAACCCGACTTTTGTTATCACCTGAGGGCTTAGATCTACATCGGGATCGAGTGGGAAACTCATTGGAATCATTCACTAAGGAATCGGTGCGTGATTTAGAGGCGGTTGATCAAGGGCTTGGACAGGTGGAGCGATCAGATCTTTGGAGTTAACCATCTTTCGGCAGTAAGTTCGTGTGTAGATCTCGTCGAGGAAATCCCAAAAATAGGTGTGTAACTGACACCCTCTCATCGGTTAGATCGGCAAAAGTCGAAAATCCGAAATGCCAAAAAGCCGGTATTTTGGGCACTTGCGAGTGTGCGAATGCTCGTAAGACGTATGGGTAATTATTACTGGTAATCGAAAGTGATAAAAGCTGCGATGCGCGATTTAAATGCGTTTTGATATTTTGGGCTTAATGGGCCAAAACTGGGTTAATGAGCCAACGGGCCCAATTCGGTAAGAACACTCGGTAAGTGTTTCTGGCTAAACGTAATGGCTACGATATGCATGGAAACCTTAGAAATAGTTAGATGTGCTATTATACCCTTATGTTTGCAAAATGACCTTTATACCCCTAGGGTTAATTTTGTCTGAAAAGCATGATGAATTAAATTTGTATGATGTGTGCCATGAATGTATATCTGTTGCATGGGGACATGGGCTATATTATGGAGGAAGCGTCCTGGTGGCTATGCCACAAATTATCTGTTCTGGTAGCCCTACCACATATATCTGTTCTGGTGGCACTGCCACAAAATATCTGTATCTGGTGACTCTATCACATTTTCTGTATCTGGCAGCCATGCTGCATATTTCTGTGGTGTGTAGAGGTTGGGTGGGTCGAGTAGTCTCCCCACATGGTGAAAGGATGGTATGGGGGTGTATGTGGTTGGATATGGTTGGGTTTCTGCATAAGCATGATATATCTATTCAGGTCTGTTCTGGGCCTATGGGCTTTATTCTGATATCTGTTCTGGGCTGAGGCCAACTTATTCTGTCTCTGTGGTTTGAACTGATTTAGGCCATGGTTGGGTTGAATTACACACTGAGTTTCCCAAAACTCCCCCTATTTTCATCCTCGTAGGTAATCCTCAACCATAGTGGGCTTGGAGGTGTGAGAGATTCGGACTGGCCACATGTTTCTACGAACCTGGTTTCTTTCTGGTGAACTGGACGTCCTTTTAATTTCATTTATGGTTTTGGGTTTTAAACGTAATAAGGCCGCTTAACTATTTTTATGGTTTTGTTTTACTTTTATTATTTTATTTTATTATGATGAAAAACTATGATAACTAAGGAAAATGGGTTAGCTTTAGGACGCGTTTTCAAAAACATTAAGTGATTTCAAAATAACACGATTACAAGTAAGATTTCCGCTAAGCAAACGTTTTCAAACTTAATCACTTTATTAGGATGGACTTAACCCAATGGTTTTCTCACAATTATACGAGATGTTAGAGTGTGGCAATGGCGGTGTGCATGTTTAGGATTGGATGCGAAGGGAGCTTGGTACTTAAGCAGTCCGACAGACTCACCTCCTCTTTTTCTGGTTTCCTACCTAGTGCACAGCTCCCATTCACTTTAACCTATATTAAAAGTATCTTTTACATCACCAATAAGGTTTTCCAAACTACGTAATACGGAATGTTTTGTACTCATCAATGTGGCGCACCGGATCCGGTCATAACGTCTAGGCCGGGTTTGGGGTGTTACAGATGTAGCTAGGTCGCATGGGTGATACTATGTGTACACCATGTAAACAAGAGAGCTACGGGATATATGTAGCTAGGTCGCATGTGTGGTTCCAGGTGAAGGACACCATGTAGACAAGAGAGCTACGAGATAAACTGGCTAGGTCACATGGGTGGTACTAAGTGTTCACCATGTGTACAAGAGAGCCAAAATTATGTGTACAATCGAGCTAGGTCACATGAGTGGTGCTAAGTGAAGGCCACTATGTGTACAAGAGAGCTTCGATTTTATAGGTGGACTGTGTGCGATACCATCGTGTATCTGTTATTATTCCGAAGCGTTCAACTCGGAAATTGATTAAATGAAATTGTGTATGACTTTGTGATGATAAGTGTAAGTATATACGTTTGTAACTTATGAGAAATATGCTCGATATGTGATTGGAAATTGGAAAGATTGTTACGGGAAAGTGATGAATACAATTGAAGTGTGAAAGATCAAAATTGACAATAAAGTCATTCGGATAGTTGCGTGATGTGAATCTAAAATTTACCAAAAATAGTAGAAATTGAATCAGAGACTGAATGGGATATCAAATTAGAGCTTAATGAGTCTATTTTCATAAAATAGAAACAGAGCAAGCAGAGGAATTCTATATTATGAGATATTTATGTTTTTGAGAGACTGGTTCAGAATCACTACGTGATCCCCTATTATAACTTGGAAAAATCATTAAAAATTGGAAAAACAAAATTATAGAATATAATTTATAGGCTTGAAATCTTTAATTAGTCTAGTTTCAAATGAAATAAACGAGAAAATTCTTTGAATTCTGTACGAGGAGAAAATTGATTCGTAGTGAAGCGTGGTCAGAACAGTTGAGCAGTGAAACAGGGTTAACTTCAATGAATAAACTGTACTAATTGGCTAGACCAAAAATTTGGAAAATTTTATGGTAAGAATATATATCAATCTAGTTTCAAGAAAAATTAACTGTTTGTAATAACTCTATAGCTTCAGAAATAATTAATTTAATTACTGGTACTCTACTAGACAGCTTCTTTTGAACCTATTTATGATTGTAATAATGAAAGTATGTGTGTTTGTGATGGTAATATTCCGGGAACATATCGTGACTTTGTTTAAAGTATGATAATGTATTGTTTATTAATATTTACATACTTACTTACTAAGCTATAATGCTTGCTCCCTTCCTTTCCTTTTTCCTATAGTGTCGCAGATGTTAGCTCGAGTTGGAGGTCGCCAGAGGTTAAATCACAGTATCAAACTATTGATCGATATATAAAAGTTTTAAAGTATTTTAAGTCTTTGGCATGTATTGTAACACCCCTATCCCGTATCCGTCGCCAGAATAAGATGAGACGTTACTAGAAATTAGGAATCGTATCAGAACAGTAAAATTTTGAACCTTTTCGTAAATAAAAGATCATTTATTTATATAACTAATAGACACAAACAAAGATCGAATTTAAAACTTATAAAAGTAAACTTCCATAAGATGCCATATTCGCGTGGCTTATATACAATAGTCAAAATATCATTCTACTTATAGTCTATCCTATACATGCCATAAGCTAAGTCCAAATCACATGATTATCACAATAGTAGATAGTGTGACGAAGTGCTGACGATCCTCGAGCTAATAGTAAGAGTCAACGATCTACAAAAGTAAACAGAGAAACATAACATTCAAAGTAAGCTTTCATAAGCTTAGTAAGTCTTAAGCAACTTAAACAGTTGAACTTAAAAAAAAACAAACCAAATGTTCGAAATCACATAACACTTTCTGAGTACAATACTATTTGGCTGATTATGCACAAACACATCATTTTACTCCGTTTATACTCAAACTCATATAAACATAGTATTTACAAGCTTCCGGATTAACTTTAATTCTTTCAAATTTCACTACTGTATCATTTCTTACCCACACTTACTTTTAACATTCATAGTTAAATGGCATATCGAAAACTACCTTGTAACTTTGCATAATAACTGAATGCACACATATACAAATATACATATGAATTTACAACATCTTTTCATATGCTTCTCATTACACATTTCTAATTCCCGTCAGATCAATCTCACATATATAATATATATATCACATGCCTGAATCACTTAATGTGTAATACGAGTTCAATTTATCATCTTAGCATAGGATCTCGTAGTCATATACTTTATCAAATTCACTAGCACTTGGCCTGCGAGGTATAAAACCCGAACATAACACCAGCACGAAGCCTACGGGACTTTAAACCCCGGATACAATCTCAGCACAATCTATTTTATATACTTTTTACTAACTTTGGCCTCATCAAATATCTAATAATACACACTTTTCACAATTGGTCATTCAGACACATTATATACACATAAACATATGTACATTTCACACTTGCCCACTCGGTCACGCCACATACACAAGCACATATATAAGATAATGCTTTTATCATTACTTGCTAATACATCATATACTTTGCTTTCATTTAAATAACCACTCAGCCATATTACATTTCTAAGTAACCATTCGGCCTCACTATACAAATAAGATAGCACACATTTTCATAAAGGCCATTCAGATAACTTGCACACATTTAATATTAGCCATTTCGGCCTCACCATATATACATATCTTGTATATCAATTTCATCATATCAAAATCGACTAGGTATACTAGTGTAACACCCCAATCCCGTGACCGTTACCGGAAATCGAATACGAGGTGTTACCGAGCTTACTTCATTTATTTCCCCCTATTTATATTTTTTTTTGTTCCAGGCAAGCTGGCTAACTGTATCGTAGTCGCTTTAAAAATCATATCTTGAGTTCTGGAACTCGAAATCCAATTCTGTAAATTTTATCCAAAACTAGACTCATATATCTATATGGGGGAATTTTTTTAGAATTTTTGGTTGGGCCAATTAGTACAGTTTATTCATTAAAATCTCCCCTGTTTCAAGGTTCGACTACACTGACCTCTGTACCTTACGATTTAAATATCTCCCTGTAAAGGACTTCAATGCCTATTCCGTTTCTCTCTAATCAAACTAGACTCGATAACAAATCTGTACATATAAGGTACGACCTCTAATTATCTCGATAAAATTTACGGTGAATTTTCTAAGTCGAAACAGGGGATCCAGAAATCGCTCTGGCCCTGTTTCACAAGAATTTAATTATCTCCTAGCATACAGCTCATATGGTAGTTTCGTTTCTTCCATATGGAAATAGACTCATCAAGCTTCGATTACATAATTTATTCACTATTTAATTCCATTTCTACTATTTTTAGTGATTTTTCAATCTCACATCACTGCTGCTGTCAGCATCTGTTACTCAAGCAAACTATGCCTATTTCATGATTTTTCCTTGATCTAACTAATAATTCATCATACATATTACAAATTATGACCATGACTAGCCATGCCAAAGGTTAATCATCACCGAGCATCTCCCTACTACACTATTACCAAATCATGAATTTAACACCGAAAATAATCAGCCATGACATATGGCATAATAATCGAGTAGGCCTCAACCAATACTCAACCAAAACTGAATTACCAAGACTTGTGTCCAAACATCATAGAACCAAATCCAACAGAACATTATGCCATTTTCGCATGGCTAAAGTTTACATACCAAATATCAATAAAACATAATAGCCTATACATGCCAAAATGTTCTCCTAGACCAACTAAAAAGAAGATACCAAAAGTTGCTAGCCGGTGTGATGACTTCGATGACGGTCCCGAGTACGCAAAAAGTCGAGTCCAAGAAACCTAAAATAGGTGACAAGCAAACACCGAATGAGTATATAACTCAGTAAGTCATAAGCAATGCACTACCATCCATTAATAACATTATCACAAGAGGAAACAAAATGGAACGAGGCTAATTACTCCATCCAAACCGAACTATACCATAGTTCCTTAGACCTTTCGGTTCAATCTCATACCAAGTTACACATTCACATTCCATATACTAATCAATAGGATATTTGAGGCATTTTTATACATCATTTTGTTTTCGTTACAATCATACAACTAAATGAGATTTCACTTATTCCACGATAATTCTTATGTACGTGACTTCAATTAAAATTGCCACATAGGTTCAAAACTTATCAAGCTCAACTCCAAATATAAACATAGTGCCTATTAGCCATGAACTCAAGGTACTTACCCGATCCGCTGTCCGTGATCAACTCAATAATGCCGCACACTCAGTGTCAATAGTGATTCAAAAACATATAGTGAGTCCGCACACTTAGTGCTATATAATCAACTCGCACACTTAGTGCTATATAATCAAACTCGCACACTTAGTGCTGTACAAATTTTAAACCCGCAAACTTAGTGCCAATCTCATGATCATAAATGTTTATACCCGCACACTTAGTGCCGAAATCAACAACTCAATACATCTCACCTCTTTTCTTTTCATTCAATACTTTCATCACCACATACATACATGTATATAAATTTATCATTCCTTTCGGCATAATTACATAGACATTATTTCTATTTAAATCAATACAAAATATATGCTTAGTGACTTACCTTGTGTTGGGTAAAATAGTTCCAAGTCGGCTACTTGATGACCTTCGTCTTTCCCTTGCTTGATTCTCCTCCTTTAACTCCTTGAGCTTAATCAATAAATCAACTAGTTTAACCATCTTGCTAAACATTCATAATTCAATTACACATGCATATGTATGTTTGTATATTCGCAACCATCCTCACTAATTACCCATTTAGTCGATTATACACATAATTAAAGGTAACATCACGAACGGGCATACTTATGTATATTTATATATATATATACACTTCCAAATGGGCATCACAATTAGATTTAACACCACCTTCATACTCAATTAGATGGCGAATGTATGTATATATATACAATGTCAACTATAACATCTTTTAAACACCTAATTTCATCTCATGAACACTTAATCAAATTTTCCTAATCTAGCATATATTTTCACATCTATTTGTAACATCATGTAAATTCACATATAACTACATTTCTTAAGTTCTACATCTTAATGCCCATTATAGCCACTCCCATGCTCTAAATCTAACAATTGGCAACACCTACCTTTTCACTATGTTAGCCGAATACTCATTCTCTTCTTAGTCCTAAATTCGGCACTTCCAACAAATTAGCTTAACAATTCCAACCTTCATGCTAACATCCCAAGCAACTTAACACATCCATATAACTAGCATGCTAATAGCATCAAGGTATCAACCAAAAATTTTAGGCTCCTTAGCCAAATTCTAACTCTCCATCAACCCCAAATCCAACCATGAGATAGATAGAATTTAGACTCATCACCCAAAGGTTGTATATACTTCCAAAGATACCCTTGAACATACCTTAATCTAGAGGACCACCTTGGCCGAATCTTCCTTCTTCCCCTTCCTCTAGTTACGGCAATTGCAAAAGAAAGAAAACATGAACACTCCTTCTTCTCAAGTCACGGCAATGGAGAAGAGAGATGAGCATTTTTTTTCTTTTTCCTTCTTTTACTAACATTATTTTATTTCCAATAACCCAATTTCTTATTATAATATCTAATTAAACATATGTATTGCCCTTCAACATTCCATCTTGGCCAGCCACTATAAAGAAATTGGGCAACTTGACATGCAAGTCCACCTTTGTGTTAACATGCACTAATAAGCCATTTAAAATTAGCCTATCATATTTCACTATGTCTCATATTGATCCCTATTTAATAATTTCTCATGCAATTGGCAAAATTAGAGAATGAAACTTCCACATACTCATGTACAACATAATAAGCATATAATATAGCAATTAATTATTTTTATGACTCGGTTTTGTGGTCCCGAAACCACTTTCCGACTAGGGTCACATTAGGGCTGTCACAACTAGTCATTCATGACTTATAGCCTCATTTTAATATGGATTCGGTACTTTGATTACCAATATTTAATCAAACATGTTCTTAATTACAATTATTTAACATTTTATTTTACATTCGGCAATGACATGTTCATCTCCAATAATTCAATAGTTATAAACTTATAATTTCACAAATTTTAACATAAAAGATCCATCTAACACTCATATATCATTTCCTAACATCACAATTCAAAATTCACATATGGTTTTAATCAATATCTTATAAGCAACTCAAACAGTTTTATCAATGTTTACAACATAATCACAAATTCACTACAAGTTGTCTTCCTTGGCAACAGTCATTAAATTATTTGTAACTGGAGCTACGAAACTCCAAATCAAGTGCCGTTAATTTTCCCTAGAAATAGACTCATCAACCTTTAATTACATAATTTACTAAGCCTCTAACTCAACTCCAACAATTTATGGTGATTTTCTAAAATCACATTATTGCTGCTGTCCCAAGCAGATCTATTACAATTTACTCTTAAATTTCCAAAAGTTCAAACACTTAAGAACTTACTAAGATCTCAATTTCCCTTCTTCAATTTCCTAATCACATTAATAGTTTCACTTACTTTGTAACATTAATCCACAATTCATCTCATAATTCATTCGGTAATTTCATCACATAATTTATTAAAATACCATTTCCTTATATTGATTTCAAATACGTTCAAGAATTTAAAGCATAATTTCATATCCAAATGTATTCACTATTCGACATTTACAAGAAATTCATAGTATTTTATTCACGTCTTAACTCATGATGCTTTCGGTTATTCCATCTTATCTCATGTATTCAAAATACCATTCACACATATTAGTTCATAAGACATTTGGCTATCACATAGTCCTCACTAAATTCATACTCATTCTATTTACCATTACTTAACCGAAACACAAAGATCATATATCATTCTCTAAAACTCTTTTAGCATATACCTCATTTCCATGCACAATTCAATCGAGTAAGCTAGACATTTTCGGCTCATATTATGAACATTATTAATCATTCGAAAATATATATATTTATATATCACATATACTAAAACTTTATTCTATATTCATTTAATCTTTAAACACATAAATTCAACTTAATCGTTTAAGAGCTTACCTCAAAAGTTATCGTACGGCTATATCGACTACACGACTACCTTCGTTTTTTTTCCTCGATCCGAGTTTGTCCCCTTAAGCTCTTGATGCTCAATCAACAATTTTAACTACTCAATTTACAAACGACAATATCATAACTTTACATAACAGAAATTAAATTTCATTACTTAAACTATCCACGGCAATCACCTTCCGAGCACCTTATCAAAACTCTCTTTTCTTTCTCTAATATTTGGCTAAGTATGATGATAATTTAGGCTTAAAATTATTTTTCTTTCATTTATTATAACTTAATACATATTTTACAATTTTACCCTTGATTATTAAACATTTAAAACATCAAATATAAGGCCATTAATATCCATCTCCACTATCAATGGTCTAAATACAACATAAGGACCTTTCATTTAATAAGCCATAGTAATTAAACACTTTTAACTAACAGAATGCAACTTTTGCATTTTACACGATTAAGTCCTTTTTCTCAAATTAAGTTATTAAACGATAAAATTAGCTCACAAAATTTTCACACATACATATTCACATGTTATAAACACCAAAAATAATATTAAAATATTTTTATGGGCTCAAATTTGTGGTTCTGAAACCACTATTTTGATTTAGCTAAAATCGGGCTACTACAACAAAATATCCTATATACCAAAATGAACATACAAAATTGCAACCTAAATGCAAAATACACCCCCAAACCTAAGGGATCTATTGTCTTCAATGCATGTAAAATCATGAACAATATATAACAAGTATGAATATGTACACAAAAAAGAAAAAAATAATGCAATGCATGAGAGAAATATAAAACATAACCTTTTTGGACTAGAACGTTGGCAGTTCATCCAATTTTTTCTTGTGGACTTGTGAGGACTGACATTGTATCACATCTTCTTTTTCCTCACGTATACTTCCTCAACTTCATTGTCGGTCTCCATTAGTTCATCAATTAGTTGATTGATCACTTGATCTTGTGCAGTCATAGAGATGGGTGAAGAAGTCGGTTTAGGAGTTTTACCTTTTTTAGTGGTAGGGACACTTGTTCCTTCCTTTCCTTCTTCTACTTCCTTCTCTTGGTCTGTAGAAGCTAACTTTTCTAATTCCTCCTTAACAACCTTCCCTTTATATGTAATGACTCCTTCAGTTATGGGGTCAGTTATGGCAGCGGGTCTAACTGGCTCTTTTTCGCACTTCGTAGACGAGACCAAAGTTGGTGGAAAAGTAGGAAATTTTGGAATGGATCTCAAAAATTTTTCTGAAGTGGTCTTCTTAATGCAAATCTTTCACATATGACTAGTACCTAGCCTGGCTCTCTTTTCTTTTTTCCAACTATTCCATCATCTGGTATTGTTGCACCTCAAACAGAGACAAGAGAGGCGAGAGATGTTGCTGTGGAAAGACGTGTGGTAGGGGAAGCTTGACTATGTTGCGATGCTATGACAAACTTAGTTCCTCGTAGCTTGGAAAAATTGTTCGTGTTATCCCACCTTTATTGGGGGTAATGTCCTCAGCATCATCTAAAAGCACATTTGTTGTCTTACATAAGGCGAAAATAAGGAAAGGAAAATTCAAACTCCCAACATTCTTCTCAGCACACCTATGGACCTCTTGGAAGATAATCTTCCCTGCATTTATCTATCTTCCTTGTAGAATAGAATGTAACAACTACATTTTTTCTGTAACAGCCCCATTTTAGTCAAATTGAAACAGAGGTTTTGGGACCACAAATATGAAGTCAAAAAATTTATTTTATTATTATTTTAATTTTTACTGAATGATTGAGTGATTGTGTGAAAATTTTGTTAAGAAATTTTATTGTTTGAATGGTTAATTTGATAAAAGGACTAAATCGCATAAACCGTAAAACTTGATTCTAATAGCTAAAGGTGTCTAATAGCTATAGAGCCTTAAATTTAAGGTACTTATGTTGTAATTAGACCATTTTATTTGTGAATGGACATATATGGAGATATATTAAGGTGTTTTAAATGGTTTATTATTAAGGGTATAATTGTAATTTGGTAAATTAAGTTAAAATAAATAAAACGAAATGAAACCATTACCTAATATCATCATCTTCAACCAATTTTAAAGAGAAGAAATCCATTCTTTTAGGTTTTCCATTCGGCCATGGTTCAATAACTTATTAAGGCATGATTTTTGTCCCGTTTTTAATGATTTGTATGTTTTTGATATATTCGCAGATTAGTCTAGCTAGCTTAGGGACTAATTTACAAAATTGTTAAAGGTTTTGAATGATGCCATTGATGAATAAGTATGACTTTTGATGTTTCTTGATAGGTTATGAATGTTTGTTGATATATACAAGTTGTAAAAATGTGAAAGTTTAGGCGCTAATGTCTAAAATATCTAAAATGTATATTTTGGATTGGATTAAATAAATAGATGATTAAATAAGTTAATTTTGAATATATTTAGATCAATAAAGGAGAAATATAGACTTAGATCGGGGAAAGAAGAAAGTTACGGAATAATTGACTCGTTTTGCCATTTTAGCATCCCAGGTAAGTTTGTATGTGATAAATTTCATCATAAATGTATTTTAAATGCTTCAATATTGTATAAATTGTGAATATGAGACTTTGGATAAGTTCAAAAATGACTCGATGGTAATTCGGCATTCAATGTCCCGGTTGAAACTTAGGAATAGTTTAGGATACTAGTGACATGTCATTAGAGGATACATTGAGTTGGCTTCGGGGCATGATATTAGCACTTTGAGTGCAAGTTATATCGATTTGGCTTCGAGCCCTGAATATCGGCTGGTTTGGCTTTGGTCCATGATATAAGCATTTCAAACATAAGTTACCTTGATTTGGCTTCGGGCCATGGTATAGGTACTTAGTTTGTGAGACTCCTGAGTATCCTACCTCTATTCCAAATGGTTCAATTGGTAAACGATAGATGTGGATGAGTATGAGATTGATGCTAGATGATACAGGTACGTACATGAATTATATAAGTTTGAAATCGAGGAAACTTGTGAAGGAAGTGTATACTCTCATAATTGAGTATTTGACAGGTTTGTTAATTAATGTAAACTATATGTTGCTATATTCAAATTATTGAATTATATTTGTGAGATTGCATTGAGTTTATTTCATATGAGCTTACTAAGTTTTATAGCTTCTTTTGTTTATTTTTTCCCTTTTTTTATAGTGTTATTAAAGCTATCTCGAATTCAGGAATCGTCGGAGATTGCTTCACACTATCTACCCATCTCTTGGTACCTATGAACTTTGGTATTTTAAGTATATGGCATGTATAGGGACTTTGAGTCATTTTGGTATTGTAGCATGATTTTGGCCATTTGTGTTGGCTTGTAAATATTAAATGTTTGGTTGTATGTTTTCTATATAAGTTGGCTTATTTTGGTAATTATGTGATGTATATATATATATGTTAATGCCACTTAGTGATGTGGTCCATGTTTGCTTGAAAATGACTTGTTTAATGCAACTCTTAACGTAGCTATTAGTTGATGAATTGAAAATGGTTATGCTTGTAAATTGGTGCAAAATGATGCATGTTTGGTACATATTTAGTTAGTTGTTTGTATATGTGTTTTTGGTATGTTTTGAATGAGTAAAACATGAGTTTACAAGTATGTTAGTTGTTAGTATTAGAAATGGAATGATTTAGTCTTGGTTATGAATAAGTTGGATATTCATTTATGCTATGAATTTGTACCAATTGGGTTGTGTAGGTACATGCAAATTTTGGGTGGCAAATTGGCTTGGTAAATAGCCTATTTTTGTCCACATGGACAGAGACACGGGCGTATGTCTCAGTCGTGTGTGACACACGATCAAGTACACGACCGTGTGTCCCCTATTGTTGAAAGTAAAATCAAGTCAGTATGCTCCAGATGGCCTCACACACGGGCGTGTGACTTGGCCGTGTGGCATAAGTTAGTATACCCTACAAGTTTGGCATGGCCTAGCACACAGCCTGGCACATGGACGTGTATGGCCATTTTTAGGGCACATAGGCGTGTGTGTTGGCCGTGTGACCCAAGTCAGTGAGTTTCACGAGGCCAGACACAGGTTGGGACACAGCCATGTGCTTCCATTTTGAATGTCCACATGACCTGTGACACAAGTGTGTCTGGTGGTCATGTGAGATACATGGCCTAGCCACACAGGCGTGTGTCCCCTGTTTTGAGAAAAAATTTCAAACTTTTGTGAAAGTTTCTTAAGTTATCGGTTTAGTCCTGAACCACTCCCAAAGCAAGTTTAGGGCCTAATAGGCTCGTATTAGGGACGAATTGATTGAGATTGAATGATGAATGTATGAATTGATTAAATGTATGTGAAAAGTATGTATAAATGTGTTGTAAGTCCAGAATGCTCCGTAACCCTATTCTGGCATTGAATACAGGTGAGGGGTGTTATATTTATTAGTATCATAGCTACGGTTTACTCAGTTCTAGGACTAATATAGTGTGTGTGAGAGTCTAGCTATACATGCCATATAAAAATTGTGATAGTGTGATGACTCCTGACATTTTAAAATGTGTTTTTATGTAGTAAATGGATCCCAATCGAGCTATAGCTGATGAGGTTAAATGTAATGTGCCAGCTCCTACTTAAGGGATAGCGCCTTTTGAATCTAGACCCGTGACGGTTAGTCAGGGTGGTTCATCAATATGTTCAGACGAACCCAGTTATTCAACAACCTCCACCACCACCTAATCCTGAATCGGTTGTCGTAATTCCTTAAGTTATATAACTTCAATAACTGAATAAGCCTTCAGTTGATAAGATTTGAAAGTACGGGGATGAAGAATCCAGAGCTACTGTTGATGATGATCCCGAGAGAGTTGAATTTTTGCTTGAAAATACTATTCGGGTATTTGATGAGCTGTCGTGTACTCCAGCTGAGAGTTTAAAGTGTCCCATTTTATTATTGAGAGATACAACATACTAGTGGTGGAATACATTAGTATTAGTGGGGCTGACAGAGAGTCACCTGGGAGTTCTTTCAAATCGAGTTCTGGAAGAAATATGTAAGCCAACAGTTTTTGGATCAAAAGCACAGAGTTTTTAGAATTGAAACAAGGTCGTATGACCGTAACTGAGTACGAGAGAGATTTTGTGCGGTTGAGTAAACATGCTCGAGAGTATGTTTCTACAGAATAAATCATGTGCAAACGATTTTTTGATAGGTTGAATGAAGATATTAAACTCCTAGTCAGGATTTTAGATTTGAAAATATCCGTTGCTTTAGTTGATCGAGCTTGCAAAGCTGAAGAATTAAACAAAGAAAAGAGAAAAGTTGATTCTGAATCTAGAGATTCAAGAAAGAGACTGATGAATAAATCTTATCATTCATCATCGAAGAGATTTCGAGATTCATATAGTTGATCTAACACATCAGTGGGATACCAGAATAGAGATCGTGGAAATCAATATATGAGTTTCAAAGCTCAAGCAACTTTCATCTTGAGCATTGGTAGTGTGAGAAATAACAAACTTGAGTGCCAACAGTGTGGGAGAAAACATTTTGGAGAATGCTGGAATAAGAGTAAGAAAGCTTGTTTTAAATGTAGCTCGCCAGATCACTTTATTCAAGATTACGCAGAGTTATTCGATAAAGATAAATTTCAAAACGCAAGACCAAGCAACACGACTGCGAGAGGAAGGCCACCGAGGAATGTGGCAAATGTGTCTAGTGAAAAAGAAGCAACAAAGGACTCAGTTGTGAGATCTGAGGCTAGAGCACTTGCTAGAGCCTACACTATTCGCGTTCATGAAGAGGCATCGTCCCCGGATGTTATTACCATTACATTCTCTCTTTACGACACTAATGTGATTGTTTTAATTTATCTTGGATCGACACATTTGTATGTTTGTGAGAATTTAGTGTCTAGTAAGAAATTACTTGTTGAGTCTAAAGAATTTGTAATTAAAGTATCGAACCCCTTAGGCAAGTATGTTCTAGTTGACAAAGTGTACAACAATTGTCCTTTAATGACTCAGGTTTACTATTTTCTGGCTGACTTGAGGCTCTTACAATTTGATGAGTTCGATGTGATTTTGGTTATGGATTGGTTGACTTTACATGATGCCGTTGTGAATTGTAGATGAAAGTGTAACACCCCTTACCTGTACTTGAGACCGCGACAAGGTAGGGGCATTACCAAACACAAACATGACTTTTTCGAAAAATCACAAGCTAAAAAATTTTATTCCCAATTAAAACCAATCAAAACACATTTATAGTGTCCCGATTATAGGCCTACGAGACCCAAAACATGCATCAAGAATGGTCCGGGATTAAACCGAGAGCTTAAGAAAATCTTAGGAAAATTTCTAGGTTTAAGCCTTACACGCCTGTGTAGAAGCAATGCACACACCCGTGTGCTTGGGACACGCTTGTGCCCCTTACTCATGTGGAACTAATTTAATTTCTTTTCCATTTTGAATCCACAGGGGTTTTTCACATGGTCGAGCACACACCCGTGACCTTAGCCCGTGTCCCTCACACGACCTAGACACACCCGTGTAGTCGCTCATGTCTAAAAACCCAGACATTCTATTTATGACATCATCACTCATTTTGAGGTACACGCCAATGTGCTAGGCTGTGTGGAGGACACGATTGAGACACACGGGCTGTGTGGAGACACGATTGAGACACACGGCCTTGTCTCTACAAATTGGCCTAAAATTTTAAGTGCAGGGGACACACGGCCAGGCAACACGCCCATGGGGCTAACCGTGTGTCACACACGGCCTAGACACATGCCCGTGTGTCTACCCATGTGGACCTTTTTAGGGCTATTTTCCAAGCCTTTGGTCACCCTCTAACATCCATACACACTTAAAGATTTCAAGGGTATTTAACATGGCCTAATTATACTCTTAAGCAACCTTAGCATAACTCATTGCACTTTAACCTCATCTCATCGGTTTAGTACATGCTAAATTATCCTTTTTGTATTAAGGATTACCATATAAAACACATTTATACTTGGCTCATTTTATAACTCATTGCCAATTATAACCTAGCCATCTCCAAGTGATTTGGCCACATTCCACATGTCCATTCCTAATATACCATATTTAACCATCTAATGAACATTTAAACACCAACATGCACAATTAGTAGGTTACAACCTACATTAAAATGAGCCATGACTTATGGCCATATACAAAATGAATAGGTATATCATTCAAGACCTTACATTGGTTAGCCAAATGACACATATAACAAAATAACTAAAAATCTTATACATGCCATTAACCAAAAGAAAAGTATCTATATACCAAAGCAGAACAAGTTGATAGTGTGTTGATTCTCCAACCGTCTTCCAATCTTCAAGAGTCCACGAGCTTTGTAAGACAAGGAAAAGAGAAGGGGTAAGCATTTATATGCTTAGTAAGTCTGGATAACTGGAAAGTAACTTACCGATTAATTAGCATACAACCATATTTAGGCAAGAATTCTAACAAGCATGAAACAGTTTCCCTATCACATACACTCAACCATCAAGTTAGTCTCATAACAATACATCATGTCATTAGTCTTAGATGAGCTCATCAATTCAATATTTCCATTTCTATTTCTCATGTTAATCCTGTTGAATTCCTTGAAAATCTCGATGGATAGCCCAATTACCGTCAAGTCATACAAGTGATCATCTCAAGTACGCACTCCCATGAACCTTATATCTTATGGTGGGATTACTAGTTCAGGCTAAATCCCCCATAGTAGTAACTCAATAGAGCAATGTCGGGATTACCAGTCTAGGATAAATCCCTCTTAATGACAATTGCTCTCATAAGCTTGGATCTGAATTGCCAGTCCAGGCTAAATTTAGTCCTCAATCGGATTACCCGTTCGGGTTAAATCCTTAATGCACCCATATTTTTCGGGAGGCTCGATCACTCAAGGAACACCCATCCGGGCTAGATCCTTTCTATTTTGAGATCATCAGATTACCCGTCCGGGCTAAATCCTTTTCTACAACACATGCAAAATCTCATGTCATGTAAGCCATAATTTATCCATCGGATCTCTCTTTCTATTTCAACCGGGACATTTATCATCTTTCATTTACACAAGCACATTTCATGAATTATCATGCCATGAATATCTAAATTTTCATACATTCAAGAACATGAATGTTTAAGTATATTAAGAGTTTACTTCGGGTTATACGAACTTACATGGTAATTGCTTCGATTTCGTATTTCAGTTATTCCGAAACCTTTCGTTTACCACGGTCAACCTCTGGAATTGGTTCCTCAGGGTCTATATTAATAAAATTTGACTATTAATACATCACATTTTCATTTTAGGATTAAAACTCACCCCCAGGCAAAATAACCAATTTGCCCCTAACCTTTCACACTTTTACAATTTAGTCCTAAGGCTCGTATAATGAAATGCATGAAGTTTCTAAGTTACCCAAGCCTAGCTGAATATTTTTTCTTACTATTAGCAGCCCACATTTTCTTTCATTTCACATTTTTCTACCCGTTTCCTAACTTTTACAAAATGGTCCCTCAAGCCATTTCCATGAAAAACTACTTAGTAAAAGTTGTTTACTATCCTTTAAACTCTCATATTCCTCCATAAATCATCAAAACACAAACATCTCATGCATGGGTAAATTTTTGAACATGAACCCTAGCTTGAAATACAGGTAGAAATAGAGAGAGCATGTTACAAGGATCTCAAAAATATGAAGAGCATTAAAAACGTGGCTAGGGAGCACTTACTATTGAGCTTGAAATGTTGAAAACCCTAGGTATGGAGAGCATGCAAATTTCGGTGATAAAGTGTTTCTAAAAGTATCTCCGTGGAAGAAAATTCTTTGTTTTAGTCACAAAGGCAAATTTAGTCCGTGTTTTATTGAGCCATAGAGACTATTGAAAGAATAGGGCCACTGGCATATCGACTAGCTTAACCGACTAAGTTAGAAGATCCATAATGTGTTTCACGTATCGATGTTATATCGATATAGATTGGACCCTTCACATGTAGCTTCTCCAGCTGAGAGTGAAATTCAACCCGACATGACGTACAACAAAGACCCAATCAGAATTTTGGCTCATGAGATTAAAGAACTGAGAAAAAAACATATAGCTTTAGTGAAAGTCTTGTCGCAACATCACGGTATCAAAGAAGATACGTGGGACCTGAAGGAAGCTATGAGAACATTGTAACACCCTTTACCCGTGTCTGACGCCGAGACAGGATACGAGGCATTACTAGATTTAAACACAAGTAAACATGCAAAACCAGGGCATAAAATTTTGTCCAAATTTTAAAACTTTTCAATCACATGAAAGTTGTCCCTTATAAGGCATACGAGGCCCAAAACATACATCGAAAGCGTTTCGGGACTAAACTGAGAACTTTCAGAACCTTTTCGACACTTAGAAAATTTTCTTGTTTTGGAGAGTCCAATGTCCATGTGGCTTGGGACACACTCGTGTCCTCAGCCTGTGTAACTCTCTGACTATGACATCATCAGCAAAATGATGTCACACAGCCACAGCACACACCTGTGTGCTTGGCCGTGTGCGAATTAAATTCTCAAAATTAAGGCAGACATCATATGGCCTGGGTACACGCCCATGTCCTGAGGCCGTGTCCTCCACACGACCGTGTATCTGTCCATGTGTTTACTATTAGGCATTCTATTCTGCATTAATTAGGGTGTAGGGGACACACAGCCAAACCGCACGCCCATGGGACAGACTGTGTGTCACATATAGCCTAGACACACGTCCGTGTGTCCAACCATATGGACAATTGCTTGGCTATTTTCCAAGCCATTTGCAACCCTTAAGCACTCACACATTTAATCCCACTTCATGGCATACAACATGGCACATTTATCCTATGAAACATAGACATTTTCTATTTTTAATAAGTCAATGTATAACATATTCAAGTTAGTAGGTTTACCCAAGGTATTCCACACCAATTTCATGGATAATTATCTTTGTTATCCTACTTCCAAGTTATACATTTGTAATAGATTTATTTCCCTATACATTAATCATATTTCATCCATTAAGCATACATGCCATCCATCATACTTATTATCATAAACAATCACAAGCCTTATCACACATCCATCAAGCAACCACAACAAGCAATAACACATTTGCATGCATGCATAATTGACTAGGGTACAACCCAAATAATCAATATGAGCCACCTCTTTTGGCCATATACAAAATGAATCACAACATCATCATAAGCCAAAACATTTGACTAATCAATATGACACACAACAAAAAGACCAAGTCCCTATACATGCCATTGTCAATATGTTGAATCTAACTATAGCAAATTTTCCAATTGATAGTGTAATAGAAAATTCTGATGTCCTCCGATCCTCAAGCTAGCTTGGTGACACTATAAGGAAAGGGAAAGGAAGGGGAGTAAGCTTTAAAGCTTAGTAAGTTCACATGCAAATAAAATGAAATTTAAACAAGCATTAATCATAC
This sequence comes from Gossypium arboreum, assembly GCF_025698485.1. Taxonomy (NCBI): domain Eukaryota; kingdom Viridiplantae; phylum Streptophyta; class Magnoliopsida; order Malvales; family Malvaceae; genus Gossypium; species Gossypium arboreum. The sequence continues at coordinate 27,248,809 of NC_069073.1, read as the reverse complement.
ATTTAACATAATGAACATAATCTTGCATTTTATATCAAATCACTTAAACTTATTCTTCATATTTATATATATTCTTACCAAACATTCATCATATCCCATGACGTTCTCATGAGTTCGATATACATACCTATGCCCACTTGCACATAACAACTTACTTTCTCGTCTTCGATGTATACACTAAAATTACTCATTGAACTTCTTTTTGGACTACCCGTTGAACACTTGGAATACTATCGGATACATTAGAATTCTTGCACCTAAGTTCCCTATATGTAGCCATCTCTACCTCATATCACATATCACATGTTTCTCGCTTTCAAGCTACTCACGGGTATGCTTACATAAGCTATCGATCAGGATGTAGCTACACGCACTAGCTGTCGGGTATCAGCAACACATGTCAGACTACCCAGTCACTGGTAGACATACAAGACCAGTACCCGGAACCCCATAACATGTGTTATACATATCATGAACTCAGACCACAACTCATGAGCTCAGATCACATAGTTCCTAGTGACATGTCACTTGTATCCTAAACTATTCCTAAGGTTCAAATGGGATTTCCATACTTATCGCATCACTATGGGACTTGTTCGCAATCTCGATCTCAATGTACATAGTATCCATCATTTTCTCATGGAAGGAATCAAGGCTTACTTATATCAACAACATAACATTTAAATTTACAAAATAACAAAGTATTATACATGATACATATTGCATTATTCACATATGAACTTACCTTTGTAACAGCCCAAAATATATCAATAACATAACATTTAAATTTACAAAATAACAAAGTACTATACATGATACATATTGCATTATTCACATACGAACTTACCTTTGTAACAGCCTGATTTTGGGCCTAATGGGAATAGTGGTCTCAGGACCACAAATCTGAAGTTAGAGAAATTATTTTATCATTATTTTAATATTATAGCATGTTTTCAAGAGTGCATGAAAAATTTGGTGAAGTAATTTTAGCGTTTGTGAGCTTAATTGAGAAAAAAGACTAAATCGCATAAAATGAAAAAGTCCTAAATTGCTAGCTAAAGATGTCAAATAGCTAGAGAACCTAAATTGGGGGTCTTTAAAGGGAAATTAGACCCTTTAGGGAGGCATGGCAGGCCATAGGAGACAAAGGTGGTCAAATTTTCAAAGTTTGGTAAGTTAGGTGGCTTATTTTGACTAAAATAGGAGTAAATAAAGGGAAGATGATATCATCCCTTTTTCATCTTCTTTCTCCACCGAAAATCAGCCATTGAAGGGGGTTTGAAAGCTTAAAAATTTTAGGAACTTGTAATCCTCACAAGTAAGTGATTTTGATAGTTTTTCTTGATGATTTTTACATTTTTGAGGCCCTTGAAGCATGAGCTTTCAAATGAGGGTACTATTTTGCAAAATGATCAATAGTGTAGGATTTTTCCATGAAAGGATTTGTAATGTTTGCTGAGTTTTTAAGGAAGAAAATGAGTCTTGGGTGACTTATAAACAACTTTTGTGAAAGGTGTTAGCATGAAAACACCTAAAAAGACTATTTTGCATAAGTTGTAAAATAGATGATAAGTGTGTGAAATAGTGGAAATTTGGAGTTGCTCAAGAGTAGAAAGGGTTCGGCTAGGCTTAAGATGTGAAGAAATTCAATAAAAACTGATTTTTGGGCTTAGAGGTAAAATGGTCATTTTGTAAAAGTCTAGGGGCAAATTGGTCATTTTCCCAACTATAAATTGTTGAGTGTCTATGTTGATAAAGTGATTAAATAAGTGCATTTTGTTATTATAGATCAAATAATACCGAATCTGAACCTAGACCGGGGAAAAGCCAAGTAAATCGACAAAATCGACTAGTCACCACATTTTGTAATCCGAGGTAAGTTGTATGTAAATAGTACAACTACATAAATAATATATGTACTTTAATTTTATTAAAATTATTATAGCATAAATTGCTTGATTGTGGAAATGAGAAAATGTGATGAGAATAGAGATAGTAGAATTCCAGATTGAACCTTAGGAAATAAATCAGGTATTCATGCGATGACATTTGGGTCACTTGTGTGAGCTAGTGTAAGACATGTCTGGGACATGCATCGGCCACATTTTGAGAGGCAGTGTAAGACCATGTTTGGGACATGGCATCGGCATTGAGATGAGTGCTAGTGCAAGACATGTCTGGGACATGCTTCGGCCTCGAGACGTAAACCAGTGTAAGACATGTCTGGGACATGTGTTGGCTACGAGATGTGTCAGTGTAAGATCTTGTTTGGGACATGGTAACGACACAGATATGCTAGAACTTGTGTAAGACCATTTCTGGGACATGGCATCGGCACCTGACCCCATGTTTGAGGCTAAATAAATATTCGATAATGGTTCAAATGGTTCAGCGGTGAAAGTATGATTTCAAGTTAACAAGGAGAGTATAACTGCGTTGTGAGTGGTACAGGTACCTATATGGTATGTATGAAATGTGAGCTCTATATATGCTATATGAGGTGTATTGAATATTGATGAGTAAGATTTTTTTATGCCACTTGTGTATTATGATGTTGATGAATGGTAAAGTTGTGTTGTATATTTATTTATGTGCAACTTACTAAGCTTTATGCTTACTCCCTCTCCTTTTTCATTTTCTTATAGTGTTGCCTATCTAGCTCAAGGATCAATGGAAGTCAGAGATATAGATCACATTATCAATCGAAGCATTCGGTATAGTTTGATTTATATTTTTGAATATGACATGTATAGAGAATTAGGCTTGTGTTTTGGGTTATTATTACTTTGGTCGAATATGTTCGCTTGGGATAAATCCCTCATTTTGTATTAAGCCTTGAATGATGGCTAACATTCATTTTGATTTATATACAAAGATGTTATTTTCATAGATGAGTGAAAAGCACAAATGGAACGTTGTCTATTGCGGCTGATTTGGTTGCATGAGATAGTCTTATCTTGATTGTGGTTGCTATTATATAGGTTGTGTAAGTAAGGGTGGCAAATAGGCTTGGTAAGTAGCCTTATATTGTCCACACGGGTAGACACACGGGCGTGTGTCTAGGCCGTATGTGACGCACGGTCTACCCTATAAGCGTGTGGTCTGACCGTGTGTCCCCTACACGTAAAAATTTAAAGTCTGTATGCATGATAGTATACACATGGTCAGAGACACGGCCGTGTGTCTCAGCCATATGATGGACATGACCTAGTACACGAGCGTGTGCCTTGGCCGTGTGACATTTTGGGTATGCTGACGTCAGAAACAGAATGTCCAAGTTTTTGCACACGGGCTAGGACATGGACGTGTCATGGCCGTGTGAAGGACACGGGCCAGGGACATGGTCGTGTGCCCTGTTTCAAAGGCAAATTTTCTATAGATGGCTGAAGGACCTGAGTTGAGCCCAAATAGTATCCAATGGTCGATTTGAGACTCGTTGGCCTATGATAAAAAGTTTAAAATAGAAATTGAAAAATTTTTAAATTGAGTCGAGTTTGGTGACTCAAAAATGTATGAAAGCGTCAATTTAAGGTTAGATAATACCTCGTATTTCATCCTGATGAAGGGTACGAGTTTCGGGTGTTACATTTAGTGGTATCAAAGCTATGGTTTAGTCAGTTCTAGGCTAACCTAGCGGGAGTTCGAATCTAGTTATACATGCCATAACTATATATCGATAGTGTGACAACTTCTGACGATTATAAATTGTATTTTCATATAGTAAATGGATCCTGATAGAGCTACACCAGATGACGTGGAAAGTAACGCGCTGGCTCTTGCTGAAGGGACCGCGCTAGTTGAGAGTGAGCCCGTAACTAGGGGCCAAGGTGGAGGGGCTAGAGAAGCCTATCTCCGAATGATGGATGCTTGGTATACGGAGTTTGTTCGTGCAAATTCGGACACTCCCATACCTCCTCCAATTCCTTAGTATGCCTCGGTAGCTACGCAAGGCGCAGACTTGATCACGAGGGAGAAGCTTTCGGTAGACAAGATTAGGAAGCAAGGGGTCGAGGAATTCTAGGCTAGCTTAGATGACGACCCGGAGAAAGCCAAGTTTTGGTCAGAGAATTGATTGCATGATTCGTAACAAGTAATACATATTTAAAATCAAGATCAAAACTAGACTAACTATTATCACGACGAAAAGGCAAGCGCACCTATCGAACAATAGTATAGTAATGGCAAGACCGGGATATCTTACCCAAGGAACCAAAAGTACTAGTAATAACTATCTTTTTATTATCTAACCTAGAAATAAAGAGAGGTTGTTTATTAAACTAATTAACTAAACTAATTAACTAATTAAACTAAAGTAAAGAGAAAAGTTGGAAAAAAACTTGAAGAAAATTAATTTGATAAAGACGACACCCAAGGAGGAATCCACCTAGATGTCACTTGTTATCTGACTCTGAACCAGACGATTTATTCACTTGACTTGATCCGTGAGACTCCCTAACCTATGTTATTATCCCTTTCGAGACTAATAACGTCTAACCCTCAGTTGAATTAGTCAAAATTTCTTTCTTAATTAAATCCCCTAGGGAAGTAGTAAATCGATCTATGGACTCCCATATTAGGTTTCACCCTAATCCGGCAAAATCTCATAACCCTATTTCTAGGCGTTCGATCAACTCCGCTTAATTATGCCAAATCTACTCTTAGACAGGGACTTTTTCTCCCCTGCATAAGCACATCAAATCATGAATTAATACCCGGAATATTAACTCAAGCATTCAGACACATAATTAAGAACAATTCAAGTATTTATCATACAGTTCAAATAATAATAACAAAATCCATCATAGGTTTCAACCCTCTTAGGTATCTAAGGGGTTTAGTTCATAATAAGATAAGAGTACAACTCAAAAGTATGAAAATAACAAAACATAAAGAAAACTCTAAAATCCCTGAAGGAATTCTGAGAGAGATCTTCAGTCTTAGAGTAGCTTCGGCTTTTGGGATGGATCATCTGGCTTCCTTCAAGTAATTCCTGGCATGTGGTTCTGTATTCCAGAAAATATCTAGAAGAGGGCCTCTTTTCTAAGTCATACTTAGGGTGTTTATATAGGCTTTGGATTGGCTTTCTTCCTCCCTAAGTATCATTTCTATGTAAAATACAACTCTTTGAAAAAAAGGGACACGTCCATGTGCCACGACCGTGTGACGTGTTTGCCAGGCCGTGTTCGATCCACTAAATTGCACACGACCGTGTGGGTCAATGGCCAGGCTGTATGAATCGTGAAAACCTTGGTCGACACCCTCGAAAGTCACAGGCGTGTAAACAGCCCATGTGGCAAGGCTTAGGCCGTGTCATGTTCTCGATTTGGTCTGTTTTGTCCCTTTTTGGCTTGTTTTTGGCTCCTTTTGACTCTTGGTGCTCTCCTGAGTAGAAAACATGAAATAACTGGATTAAGATCACCAAAATCCACAAATCTAGTGATAAACATCCATAAATATGCTAAGTATTTGGGGCAAAAATATGTATAATTTGGCGTTTATCAAGAATGCCATCAGGGTATTTGATGAATTTTCGTACACGCCTGAAGAGTTTGTGAAGTGTACAGTGTCACTCCTACAAGATTCGGCTTATCAGTGGTGGAATACTCTCGTGTCTGTTGTACCGAGAGAGAGGATCATTTGGGAATTCTTCCAGGAAGAATTCTAGAAAAATTATATTAGCCAAAGGTTTGTAGATCAAAAGAGGAAGGAATTCCTAGAGCTAAAGCAAGGCCGAATGTCGGTGACTGAAAATGAGCGTGAATTTGTGAGGCTCAGTAAGTATGTACGGGAATGCGTGTCTACAGAAGCCACTATGTGTAAGGGTTCGAGGATGGTCTTAATGAAGTTATCCGAGTATTTGTTGGCATCCTATAACTAAGAGAATTTGTAATGCTGGTTGAGAGAGTATGCAAGGCAGAAAAGCTGCTAAAAGAGAGGAGGAAAGCAGCTGTAATAACTCAAATTTTACAGTTATTGGAAAAAGTGTATTTTCGAATCTCCGTTACTGAAAAATGGATCCGTAAATAATTATAATTTTTTTAAAAAAAAGATAATTGAGTGGTTAATTAGAGTTTAATTAAGTGAATTTAGCTTAATTAATAATTGATAAAAGGATTAAATTGAATAAAGTGTGAAAGTTTAATTATAGATTAAAAGAAAATAAAAGGACCAAAATGGAAATTATGCCATTTAGCATAAGTGAGGAAGACATATAAAGTAAAAATCTAAGATTTTTACTTAGATTTCAAATTATAAAATGTATATATTTATTAGTAATAAATGATATTAAATTAATTTTTATAATTATTTTATAAGATATTTATATGATACATAAATTAGTACAAAAACAAATGTATAGTAAATAAAATATACAAGTGTATGGATGAAAATACATACATTTGTAAAACATGTATTAGATATTAAATAGATATTGATTATACTATAAAAGATATTTATTAATTAAATAATTATATTATAAGATTTTATATGATAAATATATTAAATAATGACAAATGTATGGTTATAAATGAATACAAATGTACTAATAATATACACATGAATAAATAAATAATACTTATTATTTAAGTATAAATACATATGTGTATATATATATATGAAAAGAAATAAAAAAAACGATAGAAATGAAGAAAACAAAGCAAACGAAACAGAGAGCAGGGGAAGAAAAGAAAGAATAAAAGGGGAAAATTCAAGGTGTGATGCTTGGAAGTTTAATAGTGAGTCAATTTAGCCCTTTTTACTTAATTTTGATATTTTAGAAGCTTTGGAATAAGATTTTGATAAAATTAAATTGATATTTTGAAAGTTAATAGATTTCTAGATAATGTTCATGTTGAGTAAAATGATGAAATAAGGGTTTAATTGATAGAAATTCAAGTTAGAAATGAAATAAGGATTGAATTGTAAAGTAATTCATAAGTTTTATGTTGAAGGGCTAATTTTTAAAGTTATTATGGATATGTGCTGGAAGCATATGATGAATAAACATAGAATTGACGCTTTAATTTTGATATATGATAATTTTATCAAGTAAAATTAATGGAAATTGAGTTTAGGACCTAATTGTGAAAATGTTTGAAAATAAAGTCTAGTGCTGAAATTATGATTTCCAAAAGTTGTAAAGTAGTTTAAAGTGATATAATAAAGTGTTAATTGAGAAAAATCAGCTCAATTGAGAGGCTAATTGAGTAGGAACGAAATTGTTATTTATTAAAGCTTAAGGAAAAAAATGGTAATAAACAGCTTGCACTAAAACAATATTGGACAGCAGCAGTAGAGTAACTTTGAAAAATCACCATAAATTGTAGAAATCAAATTAGAATATGAAAAAAATATGTAATTAAATATTATTGAGTCTAGTTTCTCATAGAAGAAACGGTGTAAGCAATGGATTTGTAAATCATGAGATATAATGAATTTTGTAAGACAAAGTCAGAATGAATTTGGGATCCCCTGTTCTAAATTTGGAAAATCATAAAAAATAGGATAGAAATATTATGGGATTAAATTTATATGTTTAGAATACTGAATGAGTCTATTTTCAAGATAAATAAACGGAAATATCATTCGAATTCTGTACAAGGAGATAATTAGTTTTTAGTGAAGGAGGGTCAGAACTGTTAGACAGCAGAACATGGGTAACTTTAAAGAATAAACTGTACTTATTGGATAAACCAAAAATTCTGAAAATTTTATGGTAAAAATATATATGAGTTTAGTTTTAGATAAAATTTATTTATCTTAATTTTGAGTTCTATAGCTCCAGATATAGATAATTTAGTGACTATGACACAGATGGATAGCTTGAATATTCATAAAAGTAAACAATAAAAATTATAGATGATGTTACTTACAAGTGTGTTATATACATTAAAAATGTGAAATGGAGAGGAAAAGGGGAGGAAAATATATATAAATATCCAGCTAGCATGGCTAATTTGCATGTTTTAGGCTTAAGGATTAAATTGAATAAAAGTAAAACTTCAAGGGTAATTTTGTAAAAATGTCAAAAATGACCAAATTGAAGGGAATGAATTGTTTTATTATCCAAATTAATAAATTGAATGAAATTGTGAATTTAAGATCGAGTGAAAATCGGGAAAATGGTAAATTACCAAAATGCCCCTAAATCTTGATATTACTGCAATTTCGCTAGGTAAGTTCGTGTAACTTGAATTATATTCTTAAATGTTTGAAATGTATGTTTTTGATATGAATATGATTTGAATGTTTATTATATGAAAATTGATAAAACATTGATATATTTGATTAAAAAAGGGGGAAGAAATCCCGGTTGAATGAAAGGAAAATTCGATGGATCTCTGAAAAAGAATTGACGATAAAAAGGATCTAGCCCGGACGGGTGATCCTATCCCAATATAGCCCTCCCGAAGAATATGTGGAAAATGGATTTAGCCCAGAGGGGTAATCCGAATTAGGGTCTGAATTTAGCCTGAACTGGTAATTCAGATCCAAGCTCATTAGAGTAATTGTCGTTGCAGGGGATTTAGCCTGGACTGGTAATCCTGACAATACTCTATAAGTTTATATTACAGGGGATTTAGCCTGGACTGGTAATCCCACTGTAAGGATGAGGTTCGCAGGAGTGTGCTCTCTGATATGAAATGTGTAAGACCATGGTTGAAAGATACCATGGCAACCTGATATGAAATGTGTAAGATATGAAATGTGTAAGACCATGGTTGAAAGATACCATGGCAACCTGATATGAAATGTGTAAGACCATGGTTGAAAGATACCATGGCAACCTAATATGAAATGTGTAAGACCATGGTTGAAAGATACCATGGCAACATGATAGAAAATGAATAAGACCATGGTTGAAAGATACCATGGCAGCGTGACATGAAATGAATAAGACCATGGTTGAAATATACCATGGCAACATGACGGGAAAATGAATAAGAACATGGTTGAAAGATACCATGGCAACATGACAGAAAATGAGTAAGACCATAGTTGAAAGACACTATGGCATCATGTCAAAGATAAATAAGACCGTGGATGGGAGACGCTATGACATCTATTGAACAATTGATATTCAGGTAATATGTACCGGATGGTGAATGGTTATATGAAATGGTTGTGTGAAATGTATACAAGAACTGGTCATATGGAAATATATGTACAAAATAGTTGTATGAAATAATTATGAAGATAGATAAACAAAATAAGAATAAGTACATGGAATATAATTTATGTTAAGTTTGACATAAAATTTACGGAATAAATATACATAAAATATATAGAAATGATGGAGTATGAAATATTGATATAATGATATGATTGATATATATACTTATGAAAAAATAACGGTAAGAGAATGATATGTTTCATGACATGTACATATATGATTGTCTTTGATATGTAAATAAAGACAATTATTAAACTCAAGTGTGACATGTCAAGAAAATAAGTATACCAATGTTGAATTTATATGAAATATGTACAAGTATACTAACAATAATGTTGTTTGACGCTTAGACAAATACCAAGCTATTAATTGAATCGTAACATGTTAAATTATAAGGAGCATTGAAATGGTAAGTACTTAGATGAAAATAAAATTTAAGATTTTGCGATTTTTTTTATAATCCCGATTTAATTCCAGTTGGTTTCTAGTGTATGTGTGGGGCTTCGAGGGCCCAATAGAGAGACGTTATAATTATTTTCAAAATCTGAATAATAAATGACTCAGAATTATCTGAAAATTTTCAGTAAACTCCGGTAATGCCTCGTACCCTATTCCGGCAATGGATACGGGTAGGGGTGTTACAGCAGCTATTGAGTCGCGAGATTTAAAGAGGAGACAGATGGGAAAATCCCATCAGTCCTCATCGAAGAGTACCTTTGTCTAAATAAGACGGTGCTCTTACGCGTCGAGAGACATTACACAATCACAGACCCGTGGCATGTATAACTAGACTTTTACACATGCTAGGTTAATCCGAGAACCGACTAAATAATAGCTCTGATACCACCAAATGTAACACCCCTTACTCGTATCCAAGGCCGGAGCAGGGTACGAGGCATTACCAGACTTAACCATACACATAGACGAAAACCGGGCCATAAAATTTCATTTAATTCAAAATTTTTCGAACACATGCATAGACTCATATTTAAAGACATATAGCGTGGCATAAATGAGCACTTACATGTCCATAATCATGCAATAACATGTCATTTACTTTAAACATATTTGCTTACCATCCTGTATATAATATACATTCTTACATTAACTAGAACTAGACATGCTAAATCTTATTCTCATTTTATACCATCATAATGTAGTTACCAATTTTCCCATTAGACATCCATATCACAAACCAACTTCCTGTACATGCCACTCACTTGATATTTCTAATATTTGAATTACTTCTACCAAAAATGATAGTTTGATAGTGTGATTTTGCCTCCGATGATCTCCAACCCCGAGCCGACCTGCAAATACTAAAGAAAAGGAGAGGATGGGTAAGCTTTACGCTTAATAAGTCCATATGAAATTAATAAGCAATTACTAACATGCTTTTCAAGATAAAACATTATAATTGTACAATTACACATGTCTAGGTTAAGCTATTTTATCGAGTTATAGTTACTAAATCATTTATATCTGGAGGTTCAAAACTTCAAATTTAGTTTTGCTAATTTTCCTTGAAACTATACTCATGTACCTTTCTTCCATAAAATTTCCAGAATTTTTTGTGTAGCCAATTAGTAAATTTTATTCATTAAATTTTCCCCTGTTTCGCTGTCCAATAGTTCTGAGCTCTCTTCACTAAAAATTATTTATCTCATATTTCGAGACTCAGATGATGTTCCCATTCATTCCTCCTGAAAGTAGACTCATTGAGGATTATATTCATATAAATTATAATGCGTAATTATTTTTTTTACAATTTTTAACTATTTTTCAAAGTTAGAACAGGGGATCTCGAATTCATTCTAACACTATCTCACAAAAATTAGAATATCAAATAATATAGAACTCTTTTGCTCCTCTTGTTTCTTTTATATGAAAATAGACTCATTAATATTTAATTCCATAATTTGTTCGAAATTTAATTCAATTTACACAATTTTTGGTGAAATTTCAAAGTCATGTAATTGCTACTGTCCAACACTATTTTACTACTAAAATTCGCTCTTACATAATTTCACTTAATTCATTTTGTCTTATAGAAGTTCACTCAAATATCGAGCACATTGCTCATAATTTTCATAAACATGTACCTGCACTTATTCATCATATAATCATGTTGACATGTATTTTTACTTAATCGATTTTCCCGTTGAACTCTTCAAAATAATAATTGATACCCAGTTACCTGCACATATTTTCACACTTGTAGACAAGGCTATCTGGTATGCATAATAGCCTGCACTTAGTACTACACATGCGACCAATTACCCGTTACATGTAGTAGCCTACACTTAGTACTACATATGAAACCAATTATCCATTACATGTAGTAGCCTGCACTTAGTACTACACACGTGACCTAACCATTTGATACATGTAGTAGTCTGCACTTAGTACTACACATGTGATCGAAGTTATCGGGTACGCATAGTAGCCTGCACTTAGTACTACTAGTAGCCTACACTTAGTACTACACACGTGACCTCACAATAGATCATTCGTATCGTTTCTATTACGAAGGCTCAACCGGGAAATTCATCACTTTCCAACATGTTACAAATTTATTCATAGTCCTTTTTCAATATGCAATTTACAACAAATAATCATTCTATAGGCAGCCACATTTCATATGATAACAAAATATAATAAAATAAAAAGAATTGATAAATTATTTACGTACAAACTTGTCAAAATCTCATCAAGTACAACCGTGTAGCAATTCATACAACCCATGTAATAGTAATTTAACATTCAATTCATGTAACAATAATTTGCCATTCAATTTCACATGACACAACAAGCATCACATTTTCCATATCATACACACCATCTATCGACTTCTCCTAAACATATTAAATCATACAATTTATGCCATAACAATATAAAATTACGATTCAAATATGGTATTGCATTATTATTAACACACGAACTTACCTCGTACACGAAAATGGTCATTTTTACCATTTTGTCCACAACTTGGTATTTTGCCGATTTTAGCCTGAATTTCAAATTTCCTTCCTTTATCATTACAAATATAGCCTAATTAGGACTCACATTATTCAAATTGACCCAAAATCATATTTTGGAAAAATTACAATTTTGCCCCTAAACTTTGTCAAAATTACATTTTTCCCTTAGGCTTGTAAATTAAACTTCATCCTATTTTCTTATGTTTTATTACATGCTGATCATTTTTCCCTTCTATAGCAACATCAAATTCACACTCTAACATGTACTTATGAACATTAGGTATTTTTACCGATTATGTCGTTTTACTCGTTTTCACGCAAAATCACTTAGTAAAAGTTGTTTAAAACAATTTCAAGCTTCATATTCTACCATAAAACATCAAAATAAACACATTTCACCTATGGGTATTTTTCCAAATATAAACTCTAGGTTAAATTATTGCTAGAATAAGCTTAACCACGTTACCGGGATTTCAAAAATGTAAAGAACTTTAAAAACGGGGCTAAGGAGCACCTACAATCGAGCTTGGGAGTTTGAACAAACCTTAACCATGGCTGATGCTGGTAGAAATGGTCGAATGAAGAAGATGATAGCTAATTTGGCTGATTTCCCTTTTTAATTCTTTTAATTATTAGTTTACCAAAATACCCCTAACTTAAAAATATTTTATTACACCCATTTCGTGTCTATTTTTGTCCAAAAATTAACCAATGGTCTAATTACCATTTAAGGACCCTAAATTTAAAATTTCATAACAATTGGACACCTCTAGTATGTAGAACTCAACTTTTGCACTTTTTACGATTTAGTCCTTTTGACTAAATTAAGTGCCCGAATGTCAAAATTTTTGAACTAAATTTTCACAAAATTAACCCGTGAAATCTTAGACCATAAAAATATAATAAAAAAATAAAAATTTTTATCGTCGGATTTGTGGTCCCAAAACCACTATTCCGACTAGGACCAAAATCAGGGTGTTACAACTCTCCCCACTTTAGGGATTTTTGTCCCCGAAAATCTTACCGAAAAAGTGGTCTTCACTTAGATTCCTCAATCTCATACTCGATACCAAAGTACCTTCGCTCAAGCGGTGCCTCCAATACATCTCTTTAATTTCTCATATGATTTGAAAGCTTACGAACTCAACTCCCAATTGTTCTTAAATTTTCAAAAGATTCTCAGTTTCCCATGATATCATGACATAAAACCCGGATCTCAATTTGGTTTATGGAGACTAGAATTCCAAGAAATCCAACAATCAAAGGGACCTGCACTCTTCTGAAATAATCATACAGATTTTCATCATTGATAAATCACAATCCAATAACATCTGAATCAAATTATTGTACACGTCATTACTCTCTGAATAAATAGGCAAATTTTCACTGTGAGCTTCGTACAGTTCTTTCTGTATAAGCCTCGGAATAATAATACCATGAATCAAATCCAATCTAAAATTCAATATCAAAAGTCGATCCTCACTATACTCTTTTAGTATACTACTCACTATCACATTTTCCTTATTTTCTTGAAACATATCTCCCTTCATACCATAGTGCATTACTGAAAATTAGGAAATCTTTACTCAATGCAAACTAGTCCAGTTCAGATGCTTTGGTTTGTAATATTCTCATCTGTCCAAACCTTGCTAATATGTAATAAACTTTTCAGCTTTCGCAAGATTAAAACTTTATAATTCTTAGTAGCTTTAACTCATATCAAAATTTTCTAAGAGATATACACTTTTCATTCTGACTATTTACCTTTTACCCGTAAATAAATGAAATTCTATTATCAGATTTGGGAAAAATGATCCTGACATAATTGTCATATGAAATCTTTCAAATAAATAATTCACACAGATTAAACACTCGAGCCGATTTAAACACCGTTGAATGACATTTCAAGTAATCCTTTCTTCTAATTACTAAACAATTCATCATACAGTCCTTTACTATTCATTCCTTATGCTAATCAAAACCATCTCAAATGCATTAGCTCAAGTAATCAAAATATCTCAATTGAAGACATTAACTATAATTGACTTACTTGAGAAAAGTAATCCACCATACCGATTGAAACTCGTGCTTTTATCACTTATGCCTTTACTGTTGTCAAATCCTTACACAGAAATTTGAGAAATTCCAATACTAAAATCACCACATTACCAAGATCAAATTAGAAGTATAGTCATGCTTGTCATGATTATCACGAGCTGAAGAACGCACTTCGATCATAAGTCATAATTGACAAATTATGGAATAAAGATAACAAGAAAATCGAATAAAGAAATCCAAGATACGATACCATGCCAAAACATTGAAAACCAAACTCATAGGAAAATATGGAAGATCTCAAAAGTTCTTCAGAGAAAAGAAGTCCAGAAGAAAACATCATTTAATCTGAATCAATTATAACAAGAACAATGTATCTTCCCATACATATTTATCAAATGGAGAATCAAATAGAAGAAACAGTATCTTAATATCATACTTATCCTCTTATCAATTCTTGTAAGACGAAATGTAATAAAATGCCCGAGGAAATACAGCAATACAAATTATAAACTAGTCAGAGTACCAATGCTTCTATCTAATATCAAAATTAGAAAACATTCCCATATAACAAGAATTTCTTCAAAAGATCAACAGCCATAGAAATTTTTCTGAGAATGGATAAATACATAGAACATCTCAGAAGAAACTGTTAAATCTATTCAGCCGTTACTGTCACACTTAGATAATACACATTTCAAATATCATTTCCCAGAACTAGTTCTGCCATCACAAATTTTATGTTAGACCTTTCACTAAAGAAGACTAGTTGTGAATAAATTTTGATTTACACTTTTCTCGACCTTGTACCTGAGTAATTCAATTTACCAAAGTAAATTCATTCTCAAACTGGGACAGTGCATAGCTCCAATAATCTTTATGTCAACCTGATACTTTTCTAGCTATGACTTTACTTATCAACTCATTCTCAATCTCTAATCATACTTATAATTATTCTATCATTGAAATCTTTGATTTTTCAACTGGGAACTTATTCAGTACAAATCTCATGAAATTCCATTATAAGCACCACTTCGATAAGGGGGAGGGGTTGTAGGGCCTCTGACTCGACTTTCTTATACATATACTGTGACAGCCCAAAATTGACCCTAGTCGGAATGTGGTTTCGGGACCACAAAACTGAGGCATAAAAATAATTTAATGTTCATTTTGATGCTTATGATATGTGTTAATTCGTGTGTGACATTTTTGATGTTTGATTTAGAGTTATAAATGTGAATTTCACTAGAAAGGACCTACTAGAAAACTTTGAAAGTATGATGGGGAAATGTGTGATGACTAATTAAAGCATGCATGCAAAACAATGGCCTTGCATGTCAAATATCCCTCTTTTATAAGAGGTGGCTGGCCATGACAAGGAGGATGGGCAAAACATGTCATAGACATGTTTTGTTGGTGCATTAGGGAGAAACATTAAACTAAGGGGTATGGGTAATAAAAAATGAAAAAAATTGTGTGTGAAGGCTTCTCCCCTCCCCATTGCCGTGTATTTAAGAAAAGAAAAGAAAAAAATTGTTCATCCATTTCATTCTCTCTTGACCGAAAATACTAAAGAGGAAGGAAGGAATTTTTGCTTCATGTTTGGTTTGGAAGGGGATTAGGAAGAGATTTGGCTATACTTGCATCAAGATTAAGGTATGTTTGAGGTTGTGCCATGAGATTCATGCATGTTTTTAGTTGCTAGCTTGATGTTCTTATTAGCCCATGGTTCAAATCTTTGCTATGTCATGGGAATGATATTCGGCCAAAGTGGATGTGGTGTTAATGCCATTGCATGCTAAATATCAAGCTTGATAATGATACATGCGATGGGGGATTGAGGACTCTTAGATTTTCTTTTAGCATTTTTGAATGAGATGCTAAGTTCTTTGTTAACCATGACCAAATTGAAACGGTATGGTGTTGTGGTGTATTCGGCCATGGTATATCCATAAGTATGTTTCATGCATGTTGCATGGTAGGTAAGATTTGAGCTTTGGATATGTGTTTATATTTGGATATAAGCAACTTGAGATTCGGCCCTTGCACCTACATGAATATATGTTTGCACATGATGTATTGGTATGACATATATACTATTTCAAGGTGTATATTTGCTTGTGATGATGTTTCGGTTATGAAGTAAATGAGAGATGTGTATTGAGCTACAATATGTAATGCGTTAGTTAGTAAAATGTATGCTGTTTTTTTTTGTGTGGTATTAAGTGTATAATTGGCCTCAACATGGACATGCATATTCGGCCACATGAGGGGAGTTGGTGTGCATGCATTCGGTTAGAGGCAAGCATATTGATGCCTATTCTTGGCTTGGAAAATTCGGCTAAGGAGAGTACTAACTAATGTGTTGAATTCGATTCGTGATTTCGTGCACATGTGACTCTAATGTCTAATGTATATAAGGGCTAAGTACCTTGAGCTTCACTTTGATGTTTGAATGAATTGTATTGAATTGCTTGTTGTGATTAAAAACGTGCATGACCGTTGTGTATTTGAGCTAAAGGATGGCCATATGACCATTTAAACTCCTTGTCATATTCGCCATAAGCTATCATAATGAGATTTTAATAAGTTAAATTTGTGTGAATTAGCTCAAGAGCTTAGAGGACCACAGTTGGATAAGGGAAAGGAAAAAGTGATCGAATAGCCCTTGAAATCGTTCGACAACATCCGAGGTAAGTCTTGAGTAATGACCCTACTTGAATTATATTGAAATCATGCTCCTTGTGTGTGGCTATTGAGCCGAAATTGTAAAGGTTTGATAAATATTTTGTGTTTGAGCCTTAGTAACGAAAATGAAATATGGATGTGTCGTGATTATTGATATATGTGTACATGAGCATTTGATTGATACCGGGCTAAGTCCCAAGGCATTTATGCTAGTGATTATATCCGGCTAAGACCAAGGCATTCGTATGAAGTTGTTATATCCGAGTTAAGACCAAGGCAATTGTGCAAGTTACTAAATCCGGGTTAAGACCAAGGCAATTGTGCTTGTGGTTATATCCGGTTAAATCTCAAGGTACGTGACTCGAAATGAGCAATCTTGCTGTAAAAATTTCAGTTTATACACTTGTGAAAATTCCAGCAATGAGGTATGTTCGTATGTGCTTGAATTAGTTGAGTCCTTACAAGTAAGTATTCGCCGGTTGATAAACGAGCTACCGCCTTTAGCTAAGTTGTTCTTTTGTGTATGAACATAAGGGTCGGTAATGTGAAGTAAGTATGATTATGAGAATGTGTATTAATAAAGCGATTCATTTAGTTATGTAAATGTAATACTTTAGTCAAAGCTAATTTCATTACTTGAGACTTACTAAGCATTAAAATGCTTACCCGTTGCTTTGGCTCTTTGTTTTATAGATTTTGCTCGTTAGCTATCGGATTCGGGATCATCAAGTCGAAGTCATCCACACTATCAAAGCCCCCATTTTGGTACAATTTTGGTTGAACTTTGAAATGGCATGTATAGGACTACCCTTTTGTTGTAGGTCATGTACCTTTCGGTTTTGTGTAAACTTAGATAGCCATGCGAAAATGGCTTATATACGTTTTTAGCATAGTACTATAATCGTTTGTATGTTGATCATTATGAGGTATGGAATGGTTTTGAAACGATTAGCCATTGGAATGGTTAATCATGATCACACTTTGTGCTATGTATGCAAAAAGGGCCAATTGAATCATGGAAATCATGAAATAGGTAAAGCCTACCTTAAAGGCAGATGCTGACAGCAGTAGTGATGTGGATGTGAAAAATCACTAAAAATAGTAGGAATGGTATTAAATAGTGAATAAATTATGCAAATGAACCTTGATGAATCTACTTTCATATGGAATAAACGAAACGGTCATATGAGTTATTTTGTTAAGAGATATTTAAGTTCTCGTGAAACAGGGTCAGAACGGTTTCTGGATCCCCTGTTCCAACTTTGGAAATTCATTTTAAATTAAACAGAGATAATTAGGAGTCATGCCATATATGTATAGATTCCTCTCTGAGTCTAGTTTCTATAGAAACAAACGGCATCAGTATGGAAGCCCTGTACAGGGAGATATCTAATTCGTAATACGTGAAGGTCAGAGTAGTCGAACCCTTGATTAGGGGAGACTTTAACTAATAAACTGTACTAATTGGCCCGATTAAAAATTCTAGAAAAAAATATGTTGATGGAATTATGAGTCTAGTTTCAGGGAAAAATTACGAAACTGATTTTTGAGCTTTAAAACTCAAGATATGATTTTTAAGGCGACAGTGATGCAGTAACCAGCTAGTCTGGAAAATTTTTTTTTATGGACTGTGAAAACAATTAAGTTAAGTCTGTGTGCACCTTGTGTTCGATTCCGGTAACGGACTCGGGTACGGGGTGTTACATATACATATGACACAACTTTCATCATCATAGCAACATCGTCAAAATCATGTCATTCATTTCAGGCAACACAACATTCATGATGGTTTACACCAATTTTCCAATTATCCCATTCAACTTGTTAAGTAAGCCAAGTGCACTACATCATATGAGCATTAAGGAAATATAGATATTTATCACAACATACACTTTCATATCACGTGTTATCACATATATATCATAAAATTTTATTCATACTTTTCTAAACCGAGACTTATCATAATCATAATTTTCCTCAAATACCTTCAATCACCTTGAACATGGTCGGTGCAGCTCGGTTGGAGAGTACCTTTGTCTAAATAAGACAGTGCTCTTACGCATCGGGAGACATCACACTATCATGGACCCGTGGCATGTATAACTAGACTTTTACACATGCTAGGTTAGTCCGAGAACTGACCAAACTATAGCTCTGATACCACCAAATGTAACACCCCTTACCCGTATCCAAGGCCGGAATAAGGTACGAGGCATTACCCAACTTAACCATACACATAGGCGAAAACCGAAACATAAAATTTCATTTAATTCAAAACTTTTTGAACACATGTATAGACTCATATTTAAAGACATATAACGTGGCATAAATGAGCACTTACACGTCCATAATCATGCAACAACATGTCATTTACTTTTAACATATTTGCTTACCATCTTATATATAATATACATTCTTACATTAACTAGAACTAGACATGCTAAATCTTATTCTCATTTTATACCATCATAATGTAGTTACCAATTTTTCAATTAAACATCCATATCACAAACCAACTTCCTATACATGCCACTCACTTGATATTTCTAATATTTGAATTAATTCTCCCAAAAATGATAGTTTGATAGTGTGATTTTGCCTCCAACAATCTCCAACCTCGAACCAACCTGTAAATACTAAAGAAAATGAGAGGATGGGTAAGCTTTACGTTTAGTAAGTCCATATGAAATTCATAAGCAATTACTAACATGCTTTTCAAGATAAAACACTATAATTGTACAATTACACATGTTCAGGTTAAGTTATTTTATCAAGTTATAGTTCCTAAATCATTTATATCTGGAGGTAAAAAACTCCAAAGTTAGTTTTGTTAATTTTCCTTGAAACTAGACTCATATACCTTTCTTCCATAAAATTTTCAAAATTTTTGGTTTATCTAATTAGTACAGTTTATTCATTAAAATTTCCCCTGTTTCGCTATCCAACAGTTCTGAGCTCTCTTCACTAAAAATTAATTATCTCATATTTCAGGACTTGGATAATGTTTCCGTCAATTCCTCCTAAAAGTAAACTCATTGAGGATTCTATTCATATAAATTATAACTCATAATTATTTTTGTACAATTTTTAATGATTTTTCCAATTCAGAATAGGGAATCTCGAATTCATTTTGACACTATCTCACAAAAAATAGAATATCACATAATATAGGACTCTTGTTCTCCCCCTGTTTCTTTTATATGAAAATAGACTCATTTATATTTAATTCCATATTTTTTTGAAATCTAATTCAACTTACACAATTTTTGGTGAAATTTCAAAGTCACGCAACTGCTGCTGTCCAACACTGTTTAATTTTTTTTGAAATTTAATTCAACTTACACAATTTTTGGTGAAATTTCAAAGTCACGCAACTGCAGCTGTCCAACACTGTTTTACTACTAAAATTCACTCTTACATAATTTCACTTAATCCATTTTATCTTATCGAAGTTCACTCAAATATCGAGAATATTGCTCATAATTTTCATAAACATATACCTGCATTTATTCATCATATAATCATCTTCACATGTATTTCTACTTAATCGATTTTCCCGTTGAACTCTTTGGAATAATAACTGATACTCAGTTGCCTGCACATATTTTCACACTTGTAGACAAGGCTATCTGGTATGCATAGTAGCCTGCACTTAGTACTACACACATGACCTAACCATCTGATACACGTAGTAGCTGCAGTTAGTACTACACACGTGATCGAAGTTATCGGGTATGCATAGTAGCCAGCACTTAGTACTACACATGCGACCAATTATCCGGTACACGTAGTAGCCTGCACTTAGTACTACACACGTGACCTCACAATAGATCATTCGTATTGTTTCTATTCCGAAGGCTTAACTGGGAAATTCTTCACTTTCCAACATGTTACAAATTTATTCATAGTCCTTTTTCAATTTGCAATTTACAACAAATAATCATTCTATAGGCAACCACATTTCATATGATAACAAAATATAATAAAATAAAAAGAATCGATAAATTATTTACGTACAAACTTGTCAAAATCTCATCAGGTACAACCGTGTAGCAATTCATACAACCCATGTAATAGTAATTTAACATTCAATTCATGTAACAATAATTTGCCATTCAATTTCACATGACACAACAAGCATCACATTTTCCATATCATACACACCATCTATCGACTTCTCCTAAACATATTAAATCATACAATTTATGCCATAGCAATATAAAATTACGATTCAAATATGGTATTGCATTATTATTAACACACGAACTTACCTCGTACACGAAAATGGTCATTTTTACCATTTTGTCCACAACTTGGTATTTTGCCGATTTTAGCCCGAATTTCAATTTTCCTTGCTCTATCATTACAAATATAGCCTAATTAGGACTCACATTATTCAAATTGACCCAAAATCATATTTTGGAAAAATTACAAATTTGCCCCTAAACTTTGTCAAAATTACATTTTTCCCCCTAGGCTCGTAAATTAAACTTCATCCTATTTTATTACGTTTTATTACATGCTGATCATTTTTCCCTTCTATAGCAACATCAAATTCACACTCTAACATGTACTTATGAACATTATGTATTTTTACCGATTATGTCGTTTTACTCGTTTTCACGTAAAATCGCTTAGGAAAAGTTGTTTAACACAATTTCAAGCTTCATATTCTACCATAAAACATCAAAATAAACACAGTTCACCTATGGGTATTTTTCCAAATATAAACTCTAGGTTAAATTATTGCTAGAATAAGCTTAACCAAGTTATTGGGATTTCAAAAATGTAAAGAACTTTAAAAACGGCGCTAAGGAGCACTTACAATCGAGCTTGGGAGTTTGAACAAACCTTAACCATGGTTGCTACTGGTAGAAACGGTTGAATGAAGAAGATGATAGATAATTTGGCTTATTTCCCATTTTAATACTTTTAATTATTAGTTTACCAAAATACCCCTAACTTAAAAATATTTTATTACACCCATTTCATGTCTATTTTTGTCCAACAATTAACCAATGGTCTAATTACCATTTAAGGACCCTCAATTTAAAATTTCATAACAATTGGACACCTCTAGTATGTAGAACTCAACTTTGGCACTATTTACGATTTAGTCATTTTGACTAAATTAAGTGCCCGAATGTCAAAATTTTTGAACAAAATTTTCACGAAATTATTCTGTGAAATTTTAAACCCTAAAAATATAATAAAAAAATAAAATTTTCATCGTCGGATTTGTGGTCCCGAAACCACTGTTCCCACTAGTCCCAAAATCAAGGTGTTACAACAGTACGACACCCATCTCGATTGCTCCGTATAGGATGGATCCAACTGAATTAAAGGAGTTGAAGGCTCAGCTTTAAGAATTGGTGGATAAAGGTTTCGTAAGACCTACTTATTCACCATGCGGCACACCAGTGTTATTTGTGAATAAGAAAGATGGGTCGATGAGGTTATGTATCGACTATAGACAGCTCAATAAGGTAACAGTGAAGAACAAAGTATCCTTTGCCAAGGAACGATGTCCTGTTTGATCAATTAAAGGGAGCCATTGTATTTTCCAAAATAGACCTGAGGTCAGGATACTACTAGTTAAGGGTGAAAGAGAAAGATATACCGAAGATTGCGTTTCGGACAAGATAGGGTATTATGAGTTCCTTGTCATGCCCTTTGGTTTGACTAATGCCTTGGCGGTATTTATGGATTTGAGGAACCACATTTTTCGGTCGTATCTAGGTAAGTCTTTCATTGTATTCATTGACGACATACTAATTTACTCGCGTAATGAGAGTGAGCACACGAAGCATTTAAGGATTGTATTATAGACCCTGAGAGACAAACAATTGTATGCCAAGTTCAGTAAGAGCGAATCCTAGCTTAAGGAGGTTGGATTTCTAGGACACATTGTGTCGAGTGATGGGATTAGAGTTGACCTAAGCAAAATCTTGGCTATTGTTGAATGGAAACCGCCGAAGAATATGACAGAGGTCCTAAGCTTTTTGGGTTTGGGCTGATACTATAGGTGGTTTGTAAATAGATTCTCTATGATAGCTACCCCGACGACAAAACTGCTGCAAAAAGATGTAAAGTTCGAATGGATAGAAAAGTGCCAACAGAATTTGTGATTTATAGTGACGCCTCCTTGAATGGTTTGGGGTGCGTGCTTATGTAAGAAGGCAAGGTTATAGCCTATGCCTCAAGACAGCTAAAGCCACATGAGGAAAATTACCCCACACACAATCTAGAGTTGGCCGCCATTTTGTTCGCATTGAAGATTTGGAGACACCATTTGTATAGAAAGAAATGTCGAGTATTTACCGATCACAAGAGTTTTAAGTACTTGATGACTCAAAAGGAGTTAAATTTGTTGCAACGACGATGGTTAGAGCTAATAAAGGATTATGGATTGATTATCGACTACATCAGGGAAAGGCGAATGTAGTGGCCAATGCTTTGAGTAGAAAGCCATTGTTCACTTTAAGAGCCAAGAATACTCATTTGTCTATGTCTAGCGATGGTTCGGTCCTGGCAGAGTTTAGAGCTAGACCGACATTTCTACAAGAGATCTGTGAAGCTCAAGAAGGTGATAAAGAGTTACGAGCTAAAATGGCTCAGTGTGAGACAGAAAATGAATGCAAGTTTCGTATTGGTGTTAATGGATGTTTAATGTTCAAAAATAGAGTTTGTGTACCCAAGGGCAATGAGCTTATTTAGATGATTCTATGAGAGGCACATAGTGGTTGTTTGTCCATCCACTCAGGCAGTGTAAAAATGTACAACGACCTGAAGAAAATGTATTGGTGGTCGGGGATGAAAAGAGATATTTCAGAGTTCATTTCCAAGTGTCTTGTGTGTCAGCAAGTGAGGGCTGAACACAATGTGCCATCGGGTCTACTTCAGTCTATCATGGTTCATGAGTGGAAGTGGGATCGGATCACCATGGATTTTGTGATGGGTTTTCCGATAACTCCAAAGAAAAGGATGTTGTTTGGGTTGTTATGGATAGGCTAACAAAGTCGGCACATTTTATAGCATTGCGTACCGATTACTCTCTCGAAAAATTGGCCAACTTGTATGTTTCTGAGATTGTCAGGTTACATGGAGTTCCTTTGTTGATTATTTCGGATAGAGACTCGAGATTCACCTTGAGGTTTTGGAAAAGTTATAAGAGGCAATGGGGACAAAGTTGATTTTTAGCACGGTATTCCAATCCGCAAACCGACGGGCAATCGAAAAGAATGATTCAAATTTTATAGGACATGTTGCAGTGTTGTGTTCTCGAGTTTCAAGGCAGTTAGGAAAGGTACTTGCCATTGGTTGAATTTACCTACAACAACAGTTATCAGAAAAGTCTAAAAATGGCGCCTTGTGAGGCTTTTGTATGGGCGAAAGTGACGAACACCATATATTGGACTGAGCTCAAAGAGAGTTAAATTCAAGGGGTCGATTTAATAAAAAAGACTGAAGAGAAAGTTAAAGTGATTCATGATTGCTTGAAGATCACCTTGGATAGACAGAAATCCTACGCGGATTTGAAACAAAAGAAAATTGAGTTTCAAGTCTGTAATAAGGTATTTTTGAAAGTATCCCCGGGGAGGAAAGTCTCCCCGGGGAGGAAAGTCCTTAGATTTAGTAGAAGAGGCAAGTTGAGTCCTCGTTTCATAGGACCTTAAGAGGTTATGCAGAGAGTAGGACCGATTGCCTATCGATTGGCTTTGCCACCAGAATTGGAAAATATTCGTGATGTGTTTCATGTATCCATGCTACGCCGATATAGATCAGACCCTTTTCATGTGATTACGCCAACAGAGGTCGAGATTCATCCGGATATGACTTGTGGCAAAGAGCCAGTCAAGATTTTAGCTCGTGAAGTCAAACGGTTGAGGTATAAGAGCATAGCGCTTGTGAAAGTTTTGTGGCAGAGACATGGAGTCGAGGAAGCCCCATGGGAACCCGAGAAGACTATGAGAGATCAGTACCCGAGTTTATTCGATGGTAAGATTTTTGGGGATAAAAATCCCTAAAGGGGGAGAAATGTAACAGTCCGATTTTGGGCCTAGTGAGAATAATGGTCTTGGGACCAGAAATCCAAAGTCAGAGAAATTATTTTATTATTATTTTTATATTATAGCATGTTTTTAAGAGTGCATGAAAAATTTGGTGAAGTAATTTTAGCGTTTGTGAGCTTAATTGAGAAAAAGGACTAAATCGCATAAATTGAAAAAGTCCAAAATTGATAGCTAAAGATGTCAAATAGCTAGAGAACCTCAATTGGGGGTCTTTAAAGGGCAATTAGAAGCTTTAGGGAAGCATGGCTGGCCATAGGAGACAAAGGTCGTCAAATTTCCAAAGTTTGGTAAGTGATGTGGCTTATTTTGACTAAAATAGGAGTAAATAAAGGAAAGATAATATCATCCCTTTTTCATCTTCTTTCTCAATCGAAAATCAGCCATTAAAGGGGATTTGAAAGCTAAAAAATTTCAACAACTTGTAT
Source organism: Gossypium arboreum (assembly GCF_025698485.1). Taxonomy (NCBI): domain Eukaryota; kingdom Viridiplantae; phylum Streptophyta; class Magnoliopsida; order Malvales; family Malvaceae; genus Gossypium; species Gossypium arboreum. The sequence goes on along the minus strand of NC_069073.1, from coordinate 27,223,416 downwards.
TCCTCACAAGTAAGTGATTTTGATAGTTTTTCTTGATGATTTTTACAATTTTGAGACCCTTGAAGCATGACCTCTCAAATGAGAGTACTATTTTGCAAAATGATCAAGAGTGTAGGATTTCTCCATGATAAGATTTTTAATGTTTGATGAGTTTTTAAGGAAGAAAATGAATCTTGGGTGTCTTATAAACAACTTTTGTGAAAGGTGTTAGCATGAAAACACCTAAAAGAACTATTTTGCATAAGTTGTAAAATAGATAACAAGTGTGTAAAATAGTGGGAATTTGGAGTTGCTATAAGAGTATAAAGGGTTTGGCTAGACTTAAGATGTGAAGAAATTCGATAAAATTCAATTTTTGGGCTTAGGGGTAAAATGGTCATTTTGCAAAAGTCTAGGGGCAAATTGGTCATTTTGCCCAACTATAAATTGTTGAGTGCCTATGTTGATAAAGTGATTAAATAAGTGCATTTTGTTATTATAGATCAAATAATACTGGATCTGAACCTAGACCGAATGAAAGCCAAGCAAATCGACTAGTCGCCACATTATGTAATTCGAGGTAAGTTGTATGTAAATAGTACAACTACATAAATATATATGTACTTGAATTGTATTGAAATTATTATAGCATTAATTGCTTGATTGTGGAAATGAGAAAATGTGATGAGAATAGAGATAGTAGAATTCCCGATTAAACCTTAGGAAATAAATCGGATATTCATGCGATGACGTTTGGGTCACTTGTGTGAGCTAGTGCAAGACATGTCTGGGACATGCATTGGCCACATTTTGAGAGGCAGTGTAAGACCATGTCTGGGACATGGCATCGACATTGAGATGAGTGCTAGTATAAGACATTTTTGGGACATGCTTCGGCCTCGAGACGTAAGCCAGTGTAAGACATGTCTGGGACATGGCAACGGCACAGATATGCTAGAACTTATGTAAGACTATGTTTGGGACATGCATCGGCACCTAACCCTATGTTTGAGGCTAAATGAATATCCGATAATTTTCCAAATGGTTCAACGGTGAAAGTATGATTCCAAGTTAACAAGGAGAGTACAACCGTGTTGTGAGTGGTACAAGTTCCTATAGGTATGTATGAAATGTGAGCTCAATATATGATATATGAGGTGTATTAAATATTGATGAGTAAGTTTTGCTTATGCCACTTGTGTATTATGATACTTGTTGATGAATGGTAAAATTATGTTGTATATTTATTTATGTGCAACTTACTAAGCTTTATGCTTACTCCCTCTCCCTTTTCATTTTCTTATAGTGCTGCGAATCTAGCTCAAGGATCAACGAAAGTCAAAGATATCAATCACTCTGTCAATCAAAGCATTCGATATAGTTTGATTTATATTTTTGAATATGGCATGTGTAGGGAATTAGGCTTGTGTTTTGGGTTATTATTAATTTGGCCAAATATGTTGGCTTGGGATGAATCCCTCATTTTGTATTAAGCCTTGAATGATGGCTAACATTCATTTTGATTTATATACAAAGATGTTATTTTCATAGATGAGTGAGATGCACAAATGGAACGTTGTCTATTGTGGCTGATTTGGTTGCATGAGATAGTCTTATCTTGATTGTGGTTGCTATTATGTAGGTTGTGTAAGTAAGGGTGTCAAATACGCTTGGTAAATAGCCTTATATTATCCACCCGGGTAGATACATGAGCATGTCTCTAGGCCGTGTGTGACGTACAGTCTGCCCCATAGGCGTGTGGTCCAACCGTGTGTCCCCTTCACGTAAAAATTTCAAGTAAGTATGCATGATAGCAAACACACAGGCAGAGATACGGCCATGTATCTCAGCTATGTGATGGACACGGCCTAGTACACGGGCATGTGCCTTGGCCGTGTGACATTTTGGGTATGCAAACATCAGAAACAAAATGTCCGGTTTGTGCACACGGGCTAGGACACAGGCGTGTTGTGGCCGTGTGAAGGACACGGGCCAGGGACACGAACGTGTGCCAGGCTGTGTGAAAATCCCTGTAGGTGTGCATTTAGAATTAATTCCACACGGTGGAGGACACGGCGTGTCCTCAGATTGCTTAGGCCGTGTGAGTCACACGGGCCAATAGCCTGACCATGTCAAATTGGTCACACGGGCGTGTTGCCCTTCCACACGGGCGTGTTCCCTGTTTCAAAGACAAATTTCCTATAAATGGCTTATGGAACTAAGTTGAGCTCGAATAGTATCCAATGGTCGATTTGAGACTCGTAGGCCTATGATAAGAAGTTTAAAATAGAAATTGAAAAAGTTTTTAATTAAGTCACGTTTGGTGACTCGAAAATGTATGAAAGCACGAGTTTAAGGTTAGATAATTCCTCGTATTTCGTCCCGACAAAGGGTACGGGTGTAGGGTGTTACAACCTCAGTACAAAATAATAGGAACAAGCCTAATCCTCGTAAAACTTGTTTTTCCCCTGATCAAGACCCAAATCTCATTTTTCTTGATTTATAATGCCAAATTTAACTTATTTAATACATACATTGTTCAAATCGTCGCATAACACATACTTTGGTAAAATTACCTTTTTACCTCTAACTTTTCACTTATATACACTTTAGTCCCTCAGCTCGTAAAATGAAATACATCCATTTTCTTGGTTACCCAAGCCTAGCCGATTTATATTCTAACTCATATCAGCCCATATTTCTCATTAAATCACATAGTTATTACTCATTTCTACATCTTTTACAAATAAGTCCCTTTTAGGTGTTTTCACTAAAAATCACTTAGTAAAAGATGTTCATCACACATCAAACTTTCTTATTCTTCCATTAAACATCAAAATAAAAACATGTAACACATGGGTCAAGTTTCATACATGAACCCTACTTCAAAATATGGCTAGAAATGGATAGATCATGCTTCAAGGATCTTAAAAATGTAAAGAACATAAAAAACGGGGCTAGGGAGCACTTAGAATCAAGCTTAAAAAGTTGAACAAAACCCTAGCTATGGCTCTTGGAAATTTCGGCTAGCAATTGGAGAAGATGAGCAATTTTTTTGACTTATTTTCCCTTTTTATTCTTTTATTTACCAAATGACAAAAATGCCCTTTAAGGCTTTCTTTCAAATTTTTCCTATTCATGCCCATTTTTGTCCAAATTTTTAGAATTTGGTCAACTTGCTATTTAAGGACCTCTAATTAATAATACAATGCAATTTCATGCTTGAAGCTTCTAGAACACAAGTTTTGCAACTTATTCAAATTAGTCCATAACTTCAAATTGGACACTTTAGGCATAAAATTTCTTCTTGAAAATTTCACACAACCATGCAATCATATCATGGACCAACAAATAATCATAAAATAATTATTTTTATTTCAAATTTGCGGTCTCAAAACCATTGTTCCTACTAGACCCTAATTCAGGATGTTACAAAAATTGTAACATCCCTTACCCGTATTCGAAGCCGGGATAGGGTTCGAGACGTTACCAGACTTAAACATTCACAAACATGCAAAATTGGGCCATAAAATTTCATCCAAATTAAAACTTTTCAAACACATGTAAATCGTACCTTATACAGCCTTCGAGTCCTAAAACATACATCGAGGTGGTTCAGGACTAAACGAGGACTTTAGAAAGCTCGGAAAACTTAGAGAAGTTTTCATGAAACAGGTCACACACCTGTGTGGACATAGGGACACGCTCAGTGTGTCTTCAACACGCCCATGTCCTCGGGCCGTGTAACTCTCTATTTATGACGCCAGCCAAACAAATTAATCCACATGGCCAAGCCACACGATCAGTGTGCTAAGCCGTGTCCTCTACATGGCTGAGACATATAGCTGTGTCTCTGCCCATGTAGCCAACACTTAGGCTATTTTCCAAGCCTTATATTGTCCTTAATTCTACCCCATACTTATACACAATATAGACAGACATTATAACATCAATTTAATGGTTAATCATCCTTTAATAAAAATTTGTTAAAGCATTTACATGTTGTCATACATGTGTTTATTACCTATACTCGTGTTACACCAAGTTAGACATTCCAATTCACATTCTACAGTTGTCCATATTCAATAATTATCAACTTACTACCATGCCACATACATTCCATGGCCACGGCCACCTCAAATGGTCTTAGAGCATTCATCATGTACATGTGTTATACTAATCATTCATAACAACCAGTTATAAACACATCACAAACATTAACACATAGCAAGAATAATTAGGCTTACAAGCTATAACCATTTAAGCTATATCTCATGGCCATATACAATGAATCAATATAAGCCAATACTTATGGCTATTCATAACAGTATCTATCATAAAACTAAGTCCCTATACATGCGACTCACATGAATACATTAAGAGTCATCAATACTCCAAAGGAGGCAGCTTGATAGTGTGAGGTTGCCTCCGGCATGCGACTCACTTGAAGACATTAAGAGTCATCAATACTCCAAAGGAAGCAGCTTGATAGTGTGAGGTTGCCTCCGGCGATCTTCAACCCCGAGCTAACTTTTCACCACTAAAGAAATGGAAAGAAGGAAGTAAGCTTAAAGCTTAGTAAGTCGATATGAAAATAATAAGCAAATTATCAACAAGATTCCATGGAAATATAATCATAATTACACTTTTACTTATTTTCTAGTGATGCTGTTTTCACAGGTCATAGTTACTAAATTATATTTATCTAGAGCTGAAAAACTCAAAATTAACATCTGTAAATTTTACCTGAAACTAGACTCATATATATTTTTACCATAAAAGTTTCATAATTTTTGGTCTAGCCAATAAGTACAGTTTATTCATTAAATATACCATTATTTCACTGTCTGACAATTCCGACCTCTCTTAACTAAAAATTATTTATCTCATGGTACGGAACTTCAAATTGAGAACCACTAATTTTCCCAAAAACTAGACTCGTTAAGGATTTTAAAAATTAGAATTATGACCATAATTTTTTTTTACAATTTTCAATGATTTCCCAAATCAGAATAGGGGATTCCAAAATCATTCTGACCCTGTCTCAAAAATATCCAATTATCACAGAATATGAAATTATTTTGCCTTCACCATTTCTTTTATGAGAAAATAGACTCATTAAGCTTTAATTTCATATCTTATTCAATTCAATTTCTACCATTTTTGGTGATTTTTCAAATTCACACAACTGCTGCTGTCTAAAATTGTTTTATTACAAAATTTCAGTTTTACATAATTTCACTTACTCCATTCTATCTTACCAAAAGATTCGCTCAACTATCGAGCACATTGCTCACAACTTTTCACATAGATATACTTGCACTTATTCATCACATAGTCATATACATATGTATTTTCACTTAGTAAATTTCCCGTTGAACTCATCGGAATAATAACAGATACCCGGTGGCCTGTGCATATACCACCCTTGTAACCGAAGCTCTCTAGTAGCATAGTAACCTGCACTTAGTACTACACATGCGACCTATCAATCTGGTACACGTAGAAGCCTACAGTCAGTACTACACACATGACTTAACCATCTGATACACGTAGTAGCTTGCACTTAGTACTACACATGTGATCGAAGTTAACGGGTATGCATAGTAGCCTGCACTTAGTACTACACATGCGACCTATAAATCTGGTACACGTAGTAGCCTGTACTTAGTACTACACATGTGACTTAACCATCTGATACACATAGTAGCCTACACTTAGTACTACACACGTGATCGAAGTTAATGGGTACGCATAGTAGCTTGCACACTACACATGTGACCTATCAATCTAGTACCCGTACTAGCCTGAACTTAGTACTGCACACGTGACTCACAACGAATCGTTTGTATCTTTTCTATTCCAAAGGTTCAATCAAGAAATTCTTCACTTTTCAACATTTAACTAACTTGTTCTTAGTCAATTCCAATTCGTAGTTTACATCAATTGATCATTCTATAGGCAACCACATCTCAGATAATAAAAAAAGAAAATAACATAAAAAGAATTATGATACTTGTGTATTATGATACTTGTTGATGAATGGTAAAATTATGTTGTATATTTATTTATGTGCAGCTTACTAAGCTTTATGCTTACTCCCTCTCCCTTTTCATTTTCTTATAGTGCCGCGAATCTAGCTCAAGGATCAACGAAAGTCAAAGATATCAATCACACTGTCAATCAAAGCATTCGATATAGTTTGATTTATATTTTTGAATATGGCATGTGTTGGGAGTTAGGCTTGTGTTTTGGGTTATTATTAATTTGGCCAAATATGTTGGCTTGGGATGAATCCCTCATTTTGTATTAAGCCTTGAATGTTGCTTAACATTCATTTTGATTTATATACAAAGATGTTATTTTCATAGATGAGTGAAATGCACAAATGGAACGTTGTCTATTGTGGCTGATTTGGTTGCATGAGATAGTCTTATCTTGATTGTAGTTGCTATTATGTAGGTTGTGTAAGTAAGGGTGTCAAATACGCTTGGTAAATAGCCTTATATTATCCACACGGGTAGACACACGAGCATGTCTCTAGGCTGTGTGTGACGTACAGTCTGCCCCATGGGCGTGTGGTCCAACCGTGTGTCCCCTTCACGTAAAAATTTCAAGTAAGTTTGCATGATAGTAAACACACAGGCAGAGATACGACCATGTATCTCAGCTATGTGATGGACACGGCCTAGTACACGGGCATGTACCTTGGCCGTGTGACATTTTGGGTATGCAAACATCAGAAACAAAATGTCCAGTTTGTGCACACGGGCTAGGACACAGGCGTGTTGTGGCCGTGTGAAGGACACGGGCCAGGGACACGAGCGTGTGCCAGGCTGTGTGAAAATCCCTGTAGGTGTGCATTTAGAATTAATTCCACACAGGTGGAGGACACGGGCGTGTCCCTGTATTGCTTAGGCCGTGTGAGTCACAAGGGCCAATAGCCTGACCATGTCAAATTGGTCACACGGGCGTGTTGCCCTTCCACACGGGCGTGTTCCCTGTTTCAAAGACAAATTTCCTATAAATGGCTTATGGAACTGAGTTGAGCTCGAATAGTATCCAATGGTCGATTTGAGACTCGTAGGCCTATGATAAGAAGTTTAAAATAGAAACTGAAAAAGTTTTTAATTAAGTCACGTTTGGTGACTCGAAAATGTATGAAAGCACGAGTTTAAGGTTAGATAATTCCTCGTATTTCGTCCCGACAAAGGGTACGGGTGTAGGGTGTTACAACCTCAGTACAAAATAATAGGAACAAGCCTAATCCTCGTAAAACTTGTTTTTCCCCTGATCAAGACCCAAATCTCATTTTTTCTTGATTTATAATGCCAAATTTAACTTATTTAATACATACATTGTTCAAATCGTCGCATAACACAAACTTTGGTAAAATTACCTTTTTACCCCTAACTTTTCACTTATATACACTTTAGTCCCTCGGCTCGTAAAATGAAATACATGCATTTTCTTGGTTACCCAAGCCTAGCCGATTTATATTCTAACTCATATCAGCCCACATTTCTCATTAAATCACATAGTTATTACTCATTTCTACATCTTTTACAAATAAGTCCCTTTTAGGTGTTTTCACTAAAAATCACTTAGTAAAAGATGTTCATCACACATCAAACTTTCTTATTCTTCCATTAAACATCAAAATAAAAACATGTAACACATGGGTCAAGTTTCATACATGAACCCTACTTCAAAATATGGCTAGAAATGGATAGATCATGCTTCAAGGATCTTAAAAATGTAAAGAACATAAAAAACGGGGCTAGGGAGCACTTAGAATCAAGCTTGAAAAGTTGAACAAAACCCTAGCTATGGCTCTTGGAAATTTCGGCTAGCACTTGGTGAAGATGAGCAATTTTTTTGACTTATTTTCCCTTTTTATTCTTTTATTTACCAAATGACAAAAATGCCCTTTAAGGCTTTCTTTCAAATGTTTCCTATTCATGCTCATTTTTGTCCAAATTTTTAGAATTTGGTCAACCTGCTATTTAAGGACCTCTAATTAATAATACAATGCAATTTCATGCTTGAAGCTTCTGGAACACAAGTTTTGCAACTTATTCAAATTAGTCCCTAACTTCAAATTGGACACTTTAGGCATAAAATTTCTTCTTGAAAATTTCACACAACCATGCAATCATATCATGGACCATCAAATAATCATAAAATAATTATTTTTATTTCGAATTTGTAGTCTCAAAACCATTGTTCCTACTAGACCCTAATTCAGGATGTTACAAAAATTGTAACATCCCTTACCCGTATTCGAAGCCGGGATAGGGTTCGAGACATTACCAGACTTAAACATTCACAAACATGCAAAATTGGGCCATAAAATTTCATCCAAATTAAAACTTTTCAAACACATGTAAATCGTACCTTATACAGGCCTTCGAGTCCTAAAACATACATCGAGGTGGTTCGGGACTAAACCAAGGACTTTAGAAAGCTCTGGAAAACTTAGAGAAGTTTTCATGAAACAGGGTCACGCACATGTGTGGACATAGGGACACGCTCGTGTGTCTTCAACACGCCCATGTCCTCAGGCCGTGTAACTCTCTATTTATGATGCCAGCAAAACAAATTGATCCACATGGCCAAGCCACACGACCGTGTGCTAAGCCGTGTCCTCTACATGGCTGAGACATATAGCTGTGTCTCTGCCCATGTAGCCAACACTTAGGCTATTTTCCAAGCCTTATATTGTCCTTAATTCTCCCCCATACTTATACACATTATAGACACACATTATAACATCAATTTAATGGTTAATCATCCTTTAATAAAAATTTGTTAAAGCATTTACATGTTGTCATACATGTGTTTATTACCTATGTGACAGCCCAAAATAGACCCTAGCCGGAATGTGGTTTCGGGACCACAAAACCGAGGCATAACAATAATTTAAAATTTATTTCGATGCCTATAATATGTGAGTATTCATGTATGACATTTTTTGATGATTGATTTAGTGTTATAAAGGTGAATTTCACTAGAAAGGACTTGTGTGAGAAAATTTAGAATTGAGATAGGCAAATGTGGAAATGGCCTATTGATGCACACTAGGAAATGTTGTCCTTGCATGTCAAATTCCCCAAATTTGACTATAGTGGCGGCCATGGTGATGAATATGGGCAAAGAAAACATGTTTCAAACATGTTTTGCTAGTGGTGCATGTTAGAAATAATAAAATAAGAGTATGAGAAAAAAAAGGAAAAAAAGTGTTCATCTTTCACCATTGCTCTTGGCCGAATGTCCTAAGGAAAGAAAAGAAAATTTTGCTCATCCATTTTCACTTCTTGGCCGAAAATACTAAGGAAAAAGGGAGGATTTTTGCTTCATGCTTGGTTTGGAAGAGATCTAGAAGGAGATTTGGCTAAGTTTGCATCAAGATTAAGGTATGTATGAGGTTGTGTTAGGGTTTCATGCATGTCTTGGTTGCTAACTTGATGTGCATGTTAGCCATGGCTCAAATCTTTGTTATGCCATGGAAATGGTATTTGGCCAAAGTTGTTATGGTGGTAATGCCATTGCATGCTAAATATCAAGCTTCATAATGATTCATGTGATGGTAGATTGAGGATTCTTAGATTTTCTTTTAGCATTTTTGAATGAGATACTAAGTTCTTTGTTTAACCATGACCAAATTGAAACGGTATGGTGTTGTGGTATTCGGCCATGTTGTATCCATAAATATGATTCATGCATGTTGCATGGTGAGTAAGATTTAAGCTTTGGATATGTGTGTATATTTGGATATAAGCCACTTGAGAATTCGCCATTGCACCTACATGAATATATGTTTGCACATGATGAATTGGTATGACATGTATACTATTTTGAGGTGTCTATTTGCTTGTGATGTTGTTTGGTTATGAAATAAATGAGAGATGTGTATAGAACTACAATATGTAATGCGTTAATTAGGAAAATGTATGCTGTTTTTTTTGTGTAGTATAAGGTGTAAAATTTGCCTCCACATAGACATGCATATTCGCCAAAGGAAGTAGATTGGTGTGCATGTATTCGGTTAGAGGCAACCATATTGGAGCCTTATCTTGGCTTAGATTGTTGACCAAATGGGTAATGAGTGAGGATGGTTGCGAATATACAAATATACATATGCATGTGTAATTGAACTATAAATGTATAGCAAGATGATTAAACTAGTTTATTTATCTATTAAGCCCGAGAAGTTAAAGAAGGAGAAACAAGCAAGGGCAAAGCCAAGGACATCGAGTAGCCGGGTCGAAACCGTTATACTCAACACAAGGTAAGTCCTTAAGCACTTGTTGTGAGAACTCCTTGGATAGATATTTTTCGGAGTGATTCTCCTATTTATTATTATGATTATATGTACAAATTGAATTTAGTAAGTTGCTTTACCATGATGAATTGACATAAGGCACAATGTGTGCAAAGACCATATGGCACTATGTGTGCGGTTTACTATGGCACTATGTGTGCGATTTACTATGGCACTATGTGTGCGATTTGCTATAGCACTATGTGTGCGATTTGCTATAGTCACATTCGGTTGTGGAAATAAATTGTGCATGAACGAGGTAAGTGATTGAGTTACTAACTAAATATCGAAATTGGGATTGTACGGTGTACGCATAAAATTATCTAGTGCATTGTTGTTCCAACTTGAGGAAACGGATTCAAATCGATTGGGCTGACTTGTCGTTTGATTTGGTTGAAGGATTGGGCATGAGATCGAACCAAAAATCTTAGAAATTGCAGTATAGTTTGATATGGCTGGAAACATCTATTTTGTATTATTTGATTATTCACTTATGATTGTTATTGTTGATGGTAGAGTAGTGCTTACGACTTACTGAGTTATGTACTCATTTGGTGTGCTTATTTGTTGTTTATTTAGGTTCTTGATCCATTTTGCGTGCTCGGGACTGTCATCGAAGTCATCACACCGTCTAGCGACTTTTTGGTATCTTCTTCTTAGATGGTTTAAGAAAACATTTCGGCATGTATAGGCTATTATGTTTTGTTTGAACTCGGTATGTAAATATTGCCTAGCCATGCGAAAATGGCTTATGAATGTTTTGAGCATAATGTTATAATTATTTGGTATGTATATGCTCATTAAGAGGCATGGAAGTGTTTGGCAATGACCAGCCATTAGAATGGGTCATCATGCTTATATTTTGGACCATATATGAAAAAGGGGTGGTTGAATCATAGAGACTATGTGTTAGAGAAAGTCTATCCTAGAATATGATGCTGGCAGCAACAGTGACGTGGATGTGAAAAATCACTAAAAATAGTAGGAATAGAATTAAATAGTGAATAAATTATGTAAATGAACCTTGATGAGTCTATTTTCATATGGAGGAAACGAAACGGTTATATGAGTTGTATGTTGAGAGATATTTGGGTTTTAGTGGAACGGGGCCAGAACGGTTTCGGGATTTCCTGCTGGGACTTTGAAAATTCATTATAAATTAACCAGAAATAATTAGGAGTCATACCATATATGTATGAATTCCTCTTTGAGTCTAGTTTCTATAGAAACAAACGGTAGCAGTATTGAAGTCCTGCACAGGGAGTTATTTGAGTTGTAACGCGTGAAGGTCAGTGTAGTCGGCCCCTGTAACACGGGTGACTTTAACTAATAAACTGTACCAATTGGCCCAACCAAAAATTCTAGAAAAAATTCTGTAGACGGAAATGTGAGTCTAGTTCCAGAAAAAAATTACGAAACTGATTTTCGAGTTCTAAAACTCAAGTTATGATTTTTGAAGCGACTAGTACACAGATTGGCAGCTTGTCTGGAACTTTTCAATAAGTGGTTTGAAGTCTGTTAACACCTCGTGTTCGACTCCGGCGACGGTCTCGGTTCGGGGTGTTACAATTTTATTGGTATCAGAGCCATGGTTTAGTCGGTTCTAGGACTACCATGGCACGTATGAGTCTAGCTATACATGCCTTAATGTTAATGTTTAAACGTGTGATGACTTCTGACGGTTAAAATGTTTTTTTTGTTTGTTTTGATTAGTAAATGGATCCCGAAGTAGAGAGAACCTTGGCGGATGACGTCGAAAGTGTAGCGGCTGCTCCTGCACAAGGGACGCCGCCTGTTGAACCTCAGTCATCTGCGAATAATCAAGGTGAGGGGGCTAAACAAGCCTTCTTTACCATGATGAATGAGTGGGTCGCGCAATATGCCCGAACCAATCCGGCTGTCCAACAAATCCCGAATTTGAATAATCCACCCCAAGAGCCCGTAATGCCATCGCCATCGACCTCGTGAGGCTGAGTAAGCCACCTGTAGATTTGATTAGGAAGCGCGGGGCTGAAGAGTTCAGGGCCGTAATTACTGATGATGCCGAAAGGGCCGAGTTCTGGCTTGACAACACCATTCGGGTGTTTGATGAACTGTCATGCACACCCGATGAATGTCTAAAGTGTGCTATATCCTTGTTGCGGGACTCAGCCTACTATTGGTGGAGGACCTTGATTTCCATAGTTCCAAACGAACGAGTTACTTGGGATTTCTTTCAAACGGAGTTTCGAAAGAAATATATTAGTCAACGGTTCATTGATCAAAAGCGTAAGGAATTCCTGGAACTCAAGCAAGGCCGCATGACAGTATCTGAATACGAACATGAGTTCGTAAGACTCAGTCGGTATGCCCGGGAGTGTGTGGCTGATGAGGTTGCTATGTGCAAGAGGTTTGAAGAAGGGTTGAATGAAGATCTAAGATTACTAGTGGGTATTTTGGAGATAAAAGAATTCGTAACACTAGTTGAACGAGCCTGCAAGGCGGAGGAACTTGGAAAGGAGAAGAAGAAGGCTGAATTTGAAGCTAGAGACTATCGCAAAAGATCGACGGGTAAAGCTCCGTTTCTACTGTAAAGAAGTTCGTGGAGGACACCAATAGATCGAGGACGATCGGGGATTTCCATTAGACCACGACCATTGACGGACTCCCGAGCTACTTCGGTAGCTAGTGTGGGCAATAACCGTCAAGAGAAATCTGAATGCCCCCAATGTGGGAGAAGACACATAGGTGAATGTTGGGGTAAGACTACCAATAAGGCTTGTTACGGATGCGATTCGAAGGACCAATACGACTTACTGAGTTATGTACTCATTTGGTGTGCTTATTTGTTGTTTATTTAAGTTCTTGATCCATTTTGCGTGCTCGGGACTGTCATCGAAGTCATCACACCGTCTAGCGACTTTTTGGTATCTTCTTCTTAGATGGTTTAAGAAAACATTTCGGCATGTATAGGCTATTATGTTTTGTTTGAACTCGGTATGTAAAATATTGCCTAGCCATGCGAAAATGGCTTATGAATGTTTTGAGCATAATGTTATAATTATTTGGTATGTATATGCTCATTAAGAGGCATGGAAGTGTTTGGCAATGACCAGCCATTAGAATGGGTCATCATGCTTATATTTTGGACCATATATGAAAAAGGGGTGGTTGAATCATAGAGACTATGTGTTAGAGAAAGTCTATCCTAGAATATGATGCTGGCAGCAACAGTGACGTGGATGTGAAAAATCACTAAAAATAGTAGGAATAGAATTAAATAGTGAATAAATTATGTAAATGAACCTTGATGAGTCTATTTTCATATGGAGGAAACGAAACGGTTATATGAGTTGTATGTTGAGAGATATTTGGGTTTTAGTGGAACGGGGCCAGAACGGTTTCGGGATTTCCTGCTGGGACTTTGAAAATTCATTATAAATTAACCAGAAATAATTAGGAGTCATACCATATATGTATGAATTCCTCTTTGAGTCTAGTTTCTATAGAAACAAACGGTAGCAGTATTGAAGTCCTGCACAGGGAGTTATTTGAGTTGTAACGCGTGAAGGTCAGTGTAGTCGGCCCCTGTAACACGGGTGACTTTAACTAATAAACTGTACCAATTGGCCCAACCAAAAATTCTAGAAAAAAATTCTGTAGACGGAAATGTGAGTCTAGTTCCAGAAAAAAATTACGAAACTGATTTTCGAGTTCTAAAACTCAAGTTATGATTTTTGAAGCGACTAGTACACAGATTGGCAGCTTGTCTGGAACTTTTCAATAAGTGGTTTGAAGTCTGTTAACACCTCGTGTTCGACTCCGGCGACGGTCTCGGTTCGGGGTGTTACAACCTATACTCGTGTTACACCAAGTTAGACATTCCAATTCACATTCTACAGTTGTCCATATTCAATCGTTATCAACTTACTACCATGCCACATGCATTCCATGGCCACGACCACCTCAAATGGTCTTAGAGCATTCATCATGTACATGTGTTATACTAATCATTCATAACAACCAGTTATAAACACATCACAAACATTAACACATAGCAAGAATAATTAGGCTTACAAGCCATAACCATTTAAGCTATATCTCATGGCCATATACAATGAATCAATATAAGCCAATACTTATGGCTATTCATAACAGCATCTATCATAAAACTAAGTCCCTATACTTGCGACTCACTTGAAGACATTAAGAGTCATCAATACTCCACAGGAGGCAGCTTGATAGTGTGAGGTTGCCTCCGGCGATCTTCAACCCCGAGCTAACTTGTCACCACTAAAGAAATGGAAAGAAGGAAGTAAGCTTAAAGCTTAGTAAGTCAATATGAAAATAATAAGCAAATTATCAACATGATTCCATGGAAATATAATCATAATTACGCTTTTACTTATTTTCTAGTGATGCTGTTTTCACAGGTCATAGTTACTAAATTATTTTTATCTAGAGCTGAAAAACTGAAAATTAACATCTGTAAATTTTACCTGAAACTAGACTCATATATATTTTTACCATAAAAGTTTCATAATTTTTGGTCTAGCCAATAAGTACAGATTATTCATTAAATATACCATTATTTCACTGTCTGACAATTTCGACCTCTCTTCACTAAAAATTATTTATCTCATGGTACGGGACTTCAAATTGAGAACCACTAATTTTCCCAAAAACTAGACTCGTTAAGGATTTTAAAAATTAGAATTATGACCATAATTTTTTTTTACAATTTTCAATGATTTCCCAAATCAGAATAGGGGATGCCAAAATCATTCTGACCCTGTCTCAAAAATATCCAATTATCACAGAATATGAAATTATTTTGCCTTCACCATTTCTTTTATGAGAAAATAGACTCATTAAGCTTTAATTTCATATCTTATTCAATTCAAATTCTACCATTTTGGTGATTTTCAAATTCACACAACTCTTCTTTGTCTAAAATTGTTTTATTACAAAATTTCAGTTTTACATAATTTCACTTACTCCATTCTATCTTACCAAAAGATTCGCTCAACTATCGAGCACATTGCTCACAACTTTTCACATAGATATACTTGCACTTATTCATCACATAGTCATATACATATGTATTTTCACTTAGTAAATTTCCCGTTGAACTCATCGAATAATAATGAGATACCCGTGGCCTGTGCATATACCACCCTTGTAACCGAAGCTCTCTAGTAGCATAGTAACCTGCACTTAGTACTACACATGCGACCTATCAATCTGGTACACGTAGAAGCCTACAGTCAGTACTACACACATGACTTAACCATCTGATACAAGTAGTAGCTTGCACTTAGTACTACACACGTGATCAAAGTTAACGGGTATGCATAGTAGCCTGCACTTAGTACTACACATGCGACCTATAAATCTGGTACACGTAGTAGCCTGTACTTAGTACTACACATGTGACTTAACCATCTGATACACATAGTAGCCTACACTTAGTACTACACACGTGATCGAAGTTAATGGGTACGCATAGTAGCTTGCACACTACACATTTGACCTATCAATCTAGTACCCGTAGTAGCCTGAACTTAGTACTGCACACGTGACTCACAATAAATCATTTGTATCTTTTCTATTCCAAAGGTTCAATCGAGAAATTCTTCACTTTTTAACATTTTACTAACTTGTTCTTAGTCAATTCCAATTCGTAGTTTACATCAATTGATCATTCTATAGGCAACCACATCTCATATAATAAAAAATAGAAAATAACATAAAAAGAATTGAAATATTATTTACATAAAAACTTACTCGTTTCAGAGAAACACCATATTCCATCAAACTTCCAAACCTTTACCGGATGTACTCGAATTGTGGCTTCATTCACATATCAATATCTCATAATCACATGGCATTGCAACATTTTCATCATAATAGCGAAACATCAAGAACAGGTTATATCATCAAAATAATCACATAATATCAAATTATTCACATATATATACTTAAAACTTGTGTAATATCGAAGCATTAGCATTCAAATACAATATTGATTTATTAAAATCACATGAACTTACCTCGAGTTCGAGTACGACTATATATTCTGATTTAGTCCATAATCTCATCCATTTGCAATCTATGCCTGAATCTCATTTTCCTTGATCTATAATACCACATTTAGCTTACTAATTAGTCACATTATTCATATGGGTCCAAAAAACATACTTTTATAAATTTATATTTTGACCCCTAAACTTTCACATATTTGTACTTTGGCCCCTAAGCTCGTAAAATTATTTTGTCTAATTTCCTTGCATTTTAAGCCTAGCCGAATCATTTTCATAACTATAGCAGCCCCTAATTTCCACTAAATCACACTTTTATGACAAATTTTGTAACTTTTGCAAAACGGTCCTTTTTGATAATTTCACCAAAAATCACTTAGTAAAAGTTATTTATTACACACCGAGCATTCTGTTTATACCATTAGACATCAAAAAATATGAATGTCATCCATGGGTAAATTTTTAAACACAAACCCTAGCTCAAAATGTGGGTAGAACTGAGTAGATCTTGTTACGAGGATTTCAAAAACGTAAAAATCATTAAAAACAGGGCTAAAACGGACTTACAATCGAGCTTGAAAGCTTGAAAAACCCTATCTATGTCTTCTCCATGCAAGTTTCGGCCACGTGGTAGAAGATGGACAAAAATTGGCTTTTAATTTTATTTTTTATTCATTTTAATTACTAGATTACCAAAATGCCCCTAACTTAAAAATATTCTATTTCACGCATTTCATGTCCATTTTTGGCCAACAAGTTATCCATTGGTCTAATTACCATTTAAGGGACTCCAATTTAAAATTTCATAACAATTAGACACCTCTAACATGTAGAACTCAGCTTTTGTGCTTTTTACAATTTAGTCCTTTTGACCAAATTAAGTGCCCAAACGTCAAAATTTTCGAACGAAATTTTCATGAAACCATCCCGTGAATTGTAGACCATAAAAATATAATAGAAAGAAATTTTAATGTGTCAGATTTGTGATCCCGAAACCATTGTTCTGATTAGGCCCTAATTCGAGATGTTTGGGGACGAAAATCCCTAAAAGGGGAGAGTTGTAAGAGCCCATTTTTAGTCAAATCAGAATAGTGGTTTTGGGACCACAAATCAAAGTCAAAATATTTATTTTATTATTATTTTAATGTTTACAGCATGATTGAGTGATTTTGTGAAAATTTCGTCACGAAATTTTATCGTTTGAATGGTCAATTTGATCAAAAGGACTAAATCGCGTAAAGCGTAAAACTTGAGTTCTAATAGCTAAAGGTGTCTAATAGCTATAGAACCTTAAATTTAAGGTCCTTATGTTTTAATTAGACCATTTAATTTGTAAGTGGTCATATATGGACATATATTAAGGTGTTTTAAATGGTTTACTATTAATGGGAATAATTGTAATTTAGTAAATTAAGTTAAAATAAATAAAAAATGAAACCATTACATAATATCATCATCTTCAACTGATTTTAAAGAGAAGAAAGCCATTCGTTTAGGTTTTTCATCTGGCCATTGTTCAATAGCTGATTAAGGTATGATTTTTGTCCCGTTTTTAATGATTTCTATGTTTTTAAGATCGTTGCAGCTTAGTCTAGCTAGCCCAGGGACTAATTTGAAAAATTGTTAAAGATTTTGAATGATGCCATTGATGAATAAGTATGAGTTTTGAATTTTCTTGATACAGTGGTTTTGGGGCCACAAATCTGAAATCAAATTATTTATTTTATTATTTTAATAAGATTTACAACATGATAGATTAATTATGTGAAAGTTTCGTAAAGAAATTTTCCCGTTTAAAGGCTTAATTCGGTAAAAAGGACTAAATCGCGTAACGCATAAAAGTAGAGTTCTATTGTTTAATTGTATCAAATAGCTATAGAACATTAAAGTAAATTTCCTTAAGTGATAAATAGGCCAATTATAGTTAGTGGAGGATGATACCATGGCAATTGGTGTAATTTTGAATTAATTTAAAGGTTAAAATGTTAAATTTAATAAAGCCAAGTGCAAATTATCATCATCTTTATCAACATTAACCGAAATTGAGAAAGAAGAAGAAGCCATTAAAGCTCCTTAGGGTTCAGCACTTGGGAGCTCAAATTTGTATGTGATTTTTGCTCGATTTTTAGTTATTTTTATGTTTTTTAAATCGTTCCAGCTTAATCTAGCTAGCCCGTATCTTCATTTTTAAGACTGCTATAGATTTTGAATGATGCTATTGTTGAATGCTTAAGTATTTAAATGTTTAATGATAGATTTTGAAGGTTTAATAATAGATATACAAGTTTTACAAAGTGATTTTTGACAAAAATGTAAAATAGGGATTTAATTGTGAAATAGGAAAATGTAGTGGTAAAAAGTGTGAAATAATGAAAGATATGGGCTAATAGGAGACCCTATAAAATTTGTCTACTATGGGTTATGGTTTAATTGTGCAATTTTGCATTTTTATGTGTTAAGGACTAAATTACAAAGTAGTCAAAAGTCTAGGGGTAAATTTGTAATTTAGTCAAAATAAATGTTTTAGGCTAAATTGAATTGAATGAAAGTTTGACTGAGTTAATTTGATATCATATAAATCAAGATAAGCAAATACCGAAACTACATTGGGAAGAAAGAAAGGTTAACGAATAGACGATAGTTTTCATCCGAGCAACTCAAGGTAAGTTCGTATAATTAAAATCAAACTTTTCTATACTTGTAATTGTTGAATTGAATTTATTTAATTGAAATAATTGAAATATGAATGCTTTGATGATATATTGTATTCATTACCGAGCCTTGTTTGAACCATGTGAATTCATTGGATACGAGTGACATGTTACTAAGATTATCGTATTGGTTAAGCTCCTGCATTTGTTGCAGACTCACCACAGCTCGTAAGAGCTTATTGTTCAGCTCAATAGAGCTTACCATTTTTAGCTCAATAGAGCTTATTGTTTATCAGCCCAGGAGGAGCCTGACCATGACTCGAAAAAGCATGTATGAAGATGAATTAACGGAATACTGACATTGTTCACTCGACTATCCTTTGAAGTTCTAATAGGTTCAACGTGCCTAAATACTGCTTATACGAATAAGTTACAGGTTATAAGTGCTATTAATGTTATAAATGATATATGAATCTAGAATGATAAGAAGCATTGTATTAATGGATGATTTCATGTATGTTTACATTTACTAACATTTGATGAATAATTGTGATTAGGTGTTGGTTAATTGAATAGGTTGCGTATTTGTATTGGTTTGATTATGTATAAATGGAAAGCTTAATTCTAAATTATACGGGCTTACTAAGCTATAAGCTTACTCTGTTTCTTTTTCTATGTCTTTTAGAGGTTCATTAGGTCACTTGTTTCGAACAAGTCAGAGTTGCATGTCACACTATCCAATTTTCGATTGGTATTTTGAGCTTATGAATATTTGTAAATATGACATGTATAGGCTAGTTTAAATGATGCTAGTTATGATACTTGGCAATTTGACTTTTGGTATGTTTTTTTTGTATAAGCTAAGCCATGTGATTTGGCTTATTTGGCACTATGTATTGGTTGTATATACGTGTGTTTGAATATGGTAAGTTTTAGTATGGAAATGTTTGAATGAAAATATGCAAGTAAGTTATTAATATGCATTTGTTAGATGAATGGATATTCATGGTATTAATAGGTAATTGCATAACAAGTTGAATTGGTACATATTGTATATGAAATGGTTATGAAATCTTTGCCAATTAGGTTATGAAATATGGTCAAATATGCTTGTGAATGCTTGTATTTATAGGGTGGCAAAAATGGCTTTGCAAATGACTTATTTTTGTCCACATGGGCAGAGACACGGGCATGTGTCTCAGCCGTGTGCGACACATGGTTATGTTACGTGACCCGACATCTCTTGGGGTACCCTATGAATTACGTCAGTATACCCTACAAATTTGACACGGGTTAGACACACGAGCGTGTCTATTGGCTGTGTGTGTTACACAAATTCACACACGGGCATGTGATTGACCGTGTGACATAAGTCAGTATACCCCTAAATGGCACATGGCCTAGCACATGGGCATGTGAGGCCATTTTGAAGGGCACACGGCTAGACACACGGGTGTGTGGTTGGCTGTGTGACGCAAGTCAATATCCTCTCCAGTTTTCACATGGCCTAGAACATGGGCGTGTCCTCGGTCGTGTGACACAAGTCAGTATGTATGCCTTATTTCCACACGGGCGTGTCTATTAGTCGTGTAAGGGACACGGCCTGTTCACACGGGCATGTGATATTTGAATTGTTGAAAATTTTATATGTTTCTGACATTTTTATATGTTTTCAATTTAGTCCCGAATGCATGATTAAGACTTTGTATACTTGATTTAAGTATCTAATGAATGTTAAAGAGTTATATTAATTGAAATGTAATGTTATTTGATAAATTATCATTCTAAACTGAGTTATAAGTCTAGTAATGCCTCCTAACCTATTCCGACAACGGTTACAGGTTAGGAGTGTTACATTTGTTGGTATCAGAGCTATGCATTAGTCAATTCTAGGACTAACGTAGCGTATGTGAGTCTAACTATGCATAAGTCAATTGCATGTTACACTATCCAATTTCCGATTGGTATTTTGAACTTGTGAATATTTGTAAATATGGCATGTATAAGCTAGTTTAAATGATGTTAGTTATGATACTTGACAACTTGATTTTTTGTATGTTTTTGTGTATAAGCTAAGCCATGTGATTTGGCTTATTTGGTACTATGTTTTGGTTGTATATATGTGTGTTTGAATATGGTAAGTTTTAGTACGAAAATGTTTGAATGAAAATATGCAAGTAAGTTATTGATATGCATTTGTTAGATGAATGGATATTGCATGGTATTAAATAGGTAATTTCATAACAAGTTGAATTGGTACATATTGTATATGAAATGGTTATAAAATGTTTGCCAATTGGGTTATGAAATATGGTCAAATATCAATTGGGTTATGAAATATCGTCAAATATGCTTGTGAATGCTTGTATTTATAGGGTGGCAAAAATGGTTTTGTAAATGACCTATTTTTGTCCACAGGGGCAGAGACACAGGCGTGTGTCTCAGTCGTGTGCAACACACGGTTATGCTACACAGCCATACGTCCCCTGGGGTACTCTACGAATTAAGTCAGTATACCCTACAGATTTGACACAGCTTAGACACACGAGCGCGTCTATTGGCCGTGTTTGTCACACAGATTTAGACGTGGGCTGTGATTGACTATGTGACATAAGTCAGTATACCCCCAAGTGGCACATCGCCTAGCTCACGGGCGTGTGAGGCCATTTCGAAGGGCACACGGGCTAGACACATAGGTGTGTGGTTGGCCGTGTGACCCAAGTTAGTATCCTCTCCAGTTTTCACATTGCCTGGCACACAAGCGTGTCCTCTGCCGTGTGACACAAGTAAGTATGTATGCCCTGTTTTCACATGGTCTAAGACACGGGTGTGTCTATTAGTCGTGTGAGGCACACGGCCTATTCACACGGGAATGTGATATTTGAATTGTTAAAAACTTTATTAGTTTCTGACATTTTTATATGTTATGAATTTAGTCCCGAATGCATGATGAAGACTTTGTATACTTGATTTAAGTATGTAATGAATGTGAAAGAGTTATATTTATTGAAACATAATGTTATTTGATAAATTATAATTCTAAACTAAGTTATAAGTCCGGTAATGCCTCTTAACCTATTCCTACGACGGTTACAGGTTAGGGGTGTTACATTATTGATATATATGCAAGGTTGTTATGTGATTTTGAGTAAAAATGAAAAATAGGGATTTATTTGTGAAAATGTTAGGTTAAATGTGTGAAAAGTTTATAAATATGGGCTGTTAGCGGTATAATGGTAATTCGGCTAAGCATGAGTGTTTTAAAATTTTTATGAATTTGTGATTTTGTGTAATAAGGACTAATTTTTAAAAATATGTAAAATAGCTCAAATATATATTTTGGATTGAATTAAATAAATATATGGTTAAATAAGTTAATTTTGAATATATTTAGATCAAGAAAGGAGAAATACAGACTTAGATCGGGGAAAGAACATTTACAGAATAGTTGACTCGTTTTGTCGTTTTAGCATTCGAGGTAAGTTTTTATGTGATAAATTTCACTATAAATGTATTTTAAATGCTTCAATATTGTATAAATTATGAATATGAGACTTCAGATAAGTTTGACAATTACTTGATCATAATTCAGCGTTCAAAATCCAGTTGAACCTTAGGGATAGTTTAGGATACTAGTGACATATAATTAGAGGATACATTGAGTTAGCTCCGAGCCATGATATTAGCACTTCGGGTGTAAGTCATACCGATTTGGCTTTGGGCCATTAATATCGGCTGATTTGGCTAAGGGCCATGATATAAGCATTTCGGACATAAGTTACCTTGATTTGGCTTCAAGCAATGGTATAGGTACTTAGTTTGTTAGACTCTTGAGTATCCTACCTCTATTCCAAATGGTTCAACGGGTAAACAATAGATGCAGCTGAGTATGAGATTGATGCTAGAGATACGTACAGGAATTATGTAAGTTTCAAATCAAGGAAACTTCTAAAGGAAGTGTATGCTCTCATAATTGAGTATTTGAAAGGTTTGTTAATTAATGTAAGCTATTTGTTGGTATATTCAAATTATTGAATTATATTTGTGAGATTGCATTGAGTTTATTTCATACGAGCTTACTAAGCTTTATAGCTTACTTTGTTTATTTTTCTCGTGTTTTATAGTATTATCAAAGCTAGCTCAGATTTAGGGATTGTTAGAGATTGCTTCACACTATCTACCTATCTCTTGGTACTTATGAACTTTCCTACTTTTAAGTATATGGCATGTATAGGGACTTTGAGTCATTTCGGTATTGTAGCATTGGCTTGTAAATATTAAATGTTTGGTTGTATGTTTGTAACAGTTCAGTTTCGACTCTAGTCAAAAAAGTGGTTCTGAGACCACGTAACTGATTCTGAAAAATATTTTAATATTATTTTTTGTGTCTGTGATATGTGAATTTACATCTGTGAAGTTTCTGTGAGTTAATTTGTCTATTTCTGTGCTTAATTATGAAAAAAGGATTAAATCGTGCAAAGTGTAAAAGCTGAGTGCTAGATGTTATAGCACCTATTTGATTTGGCTTACTTAAGTGAGGGTCCTTGCATGACAAAATTTCCATTTGTTTTAATGATGGACAAATATGGTCATGTAGTTGGTAAATTTAATGTTATTTCATTAAGGGAAAAATGGTAAAAGGTGAATATAATGCTTAATATAATAAAACAAAGCATGCAAATGGCCATTTTCACTTTTTTCATACCAAAATTGAAGAAAGAAAAGCTAGGTTTTCATGTTTTAACATTTGACTATTGAAGAACTTGATTAAGGTATGAGTTTTTCTTAGTTTTTAATAATTTCTACATTTCTGTGATCGTTGCTTTGTGTTCTTCAAAACCCTGTCTGAATTTTAGTTTTTGTTGAAGATTATGAATTGTGTCATTGATGATTATATGAGCTTCGTAATATTTTTATATGGATTATGAAAGATATATGTGAGATTATTATACTTTGTTCTTGAATTTTGATGGAATAGAGTTATTTGGACTAATTTGTAAAAATGAGGTTTTGAAGGACTAAATTGTGAATTAAATATGTTAATTGGGCTTGTATGGAAGCTATGTATATTCGACCAAGCAATGGTTTTGGTGAATTTTGCATATTTGTGATTTTGTGAAAAATGGACTAAATTCTCAAAGTGTGAAAGTGTAAAGGCTAAATTGCAAAGTGCCCTAAATATGTGTATATGGATTAAATTGAATGAAATAAATGTTGAATGGTTGAATTTGTATTGTGTTAGATCAAGAATAAAGAAAACAAGACTTAGATCGGGGGCAGTTTAAAATAGTTGAATAGTCGACTCATTCCGTCCGAAATCTATACAAAATAAGTCAAATTATAATTACGGACTAAATTGATTGAATGTTGTATATACTAGTTATAATCTGTATTGGATGGCATTGAGAGCCTGATCTATGAATTCTGAGCAAATTCCTATAATATGCTGGTATCTGAAAAGATCTATATGATTGTAAAAGAATGTTGACATTGATACTAGATATCATGTAAGACCGTGTCTGGGACACAGGCCTTGATTTGAGAATTACATGTAAGATCATGTCTGGGGCATTGGCATCATATCTGATTTTGTGTAAGACCTTGTTTGGGACAGAGGCATTGATACTGAATTACATGTAAGACCATGTCCGGGACGTCGGCATTGTACCCAGTTATGAGTATCTGAATCGTTTCTGAACCATTTGATGATAGAGTACAAGTTATGGAAATGAATATATGAAATGTATAATCTATACAGGTACGTTTGTATCGTACTAAATTTCTGAATATGAAATACTTTGTTTCTGTGAAGTATGTATGGAATTTGGAATTGAAGCTTGACATGTGCGCAAACAAATGATTATGAACTTTTGTTGTTGAATTGTTCTTTATATGCTTGAGTAGTTAGACCAATTGTATTTGGCTTTCTAAGCTCTTTGTAGCTTACTCTGTATGATTTTTGTCTATTTTACAGTTATCATAGCTACTGAAGGCTCGGGGATAGTCGAGGATCGTCACCACACTATCGAGCTCATTTTGGTACTTTTGAAAGTGTAAATATGTCTAAGTATGGCATGTATAGGTTAGAATGTCTAGGTATTTAAAGCTTTGATATGTATATATGTTATGCCATGAGAGTTGGCTAGCAAGTGATATGTTTGTGCATAGTTTTGATATTTGGTTGGTAATGCCTAATGGTTTATATTGGTAATGTTTTATGATCTAGTCTGAATTGGTCATTTTAAGCATGGAATTGGCTGAAAATTGTGGCATGAATGTTGTTTAATGTTGCTTGTAGGAATAGCCCAAATAGGGGTGGCAAGTTGGCTTAAATCAAGCCTGCATTTTGCCATACGGTCAGGTACCACGAGCATGCCTTGTGGCCTTGTATGTAAGATCCACATGGCTATAGCACATGTGCGTGTCATATGGCAGTGGGCTCAAGTCAGTAGCTAGCTAAGTTTCACACGATAGCACACGGGCGTGTTTGTTGGCTGTGGGTGAAAGTCAGTATGTATGCCTTGTTTGGCATGGTTGGTTCACATGGGTGTGTCGGTGCTCGTATGAGGCACACGGCCTGGTTACACGGGTGTGTGACTTCAACAGAATTGGAAAATTTTCTGAGTTCTGAAATTTATGAATGTGTTCGGTGTAATCCTGACTGTTCTTAAAAGTATGTTTTAGGTCTCGTAGACCATCATAAGGGATGAATGGTTGATGATTGCATATATATTATGTTACGTGATTCTGAATTGGTCTGAAATGCTCTGTCTGTCTGGTAATGCCTTGTAACCCTAATCCGATGACAGTTATGGTTAGGGGTGTTACAATGTTAGCTATGCGAGTTGGCTTATTTGGCAATTATGTGATGTATATATATGTGTGTTAATTCCTTTTAGTGATGTAGTCCATGTTTGCTTGGAAATGACTTGTTTAATGCAACTCTTAAGGTAGCTATTAGTTGATGAATTGAAAATGGTTATACTTGTAAATTGGTGCAAAATGATGTATGTTTGGTAAAGATTTAGTTAGTTGATTTGTATATGTGTTTTTGGTATGTTTTAAATGAGTAAAACATGAGTTTACAAGTATGTTGGTCGTTGGTATTAGAAATGGAATGACTTAGTCTTGATTATGGATAAGTTAGATTTCATTGATGCTATGAATTCGTACCAATTGGGTTGTGTAGGTACATGCAAATTTTGGGTGGCAAATTGGCTTGGTAAATAGCCTATTTTTGTCTACACGGGCAGAGACACGAGCATGTATCTCAGCCGTGTGTGACACACTATAACACCCCTAACCCGTAATCATCACTAGACTAGGGTTAAAGGCATTACCAAACAAATCAGAACATTTTACGAACAATTCAGATACATCATCTACAATTATATTCAAACATTATCTTAGAGTCCCTTATATAGGTCATCAAGACTTTAAACATGCTTTAAAAAGGGGTTGGGACTAAACCGAGCTCATACAAAATTTTTCAAAACTTAAACATTCTTCAAAGTTGTACAGGTCACATGCCCGTGTGATTAGGCCGTGTGCCTCACACGACTTTAGACACGCTCGTGTGTCTAGGCCATGTCAATACACGGCATACATACTGACTTGTCCATACGGCCACATGACACGCTCGTGTGCTAGGCCATGTGAAAATTAGGGAGGCTACTATCTTAAGCCACACGACCAATCAGAAGCCCGTGGTTGAAATTGACTTGGCCACACGGCCTAGTACACACCTGTGTGTGCGACCATGTGGTCTGTCAGGCTCATTTCGAAATGGCTCTCGAGCAACACGACTGAGACACACGCCCTTGTCTGTACTCGTGTGGGCAAAAATAGGTCATTTACAAGGCCAAGATGCCACCCATTAATAGTCCTCCCTACAAGCAACAATTAAACATCAATTGCATACCAAATGCTCAACCATTTTACAACCAATACATACACCAATCATGTCATATCATTATCAACCAATCTTATGTTCATAACACATACCAATTCATGTTATTCCATAAGCTAAAACATACCAAAACATATGATTTATAACCTTGATACATTCTATTCATTCCCATACTAAATCCTTACCCAATTCTAAAATATGCACATATCTAAACTTACCAAATTGATCATTTCTTTTGGCCAACCAAATGCACATCATAATGGCACATTTGCATCATATATCATATATCAAAATTAAACCATAAGTTCAAACACAAACTAGCCATATCACATGGCATAATATGTATACATTACAGAATATATCCAAATACTTCTAGCCTATACATTCCATACTTTTATATTCACAATGTTAAAAGGTACCAAAATAAGGTTCGATGGTGTGGTGATGGTCCTCGAGCTTCCAGTAGCTTTGACATCTAAAAAAAAACAATGCAAACACACACAAAGTGAGCTTTCAAAAGCTTAGTAAGCCACATATACTCCATAGTCACATACTATCATAAACCACATAATTCATATACATTTCTCATATACTCAATTCACTTGCACATCTGGCATATTTTCTCATGCTTATATCACATATTATCATTAGCTCATGTACTTACCTTTTATTCTCAAACATTGAACTATAGTTCAAATGTACCTAAATCGAATACACATTTCATATATTCATTCTTTTCTCGGAATGCCCATTGAACCATTCGGACGCGGATAGCTCGAAAAGCTCATACAATGCCAACGTCCCAGATATGGTCTTACATGTAATCAAATATCGATGCCACTATCCCAGACAGGGTCTTACACAAAATCAAATACGATGCCAATGTCCTAGACGTGGTATTACACATAAATCATAAGTTGATGCCAACGTCCCAGATGTGGCCTTACATGAAATCACATATCAGATCCTATGTCATGAATATGTATCCTAACTATTCCTAAGGTTCGTAAGGGACTTTTAGGATGTCGAAACTTTGTCGATACTTTCTCAGATGTCTCATGTTTCTCAAATCATATAATCATTCATCATAGTTCAATAGCATATAATCGATAGTAATTCAATTGAAAACACATTTATTTGTATATAGACTTACCTCGTACTGATTCGGATAGACAAAATCGGCTACTCAACGACTTTCGACTTTCCCTGATCTAATTTCGTTTTCTTCAATTCTTGATCTATATAAATTCAAAGTTAACTCTTTTATTTACCAAATCATTCAAATCAATCCAAAAACACATATTTAGGGCATTTTACAAATTAGCCCTCACATTTTTACATTTTTGCACTTTAGTCCTGAATCACAAAAATCACAAACTACACAAAATTTCTTTGCACACATGCCTAGGAAAATTCTTATAGTGTTCATACAAGTTCATATGTTTCATCTATTTCACATTTTAGTCCCTCAATTTACAAATTTCTCAATTTAGTCCAAATTACTCAAATTCATCAAAAATTCAAAGACAAAATATGCTAACCCAACACATATCTTCATTTTCTATCATCTAACTTCATAAAGCTCACAATTTCATCAATGGCATATTTCAAAATCACCATCAAAATTAGAAATTTAGGTATGGGCTTGATATATTACTAAGCAACGATTACAAAAATGTAGAAATTATCAAAAACCGAACAAAATCCATACCTTAATCACCAAATCAAAGTGACGAACCATAGCTTGTGTTTTTCTTCTTATTTCCTTAGTGATTTTTGGCAAAATGATGAATAAATGAAGCAAAAATTATGTTTTTTAATTAATAAACATTAATTCATCATTTACCATTTTACCACTTGTTATTTTCATTTGAATTCCACTATCTAATGTCCAACTACTTCCATACATTAATTCAATGGTCCATTTTCAGCATCAGGACCTCACATTTAAAGAGACACATCAAATAGGCACTTTAACAAACAAAAGGCAACTTTTATATTTTACGCGATTAGGTCCTTTTATCAAATTAAGCACAAAAATGATCGAATTTTCATACGAAACTTTCACACATGTCAATTCACATATTTTAAGCACAGAAAATAATATTTAACTATTTTTTACTCAGATTTGTGGTCCCAAAACCACTATTTTGACTAGGGTCTAAATCGAACTGTTACACACACGGTCAAGTACACGGGCGTGTGTCCCTTGGTTTTGAAATTAAAATCAAGTTAGTATGCACCACACAGCCTCACAGACGGGCGTGTGACTTGGCTATGTGGCATAAGCCAGTATACCTTACAGGTTTGGTACGGCCTAGCACACGACCTAGTACACGGGCGTCTATGGCCATTTTTAGGGCACACGAGCGTGTGTGTTGGCCATGTGACCCAAGTAGAGAGTTACACATGGTTGGACACGGGTTGGGACACGTGCTCCCATTTCGAGTGTCCACATAAACTATGACACGGGCATGTCTTGTGGCCGTGTGAGACACACAGCTGGCCATACAGGCATGTGTCCCCTGTTTTGAGAAAGTTTTTTAAAGTTTCGTGAAAGTTTCTTAAGTTATCGGTTTAGTCTCAAACCACTCGCAAAGTAGGTTTAGGGTCTAGTAGGCTCTTATTAGGGATAAATTGATTGAGACTGAATGATGATTGTATGAATTGATTAAATGTATGTGAAAAGTACGTATAAATGTGTTGTAAGTCCGGAATGCTTTGGAACCCTATTCCAACATTAAATACGGGTGAGGGGTCTTACAGTTTCTTTCGAAACAGTCATATTGAATGTAGATGACATAAGACAACTCCTTAAAAAGTGGTACCACACCTTTACAATTGGTTTTAATGCAGCTCTTTCAACCATGTAACACTCCTAGCTTTAAATAACCCATTGTATTCCTCCAATGCATAAATCTTCTAATACTCTTGCCAACCCCTTCGGTGTAATATTCTAGGCAAATTCAAAATGCTCATCTCTAACCTCCTCAATGCCGAACTAGGCATTAATATGGTATTCATTGAGTGGTAGAAATGTACCCTGCACTAAATAAAAGGAGAATCTGGGGAATTTACATGAGCATAAAACTCTCTTACCACTTTACCCAAAACATGCCTTATGTGTAGACCAAATCTACTCAAGTTGTGCTTTTCCACAATCAATGATACTGATTCATTTTACCCCATGCTGGGTTCATCCTTCAACAAAAATCCCTGTTCAAAACAAAATGGCTGCTTTAGAATATTAGTGGAATACCTTGTGGCTGCGCCAGCATTGAAGAATATCTTTGGTTGCAGGGCGCCAACACACAAAGATTATGCTACTTTAGAAGTACTCCTTACACTAGCCATGAAGAAAACGTCAGGGAAACAGGAATGGAAAAATAATGGAGTAATAAAAAATAATAGTAGAGAGGTTGAAGACAAAAGAACTGTAAAAATGTGTGAGAAGTGGGAAATGTGAACCTGTTGAAGAAAATAAAAGGGATAATGATGACAGTTTTTAGGGAATGGGAAACGTGAGGGAGAAGGGTTATGATGTGGAGGAAAAGTTAAAAACTGATAAGAATTTTGGGGGGTGGAAAATAAAATAACGGAGCCCTACATTGTGGGCCTCATAATTTGGGTTTCCCAATATTCACTAAATGCACTGCCCAAAAATCTTTCCTTTGGAATTTTCTAACTGGTCAACTCTTTTATTAACACCTCATCATTTAATTTGCCATGGCATAATGCTTATTTGTAATGCTGTGGCAACTACAGCTCAGTATACACTAACAAATCCTACTTTTTTTTTACTATGCTCATGTTCATAATAATAAAAACAAAAATGAAATTGTATTAAAAATAAACAAAATAATAATAATGGGAATGTAACTGTAACACCCCAAACCCGACACAGACGTTATGGCCAGATCTGACGTGTCACATGGACTTACGACTTAGTATGCATTCACTGATTTAAGTGATTGGGGTGGTCTTTGTAAAAATAGCGGTTGAATGAAAAGCTGATTTATCAATCTTTAGGCAATCCATTTGTTGTGCTTGTTGAGTCTTGAAAACATTCATTAATTTTGAAAACCCGCGCAGCCTAACACTAGCAGTTTCGTCATAGTATAAATATAATCAGAAAATAAAACCATAGCGGAAAAAAGAAATTTAAATAGCGGCCTTATTACAACTTAAAACCCAAAATTAAATCAGAATATAAAAATAACAAAAATAAACTAACTTAGAAAAACCAACTTTGCAAATGATGTGGCCACTCCGAATCCCTCACAGCTCCAAGCCCACTATGGTTGGGGATTTCCTACAGAGATGAAAATAAAGGGTGAGTTCGGTAAACTCAGTGTGTAACATAACCCAACCATAGCCCAAAATAGATCAAACCTCAGAGTCAGACTTATCTAGGCCTTGGCCCAGTACAGAAATCAGAATGAAACCCATAGGCCCATAGCAGATACAGAACAAATATATCATGTGTGACAACCCGAATTAGGGCCTAATCGGAATAGTGGTTTCGTGACCACAAATCCGAGATAGAAATAATTGTTTTATAATTATTTTGGGGTTTATGATATGATTGCATGATTGTGTGAAAATTTCGTGATGAAATTCTATGCCTAAAGTGCTTAAATTGAAAGTAGGGACTAAATCGAATAAGTTGCAAAATTTGCATCCGGAAGTTTTAGTATGAAATTGTTTTGGAATATTAATTAGGAGGTCTTAAATAGCAATTTGACCAATTTTAAGTTCATGGAAAAAATTAGGACATGGAAGGAATTTTTAAAAGTTTAGTAAGGAGGGGCATTTTGGTCATTTGGATATTAAATGAAATAAAATGGGAAAAATAACACAAAATTGATCATCATCCTCCTTAGTTGCTGCCGAATTCTCCCTCTCTCCATAGCTAGGGTTTCTTCAATTTTCAAGCTCCATAGTAAGTGATTCCAAGCCCCGTTTTTAATGTTCTTTACGTTTTTGGAATCCCGGAAGCTCGATTAAGCTTATGCTACTAATAATTTAACCTAGGGTTCATATTTGGAAAAATACCCATAGGTGAAATTTGTGTATTTTGATGTTTTATGATAGAATATGAGGTTTTAAATTATGTTAAATAACTTGTGCTACTCGGTTTTAAGTGAAAACGAGTAAAATGGCATAATCGGTAAAAATACCTATTGTTCATAACTATATGATAGAGTGAGAATTTGATGTTGTTGTAGAAGAGAAAAATGTTCAGCATATCATAAAATATAAGAATAAGGGCTGAAATTAAATTCCCGAGCCTAGGGGCAAAATTGTAATTTTGTAAAAGTTAGGGGCAAAATGTAATTTTTCCATGATGTGATTTTTGGATTGAAATAAATAGTATGAGTATTAAATGAGCTAAATGTGTTATTATAGATCAAGAAAGACGGAATTGATCTCGAGCAGGGAAGGAAAAAGTTTTGGACTAAATTGCAAAATTTCCACATTTTGTACCAAGGTAAGTTTGTATGTAAATATTACAATAATTTCATGTACATTCTTATATTTCAGCCTATTATATAAATATACTAGCTGATGTTAAAATATAAATCGACTATTGGAAGAATGGAAATAAATATAGAGAGAGATCCGGTTGAACATTGGAGAGATCGAATGAAATAGAGGGCGTAGCTAGGTCACATGTATGATGCTGAGTGCACATCATGTGTACAAGAAAGCTACGAGACACCTGTAGTAGCTAGGTCACATGTGTGATACGAGATGTATCCCATGTAGACAAGAGAGCTACGTGAAAGATAAATGTAGCTAGGTCGCATGCGTGATTCCAAGTGAAGGACACCATGTAGACAAGAGAGCTACGTGAAAGATAAATGTAGCTAGGTCGCATGCGTGATTCCAAGTGAAGGACACCATGTAGACAAGAGAGCTACGAGACAAATCGGTTAGGTCGCATGAGTGGTACTAAGTGTTCACCATGTGTACAAGAGAGCCGAACTAAACGAAGTATGATGGTGAAATGCGTGTCTTTGAAACCATTAAATATCGAGGATTAATCCGAATTGTTCAACGGGATGGTTTTGTGGTGATATTATGGTTTGGACCTACACTTATGGTGAATGAAATGTGGTGAAAATGATTTGTGGTATATACATATATAAGATAAAATGAGGTTAGCATAAAGAATGTGTGGAAGAGTGAAATTAGCATTAAAACTGTTTTTAGATGGTAGCAGTGACGTGATTTTGAAAAATCACCATAAATAGGAGGAATATAATTAGAGGTTGAATGAGATGTGAAATTAAAGTTTAATGAGTCTACTTTCATATAAAAGAAACAGAGCAAGCAAAGGAATTCTATATTTTGAGATATTTACAATTGTATGTGACTTGCTCAGGATGAATACGTGATCCCCTGTTCCAACTTTGAAAAATCATTAAAAATTGTACAAAGCAAATTAAGAAATATAGTTTACATGCCTAAATTCCTTATTGAGACTAGTTTTAAATGAAACAGACTTCAGGGTTGTTTGAATTGTGTACTGAGAGAAATTCAATTCGTAGTGAACAGAGGTCAGATCAGTCGAGCTGTGTAACAGGGGAAACTTTAACTAATAAACTGTACTAATCGGCTGTACCAAAAATTATAGAAAAAAATTAGAAAAAAGCTTTATGAGTCTAGATTCAGGGAAATTTTACGGATTTAAATTTCGAGTTTTGTAACTCGAGTTATGATTTATTTAGTGAATATGACGCAGCAGAGACAGCTTAATCAAAGTGGAATGAATAGTGAAGTTAAAGTAGATATACTTGAATTGTTGTGTAAACATGTTAGATTCTTTAATTAGCATTTACATACTTACTTACTAAGCTATAAGCTTACTTTGTTTCTCTCTTTTGTCTTATAGTGTCCTTCGGCTTGCTCAGGAGTTAAGGATCGTGAAGATCTACCCGCACTATCATACTTTAGGGTATTTGAACTAAACGTTTTGAATTATGGCATGTATAGTAGGCTTAATTATTTTGTTACGTGTCATATTTGTCTAGGTTTAAAATATTAGTTACAGTACTCGACCAGCTACTTTGTACAAGCCATTAAAGTTGGCTAATATTGTTCAAGACATATGTTATACGATGCACTATCAAATTGGATGACATATTTATATCTCGGTTATGTTTAATGGTATGTGTTATATTCTGGTAATACCTTGTATCCTGTTCCGACGACGGTAACGGGTAAGGGGTGTTACATTTAGTGGTATCAGAGCTATGGTTTAGTCGGTTCTCGGACTAATAAAGTGTGTGTAAAAGTCTAGCTATACATGCCATAAAAATATTGTGATAGTGTGGTGACTCCTGATTATTCTAAACTGTGTTTTGTTTTAATATAGTAATGGATCTGAAGGAACTGCGGTGATGATCTTGCTAGTAATGATCCGGCTCCCACAAGGGACCGCTACTGTGGAAAGTAGACTGAGACATTGAGACAAGGAGATAAGGCTCGGGATGCCTTTCTCCAAATGATGAACAATTGGTATCTTGAATTTATTCGAGCAAATCCAAATGCTCAACCTCCTCCACCCCCTCCTATACCTCAGACGATTCCTGTAGCTACTCAAGGTATAGATTTGGTAAGAACAAGCCTTCGGTTGACAAGATTCGAAAACAAGGGGCCGAAGAGTTTAGAGCAAAGGTCGATGATGATTCGAGAAAGCGAATTCGGCTTGAAAATTCTACCCGTGTATTTGATGAGCTCTCATGTACACCCGAGGAATGCTTAAAGTGTCTTTGTATCACTTTTGAGAGATTTGGCTTACCACCGGTGGAAGACTTTGGTTGCAGATGGTGCCAAAAGAAAAGTTACTTGGGATTTCTTCCGGGAAGAATTTAGAAAGAAATACATAAGTCGTGATTTATTGATCAAAAACGAAGGAGTTCCTTGAATTGAAGCGGGGAAAATGTCTCAGAGCAGCAGTATGAACGCGAATTTGTAAGACTCAGCAAGTATGCCCGTGAATGTGTGTCCACCGAGGCCATTATGTGTAGAAGATTTGAAGATGGGCTGAATGAGGACCTTAAAGTGCTTGTAGGAATTTTGGAGTTGAAAGAATTTGTAGTATTGGTTGATCGAGCTCTTAAAGTCAAGAATTGAACAAAGAAAGAAGAAAAGTCATTATTGAGGCCCGAGATGTCGAAAAAGACAGATAAGCAAGCCATTTCAATCTCAACCAAAGAGGTCCAAAGAGACAAACCCTCGAATGACAGTTTCAATTGGGGATTCACACGAGATCGTGGTAGAGCATATTCGGGTCTAAAGCTCAAGCTACTTGATGGCAAGTGTGGGTAATGTGCGACCTAGAAAGCCCGAGTGTCGACAATGTGGCGAGCAACATTATGGTGAGTGTTGGGGGACCGAGCGAGCTTGTTTCAAAGTCTTGGTTCTTGCGAGCATTTTATTAGAGATTGTCCGGAGAAAGTTAAAGAAGAAAGATTTCGATCGCTAGATGAATACCACCGCTAGTAGAGGTAGACCACGAGAAATACAGAGGTTGGACTAGTAGTAAAGCTGTGATGAAAGATTTAACGGCAAGATCAGAAGCTAGAGCACCTGCTAGAGCTTATGTTATACGTGCCCGAGAAGATGCATCATCTCCCGATGTCATTACTGGTACATTTTCTCTCTATGATACTATTGTTATTGCATTGATTGATCCCGAGTCCACTCATTCCTATATTTGCATGAATTTAGTATCCAATAAAAAGTTGCTTGTTGAATTTACTGAGTTTACGATTAAAGTGTCGAACCCCTTAGGCCAATATGTGCTAGTTGACAAGGTTTGCAAGAATTGCCCATTAATGATTCAAGGTCACTGTTTTCCGGCCAACTTGATCTTGTTACCATTTGGTGAGTTTGACGTTATCTCGGAATGGACCGGTTAACATTGTATGATGCTAAGGTAGATTGTAAACAAAAGACACTAGAGTTGAAATGTGAAAATGGAGAAATCACGTGGGTTGAAACAGATGAATCAAATAAATTGCCTATGGTGATTTCGCACATGTCTGCACAGAAATACATTAGAAAAGGGTGTGAAGCTTATCTGGCTTATGTAATGAATATTGAGTTGCCTCAACTGAAATTTGAATCAGTACCGATAGTCTGTGAGTTTCCAGATGTATTTCCAAAGGAATTGCCTGGGTTGCCTCCGAACAGAGAGATAGATTTTGCCATTGATTTGTTGCCAGGTACTGCACCGATCTCGATTGCTCCATATAGAATGGCTCCGACCGAATTAAAAAAATTGAAGGCTCAATTACAGGAGTTAACAGACAAGGGATTTGTGAGACCGAGTTTCTCTCCCTAGGGTGCTCCTGTATTATTCGTAAAGAATAAGGATGGTTCAATGAGACTTTGCATTGATTACCGTCAGCTTAATAAGGTGACTATAAAGAACAAGTACCCATTGCCGAGGATTGATGATTTATTCGATCAGTTAAAGTGGGCCACAGTGTTTTCAAAGATTGATTTGAGGTCTGGTTACTACAAGCTGAGAGTTAAGGAGTCAGATGTGCCGAAAACCGCCTTTAGGACAACGTATGGACATTATGAGTTTCTTGTGATGCCTTTCAGCTTAACAAATGCTCCAGCTATATTTATGGACTTAATGAATCGGATCTTCCGGCTATATTTGGATAAGTTTGTAGTAGTGTTTATAGATGACATTTTAATTTATTCTCGAGATGAGTCTGAACATGCCGAACACTTGAGAACTATATTGCGATCTTGAGAGAAAAGAAACTGTTGCCAAGTTTAGTAAAAGTGAGTTCGGCTTCGTGAAGTCGATTTTTGGGCATATAGTCTCGGTGATGGTATTCGGTGGATCCAAGCAAGATTTCTGCGATC
Source organism: Gossypium arboreum (assembly GCF_025698485.1). Lineage (NCBI taxonomy): Eukaryota > Viridiplantae > Streptophyta > Magnoliopsida > Malvales > Malvaceae > Gossypium > Gossypium arboreum. Next base: position 27,186,639 of record NC_069073.1, on the reverse strand, counting down.
GTTGATTGGAAACCGCCAAGAATGTATCCGAGGTTAGAAGCTTTTAGGCTTAGCCGGGTATTATAGACGTTTTGTTGAAGGATTTTCGATGATTGCCTCTCCTATGACTAAGTTGTTGCAAAAGAATGTTAAGTTCGAATGGACTGATAAATGTCAACAAAGCTTTGAAAAGTTGAAAGCACGATTGATGAAGCACCAATTTTAGTACACCGAGTCGGAAAGGAGTTCGTAATTTATAGTGATGCATCATTGATGGGCCTTGGATGTGTGTTGATGCAAGAGGGTAAAGTGGTAGCTTATGCTTGAGACGCTTAAAACCGCATGAGAAGAACTATCCTACACATGATTTGGGCGGCATTGTTGTTTTTGCCTTGAAGATTTGGCGACATTATTTGTACGGTGAAAATGCCGAATTTTTACTGATCACAAAAGTTTGAAATACTTGATGAATCAAAAGGATCTGAATCTGCGACAATAAGATGGCTTGAATTATTAATGGATTATGATCTAGTGATTGATTACCATCCGGAAAAGCAAATGTAGTTTCGGCGCCTTGAGCGAAAATTTCTTTTACTTTGAGAGCCATGAACACGGGGTTAGCATTGTCGATGATGGGTCAATCTTAGCGAGAGATGAAAGCTAAACCGTTATTTCTCCAGTTGATTTGTGATGCTCAAAAGAATGATAGTGAGTTGCGGATCAAGAGAACTCAATGCAAATCGAAGTTACGACTCGATTTTCGAGTTGGACGGATGACTGTTTGATGTTTCGAGACGGGATATGTGTGCCGAAAAATGATAAATTGATTCGAAAATATTACATGAGGCGCACAATGGTGTTTATCAATTCATCTGGTAGCACAAAATGTATAATGATTTAAAGAAGTCATTGGTGGCGGTATGAAAAGGACATTTCGAATTTGTAACCAAGTGTTTGATCTGTCAACAAGTAAAAGCTGAACATCAAGTGCCTTGAGGATTACTTCAACCGTAATGGTGCCCGAGTGGAAATGGGACAAGATTACCATGGATTTTGTAACCGGTTTGCCTTTAACTCCTAAAAAGAAGGATCTTGTTTGGGTAGTGGTTGATAGATTAACAAAGTCAGCCCACTTTATACCAAGATGCGTCCGATTACTCACTTGATAAATTAGCGAATTATATATTGCTGAAATTGTGAAGTTGCACGGAGTACCTATGTCTATAATATCAGATAGAGATCCAAGATTTACCTCGAGATTTTGGAAAAAGTTACAAGAAGCTTTGGGTACAAAATTGAACTTTAGTACCGCATTTCATCCACAAACAGATGGTCAAGCGGAAAGAGTAATCCGGTACTCGAAGATATGCTTAGATCTTGTGTTTTAGAATTTGGAGGTAGTTGGGAGAAATATCTATCTTTGATTGAGTTTGCCTACAATAACAGCTTATCAATCAAGTATACAAATGGCACCGTCTGAAGCCTTGTATGGTCGTAAGTGTCGGACTCCTTTATATTGGACCGAGCTTAGTGAGAAACAGATTCATGGAGTTGATCTAGTTAAAGAAACCGAAGAGAAAATAAAAGTAATTCGGGATTGCTTGAAAGCTGCTTCAGATCGACAAAAGTCATATGCTGATTTAAAAGAAAAGAGATTGAATTTCGTGGGTGATAAAGTGTTCTTGAAGGTGTCACCATGGAAAAGATTCGAGATTTAGTCGAAAAGGCAAGTTGAGTCCGCGTTTTATTGGGCGTCTGAGATTCTTGAGAGAATTGGACCATGGGCATATCGGTTGGCCTTACCGGCAGAGTTAGAAAGAATTCATAACGTGTTTCATGTATCAATGTTGCGACGTTATCATTCGATCCTTCACATGTGATTTCCCAACGAAATTGAGATTCGATCGGATATGACCTATGAGGAAAAACCAATAAAGATTTTGGCTCGAGAGGTTAAGCAGTTAAGAAATAAAAGTATAGCTTTAGTGAAAGTATTGTGGCACGACATGGGATAGAAGAGGCTACGTGGGAACTGAGGAAGCTATGAGGAAACAGACCCAAACCTCTTTACGGTAAGATTTTCGGGACGAAAATCTCAAAGGGGGAGAATTGTGACAACCCGAATTAGGGCCTAATCGGAATAGTGGTTTCGTGACCAAAAATCCGAGATAGAAATAATTGTTTTATAATTATTTTGGGGTTTATGATATGATTGCATGATTGTTGGAAAATTTCGTGATGAAATTCTATGCCTAAAGTGCTTAAATTGAAAGTAGGGACTAAATCGAATAAGTTGCAAAATTTGCATCCCGGAAGTTTTTAGTATGAAATTGTTTTGGAATATTAATTAGGAGGTCTTAAATAGCAATTTGACCAATTTTAAGTTCATGGACAAAACTAGGACATGGAAGGAATTTTTGAAAGTTTAGTAAGGAGGGGCATTTTGGTCATTTGGATATTAAATGAAATAAAATGGGAAAAATAACACAAAATTGATCATCATCCTCCTGAGTTGCTGCTGAATTCTCCCTCTCTCCATAGCTAGGGTTTCTTCAATTTTCAAGCTCCATAGTAAGTGATTCCAAGCCCCGTTTTTAATGTTCTTTACGTTTTTGGAATCCCGGAAGCTCGATTAAGCTTATGCTACTAATAATTTAACCTAGGGTTCATATTTGGAAAAATACCCATAGGTGAAATTTGTGTATTTTGATGTTTTATGATAGAATATGAGGTTTTAAATTATGTTAAATAACTTGTGCTACTCGGTTTTAAGTGAAAGCGAGTAAAATGGCATAATCGGTAAAAATACCTATTGTTCATAACTATATGATAGAGTGAGAATTTGATGTTGTTGTAGAAGAGAAAATGTTCAGAATATCATAAAATATAAGAATAAGGGCTGAAATTAAATTCCGAGCCTAGGGGCAAAATTGTAATTTTGTAAAGTTAGGGGCAAAATGTAATTTTTCCATGATGTGATTTTTGGATTGAAATAAATAGTATGAGTATTAAATGAGCTAAATGTGTTATTATAGATCAAGAAAGACGCGAATTGATCTCGAGCAGGGAAGGAAAAAGTTTTGGACTAAATTGCAAAATTTCCACATTTTGTACCAAGGTAAGTTTGTATGTAAATATTACAATAATTTCATGTACATTCTTATATTTCAGCCTATTATATAAATATACTAGCTGATGTTAAAATATAAATCGACTATTGGAAGAATGGAAATAAATATAGAGAGAGATCCGGTTGAACATTGGAGAGATCGAATGAAATAGAGGAGCGTAGCTAGGTCACATGTATGATGCTGAGTGCACATCATGTGTACAAGAAAGCTACGAGACACCTCAGTAGTAGCTAGGTCACATGTGTGATACGAGATGTATCCCATGTAGACAAGAGAGCTACGTGAAAGATAAATGTAGCTAGGTGCATGCGTGATTCCAAGTGAAGGACACCATGTAGACAAGAGAGCTACGTGAAAGATAAATGTAGCTAGGTCGCATGCGTGATTCCAAGTGAAGGACACCATGTAGACAAGAGAGCTACGAGACAAATCGGTTAGGTCGCATGAGTGGTACTAAGTGTTCACCATGTGTACAAGAGAGCCGAACTAAACGAAGTATGATGGTGGGGGTTGTGTCTTTGAAACCATTAAATATCGAGGATTAATCCGAATTGTTCAACGGGATGGTTTTGTGGTGATATTATGGTTTGGACCTACACTTATGGTGAATGAAATGTGGTGAAAATGATTTGTGGTATATACATATATAAGATAAAATGAGGTTAGCATAAAGAATGTGTGGAAGAGTGAAATTAGCATTAAAACTGTTTTGGATGGTAGCAGTGACGTGATTTTGAAAAATCACCAAAAATAGGAGGAATATAATTAGAGGTTGAATGAGATGTGAAATTAAATTTTAATGAGTCTACTTTCATATAAAAGAAACAGAGCAAGCAAAGGAATTCTATATTTTGAGATATTTACAATTGTATGTGACTTGCTCAGGATGAATATGTGATCCCCTGTTCCAACTTTGAAAAATCATTAAAAATTGTACAAAGAAAATTAAGAAATATAGTTTACATGCCTAAATTCCTTATTGAGACTAGTTTTAAATGAAACAGACTTCAGGGTTGTTTGAATTGTGTACTGAGAGAAATTCAATTCGTAGTGAACAGAGGTCAGATCAGTCGAGCTGTGTAACAGGGGAAACTTTAACTAATAAACTGTACTAATCGGCTGAACCAAAAATTATAGAAAAAAATTAGCAAAAAGCTTTATGAGTCTAGATTCAGGGAAATTTTACGGATTTAAATTTTGAGTTTTGTAACTCGAGTTATGATTTATTTAGTGAATATGACGCAGCAGAGACAGCTTAATCAAAGTGGAATGAATAGTGAAGTTAAAGTAGATATACTTGAATTGTTGTGTAAACATGTTAGATTCTTTAATTAGCATTTACATACTTACTTACTAAGCTATAAGCTTACTTTGTTTCTCTCTTTTGTCTTATAGTGTCCTTCGGCTTGCTCAGGAGTTAAGGATCGTGAAGATCTACCCGCACTATCATACTTTAGGGTATTTGAACTAAACGTTTTGAATTATGGCATGTATAGTAGGCTTAATTATTTTGTTACGTGTCATATTTGTCTAGGTTTAAAATATTAGTTACAGTACTCGACCAGCTACTTTGTACAAGCCATTAAAGTTGGCTAATATTGTTCAAGACATATGTTATACGATGCACTATCAAATTGGATGACATATTTATATCTCGGTTATGTTTAATGGTATGTGTTATATTCTGGTAATACCTTGTATCCTGTTCCGGCGACGGTAACGAGTAAGGGGTGTTACATCATGAATGTAGAAATCCCAACCTAGAGCCATCCATAACACCCCCGTACCAGCCTTACACCATATGGGGAGACTACTCGACCCACCCAACCGCTACACACCACAGAACTTGCAGCGAGGCTGCCAGATATTGTGACGAAGTCACCAGATACAAATATTGTGGTTAGACCACCAGAATAGATATATATATATATATATACATATATCTGGTGAAGCCACTAGATTGTAGCGAGGCTGCCAGATATTGTGACGAAATCACCAAAACAAATATATGTTGCGAGGCCACCAGATTGCAGTGAGGCTGCCAGAATGTTTCCTACATCAATATAAACCTATGTCCCATGCAACAGAAATAATGTCATGGCAATACAGAACATCATGCTTTTCAGAAAAAAATAACCCTAGGGGTAAAATCGTAATTTTGCATGCATAAGGGTATTTCAGTAATTATTACCTATTGCTAAGGTTTCATGCTCATTCTAACGTTTACCAAGTAATCAGAAGTACTTACCTCGTCTTTTTACCAAAGTGGGCCCGTTGGCCCATTGGCCCGTTTTCGGCCCATTGGCCCATTTTCGGCCCATTAAGCCCAAAAATTCCGTTGTGCACGAAAATGCACACTCTGCACTCTAATCATCCAAATGCACCATATTCATTAACAACTATCTCACGAGCACTCGCACGCTCACGAGTTCACAAAATACCAACGTTTCGATATTTCAACTTTTACCGATTCAGTCTAAGGGAAGGTGTAGTTTACACACCTGGTTGATGACGATTGATGACGATATCTCCCACGCAATAATCCTACAATCGATCACTAACACATTAGACTTACGAAGTAACGATAACTAACAGAAATCCACGTTAACTAACCCAATCATCACACAAGTTAGTCATTTACGCATGAGGGGCAAAATAGTCATTTTATCCTCCAGGAGTAAATCGGTAGTCCTACCCTACAGGGGTATTTTAGTAATTCTACAACTTATCCACTTGGGCCTACTGTAACACCCCGTACCCGAGACCGTTGCTGGAGTCGGACACGAGGGGTTAACGGGCTTAATCCACTTACTTGCACAGTTCATTTTAAAAATTTCCAAACAGCCGGCTAACTGTGTCACTGTCACCTTAAAAATCATATCTTGAGTTCCACAACTCGAAAATAAGTTTTGTGATTTTTCCCTGAAACTACACTCATGTATGCATCTACAAATTTTTTTCTAGAATTTTTGGTAGGGCCAATTAGTACAGTTTATTAGTTAAAGTCCCCCATGTTACAGGGATCGACTACACTGACCTTTTCGCATTACGACTTGGATATCTCCCTTTACAGGGCTGCAATACTGATTCCGTTTGTTTATACAGAAACTAGACTCAAAAAGGAATCTGTACATATATGGCATGGCTTCTAATTATCTCTGGTAAATTTATAATGAATTTCCAAAGTCGGAACAGGGACTCCAGAAACCGTTCTGGCCCTGTCTCACAAAAACTTAAATATCTCTTAACATACTGTTCATATGGTCGTTTTGTTATTTTCCTATGAAAATAGACTCGTCAAGGTTCGTTTAAATAATTTATTCACTATTTAATTCCATTCCTACTATTTTTAGTGATTTTTCACATCCACCTCACTGCAGCTGTCAGCATCTATCTTTAAGGTAGGCTTTACCTATTTCATAGTTTCCATGATTCAACTAGCCCTTTAACATAAATAGCACAAAATATGATCATGATTAACCATCCCAATGGCTAATCATTTCCAAACATTTCCATACCTCTTAATGAACAACATACAATGATTATAATACCATGCCCAAAGTATACTTAAGCCATTTTCGCATGGCTATCCAAACTTACACAGAACCGAAAGGTACATGACCTACAACAAAAGGGTAGTCCTATACATGCCATTTCAAAGTTCAACCAAAAATATACCAAAAGGAGCTTTGATAGTGTGGGCGACTTCGACTTCAAAAATCCCGAGTCCGATAGCTGAAGAACCAAAATCTATAAAACAGAGAATCAAAGAAACGGAGTAAGTATTTAATGCTTAGTAAGTTTGAGTCATGAATTTAGACACAACCAAAGTATAGTATTTATGTAGCTAAACAGATAATTTCATATGCACAATTTCTCAATATCATACTTACTTCACATTACCAACCCTTATATTCATACACAAAGATCAACTTAGCCAAAGGCCGGTAGCTCATTTATCAACTGAGCAAATACTTATTTGTAAGGGCTCAACTAATTCAAAGCACATACGAAACATACCTCATTGTTGGGATTTCACAAGCGTATTAACTGAAATTTTTTACAGCAAGTTCATTCATTCCCAAATCACGTACCTTCGGAGTTTAACCGGATATAGCTACTCGTTCAAATGCCTTGGGACATAGCCGGTTATAGTAACTTCGCACAAATGCCTTGGGCTTAGCTCGATTTAGTGACTCGCACCAATGCCTTGGGCTTAGCCCTAATTAGTAACTCGCACAAATGCCTTGGATCTTAGTCGGGATATAATCACTTAGCACAAAGCCTTGGGACTTAGCCCGGATATCATTCAATAACCAAGCACAATTATCAATAAATCATGACACATTCAGTATTTCATTTTCATTAGCAAAACTCAAACACAAGACACTTATCACACTTGCAATTTCGGCTCAATAGCCACACACAAAGAGCATGATTTTGATTTGCTTAAAACATGATCTAATCAAATCATAATCCAAGTTCCATTACTCAAAAACTTACCTCGGATGTTGTCGAACGGCTTCAACGGCTATTCGATCACTTTTTCCTTTCCCTTATCCAACTGTGGTCCCCTAAGCTCTTGAGCTAATTCAAACAAATTTAACTTATTAAAGTCTCATTTTGCTAGCTTATGGCCGAATATGACAAGGAGTTTGATAGGTCATATGGCCACCTTTTAGCTCAAATACACAATGATCATACACATTTTTAATCACATCAAGCAATTTAATACAATTCATTCGAACATCAAAAGAGAAGCTCAAGGTACTTAGCCCATATATACATTAGACATTAGAGTCACATATGTACGAAATCACGAATCGAATTCAACATACTAGCTAATATTTCCCCTTAGCTGAATTTTCTAAGTCAAGCTAAAGCCATCAATAGGCTACCAATGGCCGAACATACCCATCAACTCATGTACTCATTCATGTGGCCGAACATACACATCTATGCTAAGGCCGATTGCAACACTTAATACATTCTACAAGTATGGTCACTTGTATTGACTAAACACCATTTGTTTCAAGTTCAAAACTTGGCTAATACACATATATACACTATTAAAGCATCCTCTCCTTTACACTAATTCAACACATGCATTACCCATAATATACAAAATTATATTCGCCTTAGCACACAACTTGCTAGCCGATTCTTCTCCATCTAGCAACTAATGCACATACGAGCTCATTTGTTAGACTCTACTTCATCTGAAAACAACCTTATTTCTCTTCTATTTCCTACCATGGCGAATGCATCACAACACCTTACCATTTCAATTTTGGTCATGGTTGAACAAGGAACTTAATGTCTCACTCAAGGATGCTAAAAGGAGATTCAAGAGTTATCAATCCACCATCACATGCATCATTACAAGCTTCACTTTTATCATGCAAATAACATCAACACAAATCCACCTTAGCGAATATCATCTCCATGACATAGTAAAGATTTGAACCATGGGCTAGTTAGAACTCAAGCTAACAAAAAAAAACATGCATGAATCTCATGGCACAACATCAAACTTACCTTCACCTAGCTACAAGCATGGCCGAATCTCTTCAACATTTCCTCCCTTCTTTCTTTTGAATTTTCGGTCAAGAAAAACCAAAGAACACAACTTGTTTTTCTCTCTTCCTTAGAACATTCGGCCAAGAGCTATGAAGAAAGATGGACACTTTTTTTTCTTGTTTTCTTTCTTACACTCACGGCAATGGGGAGGGGGAGAAACAATCTCTCCATTCTTTTTTTCCATTTCTTTATTACTAACTTTAGTTTATTGTTTCCTCCCATGATGCACCAACACAACATGTCTATGACATGTTTTGCCCATCATCCTTTGTCCACCCTAATGTCATGGCCGGCCACTACTAGATGGGGGGGGAAATTTGACATGCAAGTCCTCCCTTTTGATTACATGCACTATTTGATCCTTGTAGATTAGCCTATCATATTTCAAAAGTGTCACACAAGTCCTATGTACTACATTCACATGAAATTAACTAAATCGAAGCTTAAAAATTTTCGCACATTCATATTCACATATTTTAGACCATAAATATCACATTCAAATAATTTGGTGACTCAGTTTAGCGGTCCCGAAACAGCTTTCCGACTAGGGTCACTATAGGGCTGTCACACCTACGGACCCATTGGGACCACATGGCCCATTTCGGCCCATCGCGGCCCGAAATAGCCATCCTACTGCTAGAGTAATGAGAAATACACACCTGTTAGGAGACTGTAGCTAATCTGCGCTCCAAACACTCTTAGCTGACGCCCAACCCAAACGAGCATGTCACAAAGCGAAAGGGATTAGCCAAGAGGGGTATGCCTACTCTCCTCATGGTTTGCTCTATTTAAAGCTAGCTCTCCATATACTCTTATGTTAGCTTCCCGATGTGGGATCCCTCCATCACCAGAGTTTAAAACCAACACCAACTCTTGCCATCCCAACATAACAAAATAATCAACCTTTGCGTGCCAAGGGATTCAAACCAAAGTCCTCTCACATGCCAACTCACGCCACCACCACTAGGCCATCAACTCATTTGTGTCATAAATCCAACACATTAAACTTTAAAGCGCACCTACTTGCTTCCAGATTTATTGAAAAGAAAAACCAAAATATATTGCATGAGCCAAGACTTGAACCTTGGACCCCTTGCTTCCTCTATGGCGTCACTTCCTCGTCCCCTAAGTGGCACCACCTTGCCACTACACCACACTCCTTTTTGTGTCATCTTTTACCCATTTACTCTTAAAAGCCCAAACGCCGATTACATCACCTGTTCATAAAATTAAAATTTCGAAGACTACAACGGATTTAACTTAAGTTTGGGCCTTCCAAAGGCCCACTAACCTACTAAAATATATATTTTAACCAAACAGAACACAAACAAATTTTAAAAATCACAGAAACACAAAAAACTCGAAAATTGGGGCGTTGCAACTTTGCCCTCCTGAAAGAAATTTCGTCCTCAAAATTTTACCTAAATCAAACAGATGAGGATATTGTTGACACATCGCCACTTCTGGCTCCCAAGTAGTTTTCTCTCAGCCATGATTACGCCACAGCACCTTTACTAGCGAAACTGATTTCCTCCTCAAAATCCTAACATCTCGATCCAAAATCTGCACAGGCTCTTCCTCAAAAGTCAAGTCTGTTTGGACCTCGATCTCTGCAACCGGCACAACATGAGTAGGGTTAGAACTATCCCGCCTTAACATGGAGACGTGAAAGACATCATGAATCCTATTCAACTCTAAAGGTAGCTCCAATTGATAAGCCACTGGACCCACTCGCTTAAGAATCTGATAAGGCCAAATGAACCGCGGACTTAACTTGCCTTTCCTCCCAAACCTTAATATTTTCTTCCAATGTGAAACCTTCAAGAAGACCATATCACCCACAGAGTACTCAATTTCCTTGAACTTCAAATCTGGATATGATTTCTGTCTATCAGATGCTTCCTTCTACTGGTCTCTAATCAACTTGACCTTATCCTCAATATCTGCCACCAACTCTGGTCCAAGAACCTGTAGTTCACCCAACTCGGTCCAACAACTAGGTGTACGACATCTTCGCCCATACAGTGCCTCATAAGGAGCCATTCGAATACTTGCCTGATAACTGTTGTTGTATGCAAACTCTACCAACGGTCAGTAATCCTCCCAACTACCTCGAAAGTCGATAACGCATCCCCTCAACATGTCTTCTAGAATTTGAATAACCCTTTCCGATTGACCATTAGTCTGAGGATGAAAGGTTGTGCTAAAGTTCAACCGCGTACCCAACGCTTCATGCAAGTTTTGCCAAAACCTAGATGTGAATCTAGGAACTCAATCAGATATAATTTACACTGGCACTCCGTGAAGTCGCACTATTTCTGCCACATACAATTTGGCTAACTTCTGAAGTGAATAATCAGTGCGAACAGGTATGAAATGAGTAGATTTAGTCAACCTATCCACAGTTACCCAAATCTAGTCCTTCGTCGATGGTGTCAAGGGTAATCCACTCACAAAATCCATGGTTACCCTCTCTCAACCAGAACTCACAATAATCTAGAGTAGCCCTATGCTTAACAAGCCAATCCATTCCCAAAATAAGATCGAATTCTCTGAAAGGTAGCTCCATCAGATCTCCAGAGAAAACTTTTCCTTGAGTTTCTATAGGCACAACTCTATATAGTTTATCTACCCTAATCGAGTGACCCAAAAGACTTAGTACAGATACCCCACTCACGGTCTCCTCAGAGCGCACACCCAGCGACCCAGATATAGCACATGCAACACATGAATGGGTAGATCCAACATCTATCAACGCAGTGTATGGCATACTGAAAATCAGAAACGTACCAGTTATGACGTCAGGTGCATCACCTCCTCTCGACGACGAGCTACATACACCAACGCTGACTAACGAGCCTCAGCAAATCCAGCAGCTCTGCCAGGTACTCATCTTTCTCGACTATTTTCATTACCACCTCTATCTTGCCCACGTCGTCTCAGAAACTATGGTCCACCCCTTACTGGTTGAGCGACAGTCTGCTCTAAAACTTGAACCTGATCTGGTTCCTGGGGACAATCCTTAACCCTATGCGCCATAGATCCACATCAGAAATAAGCACCAGAACGTTTCTGATACTTACCCATATGCATCTTCCCACAATTCCTACAACCCTGTGGTCTAACAGCATTCATCGGTACTTCTTGAACTGGCTCCATTTCCCTTGCTCTCTTAACATTCCTGTTCATACCAGCTGAAAGTCCTGAATCTATCCTAAAATGGTTCTGATCTTTCTCACAATTCTGTCTTTCTGCATGCTTCACTTCCTCAGCTATCTTAGCTTTCTCCACTAAAGCAGCGAAGTTATGCTCCCTCTAACGAGCAATCAACACCCTAAGTTCATCTCTCAGACCATCCTTGAAGCGTACGCTATGCACATACTCTGTAGCGATAATCCCAGAAGCATACCGGCTCAGTCTCAGAAACTCAGACTCACACTCAGCCATTGACTTACTCCCTTGGACCAGGTTCAGAAATTCTTTCCGGTGAACGTCCACGTAACTGGCCCCAACATACTTTCCTTTGAAGGCTATCTTAAATAGCTCCCAAGTCACACTGTCAGCAGGAGTTCCATCTCTCACTGTAAGCCACCACTCATAAGCCTCATCCCTGAGTAACGATATGGCTCCCTTCAGCTTCTGCTCCACAGAGCAGTCCAGATCATCCAAAATTAGCTCTGTGGCTTCTAACCAATACTCAACCACATTCGGAGCTACACCAGATACGCCCCTAAATATCTCTACTCCATTGGCCCGGAGTCGCTCAGAAATAGACCCTCAAATTTTGTTTCTCGTACTTGCCCCAACAACCCTTTCCAAAACTCAGAGCATTGCCTGGGACAGAGCATCATCCCCGACACCTCGATCATGAGACTCTACCTCCGTTGCCGGTGGTACCGGTGCATCTGTTGCCGGAACATGTCCTGAAGACGAAGATTTAGCCTGAGCATTACCTTAGCCACGTCCACGGCCTCTTCCACGAACTGCTCGTGTACTCATTTCTTATTATCTAGTTAAGAATTTTCTAAATCAGTTTAATATTTCAGTGTTTATTATAGATGTCTTATGAATAACAGTAATTTAGAGTTTGAGTTTGTTTCCTTTTGCAGTAGCCTAGCTACAGTCTCAGTCTACATATTAGAGTTTCTATAGTTCCACTGTTACCCTAACTAAAGTACCATGATCAGGTTTTGTACAAGCATATAACAAATATTTCAGAAACAATCAGAAAGGCTCAGAAAACTTACAGACTTGGGCCAGAGATTCGGTGTGCCACCTTCTAAAAAACCTAATTTTAGAAAATCGATTTTAGTCTTTAAAATCATCTATTTGTAAATATTGGAAACATTCTCGAAAACAATTTATAATCAAGTTTAAAAAAAAACAATTTTTGAAAACCTTTATTCAGTGTTTCTTTACAAACTCTCGTTTTTAGACCCGTTGCATAGCCGAGTTGTTGCAACTTGGCTTTGATACCACTAAATGTAACACCCTAAACCCGGCCCAGACGTTATGGCCAGATCTGACGTGTCACATGGACTTACGACGTAGTATGCATTCGCTGGTTTAAGTGATTGGGGTGTTCTTTGTAAAAATAGCGGTTGAATGAAAAGCCGGTTTATCAATCTTTAAGCTATCCATTTGTTGTGCTTGTTGAGTCTTGAAAATGTTCATTAATTTTGAAAACCGCGTAGCCTAACACTAGCAGTTTCGTCATAGTATAAATATAATCAGAAAATAAAACCATAGCGGAAAAAAAGAAATTTAAATAGCGGCCTTATTACAACTTAAAACCCAAAATTAAATCAGAATATAAAAATAATAAAAATAAAATAACTTAGAAAAACCAACTTTGTAGATGATGTGGCCACTACGAATCCCTCACAGCTCCAAGTCGACTATTGTTGGGGATTTCCTACAGAGATGAAAATAAAGGGTGAGTTCGGTAAACTCAGTGTGTAACATAACCCAACCATAGCCCAAAACAGATCAAACCTTAGGGTCAGACTTATCTGGGCCTTGGCCCAGTACAGAAATCAAAATGAAACCCATAGGCCCATAGCAGATACAGAACAAATATATCATGAATGCAGAAATCCCAACCCAGAGCCATCCATAACACCCCCGTACCAGTCGTACACCATGTGGGGAGACTACTCGACCCACCTAACCGCTACACACCATAGAAATTGCAGCGAGGCTGCCAGATATTCTGACGGGTCACCAGATATAGATATTGTGGCTAGGCCAAGAGAACAAATATATATATGTGACGAAGCCACCAGATTGCAGCAAGGCTGCCAGATATTTGACGAAGTCACTAGAACAGATATATGTAGCGAGGCCACCAGATTGCAGCGAGGCTGCCAGAACGCTTCCTCCATCAATATAAACCCATGTCCCATGCAACAGAAATAATATGTCATGGCATACGTATATAGAAACAGAACATCATGCTTTTCAGAAAAAAATAACCATAGGGGGAAAATCGTAAATTTGCATGCATAAGGGCATTGTAGTAATTATTACCTATTGCTAAGGCTTCATGCTCATTCTAACGTTTACCAAGTAATCAGAAGTAATTACCTCTTCTAACCCAATCATCACACAATTTAGTCATTTACGCAAGAGGGGCAAAATAGTCATTTTACCCTCTAGAGGTAAATCGGTAGTCCTACCCTATAGGGGCATTTTAGTAATTTTACAACTTATCCACTTGGGCCTACGGGCCCAATGGGACCACATGGCCCACTTCGGCCCATCGGGCCCGAAATAGCCGTCCAACTGCTAGAGTAATGAGAAATACACACCTGTTAGGAGACTGCAGTTAATCCGTGCTCCAAACACTCTTAGCTGACGCCCAACTGAAACGAGCACGTCACAAAGCGAAAGGGATCAGCCAAGAAGGGTATGCCTACTCTCCTCATGGTTTGCTCTATTTAAAGCCAGCTCTCCATCTACTCTTATGTTAGCTTCCCGATGTGGGATCCCTCCATCACCAGAGTTTAAAACCAATACCAACTCTTGCCATCCCAACATAGCAAAATAATCAACCTTTGCGTGCCAAGGGATTCGAACAAAAGTCCTCTCACATGCCAACTCATGCCACCACCACTAGGACATCAACTCATTTGTGTCATAAATCCAACACATTAAACTTTAAAGCGCACCTACTTGCTTCCAGATTTATTGAAAAGAAAAACTAAAATATATTGCAAGAGCCAAGACTTGAACCTTGGACCCCTTGCTTCCTCTATGGCGTCACTTCATTGTCCCCTAAGTGGCACCACCTTGCCACTCCCCTTTACTCTTAAAAGCCCAAACGCCAATTGCATCACCTGTTCATAAAATTAAAATTCTGAAGACTACCACGGATTTAACTTAAGTTTGTGCCTTCCAAAGGCCTACTAACCTACTGAAATATATATTTTAACCAACCAGAACACACACAAATTTTAAAAATCACAAAAACACAGAAAACTCGAAAATTGGGGCGTTGCAACTCTACCCTCTTTAAAGAAATTTCGTCCTCGAAATTTTACCTGAATCAAACAGATGAGGATATTGTTGACGCATTGCCACTTCTGGCTCCCAAATAGCTTCCTCTCTGCCATGATTAGGCCATAGCACCTTTACTAGCGGAACTGAATTCCTCTTCAAATTCTTAACATCTCGATCCAAAATCTACATAGGGTCTTCCTCAAAAGTCAAGTCTGTTTGGACCTCGATCTCTGCAATCGGCATAACATGAGTAGGGTTAGAACGATACTACCTTAACATGGAGACGTGAAAGATATCATGAATCCTATTCAACTCTGGAGGTAGCTCCAACTGATAAGCCACTGGACCCACTCGCTTAATATTTTCTTCCAAGGCGAAACCTTCAAGAAGACCATATCACCCACAAAGTACTCAATTTCCTTCCGCTTCAAATCTGCATATGACTTCTGTCTATCAGATGCTTCCTTCAACCGGTCTCTAATCAACTTGACCTTGTCCTCAGTATCTGTCACCAACTCAGGTCCAAGAACCTATCGTTCACCCAACTCGGTCCAACAACTAGGTGTATGACATCTTCGCCCATACAGTGCCTCATAAAGAGCCATTCGAATGCTTGCCTGATAACTGTTGTTGTATGCAAACTCTGCTAACGGTAAGTAATCCTCCCAACTACCTCGAAAGTCGATAAAGCATTCTCTCAACATGTCTTCCAGAAACTGAATAACCCTTTCCGATTGACCATCAGTCTGAGGATGAAAGGCTGTGCTAAAGTTCAACCGCGTACCCAACGCCTCATGCAAGTTTTTCTAAAACCTAGATGTGAATCTAGGATCTCGATCAGATATAATCGACACTGGCACTCCGTGAAGTCGTACTATTTTCGCCAAATACAATTTGGCTAACTTCTGAAGTGAATAATCAGTGCGGACAGGTATGAAATGAGCAGATTTGGTCAACCTATCCACATTCTTAACCTGCCTGAATAGAGAAACCAGGGACTCATCCCTCGACTGTTTTTCCTTAATCTCATCCACCCAGGTCGGCCTAACTTACAGTTCTGCTAACAGACTACTGTTGTCATACAAACTCAAACGAGCAAACATGGCTCTCAGATCAGACACAGTTCTACGACTTAGAGCATCAGCCACCACATTAGCTTTGCCTGGGTGATACTCAATCGCGCAGTCATAATCCTTAAGCAACTCTATCCATCTCTGCTGCCTATGGTTCAGCTCCTTCTGAGTCAGTAAGTACTTAAGACTCTTATGATCTGTGTATATGATACACCTTTTTCCGTACAGGTAATGTCTCCAAATCTTAAGCGCAAAGATTACCGCTGCCAACTCCAGATCATGAGTAGGATAGTTAACTTCATGTGGTTTAAGCTGTAGTGATGCATAAGCAACCACTTTATCCTCTTGCATCAGCACACAGCCCAACCCTACATGTGATGCATCACTGCGTACGGTAAAATCTTTTTCAGACTCCAGCTGAATCAGTACAGGTGCATCGGTCAGAACTTTTTCTAGCTTCTCAAAAGATTCCTATTGTTTCTCAGTCCAAACAAACGGTATTCCCTTTCTTATAAGCTTTGTCAAAGGCGCTGCCATCACAGAAAATCCTTCCACAAACCTTCTATAGTACCCACTTAAACCCAGAAAACTTCAAATTTCCGACACTGACCTTGGTGGCTTCTATTCCAGAATTGCTTGAATCTGTCGAGGGTCCACATTGATCCTTTCAGCAGAGACAACATGCCCCAAGAAAGTTACTCTCTCAACCAGAACTCACACTTACTGAATTTCACATAGAGCTCCTTCTCCCTCGATTTGCAAAGACAATACTGAAGATGCTCATCATGCTTCTCCTCGGTTTGAATAAACGAATATCGTCGATAAAGACGACCATGAATCGATCCTAGTATGGCTGGAACACTCGATTCATCAGATCCATAAATGTCGTAGGTGCGTTCGTCAGCCAAAATGGCATAACCAAGAACTCATAGTGACCATACTGAGTTTTGAATGCCGTCATGAGAATATCCATCTCCTTAACGTTCAACTGATCATACCCAGATTGAAGGTCAATCTTGGATAATACTGAAGCTCCTCTAAGTTGGTTGAATAAATCATCGATTCTCGGCAGTGGTTACTTGTTCTTAATCGTCAGTTTGTTCAACTGCCGATAATCAATGCGCATCTGCATTGACCCATCTTTCTTCTTTACGAACAATACTAGTGCTCCCCATGGAGACACACTTGGTTTAATGAAGCCTCTATCCAATAACTCTTAAATTTGGGCTTTCAGCTCCACCAACTTGTTCGGTGCCATCCTATAAGGTGCAATGGACACCGGTGCCGTTCCAGGCAACAAGTCGATTCCAAACTCAACCCCTTGTTTCGGGGGCAAACCCAGAAGCTCCTTTGGAAAAACATCTTGAAAATCCTTGACGATTCCAACTTTATCCACTGTCAGATCCTCAGTTTCCCTTTGGCTTACAAATGCTAAATAAGCCTCACATCCTTTACGAATCCACTTCTCAGCTCTCAATGCCGACACCACATTAGACAGATAATCCCTACGCTCGCCTATCACCAAAACCTCCTCATCCTTTGTGGTCTTTAACATTATTCGCTTAGCAGCACAATCTAAAGTAGCCCTATGCTTAACAAGCCAATCCATTCCCAAAATGAGATCGAATTCTCTGAAAGATAGCTCCATTAGATCTCCAGAGAAAACTTTTCCTTGAGTTTCTATAGGCATATCTCTATACAGTTTATCTACCCTAACCGAGTGACCCAAAGGAATTAGTACAGATACCCCACTCATGGTCTCCTCAGAGCGCACACCCAGCGACCCAGATATAGCACATGCAACATATGAATGGGTAGATCCAACATCTATCAACGCAGTGTATGGCATACTGGAAATCAGAAACGTAACAGTTATGACGTCAGGTGCATCACCCTCCTCTCGACGACGACCTACATACACCAGCGCCGACTGACGAGCCTCAGCAAATCCAGCACCCCTGCCAGGAACTCCTCTTCCTCGACCATTTCCATTACCTCCTCTACTTTGCCCACGTCCTCTCGGAAACTGTGGTCCACCCCTCACTGGTTGAGCGACCCTCTGCTCTAAAACTTGAACCTATCTGGTTCCTGGGGACAATCCTTAACCCTATGCTCCATAGATCCGCATCGGAAACAAGCACCAGAACATTTTCGACACTTGCCCATATGCATATTCCCACAATTCCTACAACCTTGCGGTCTAACAGCATTCATCGGTACTGCCCGAACTGGCTCCATTACACTTACTGTCTTAACATTCCTGTTCATACCACCTGAAAGTCTCGAATCTCTCCTAAACCGGTTTCGATCTTTCTCATGATTCTGTCTTTCTGTATGCTTCACTTCCTCAGCTATCTTAGCTTTCTCCACTAAAGCAGTGAAGCTACGCTCCCTGTGTGGAGCAATCAGCACCCTAAGTTTATCTCTCAGACCATCCTCGAAGCGTACGCTACGCTCATACTCTGTAGCGACAATCCCAGAAGCATACCGGCTCAGTCTCAGAAACTCAGACTCATACTCAGCCACTGAATTACTCCCTTAGACCAGGTTCAGAAATTCTTTCCGGTGAGCGTCCACGTAACTAGCCCCAACATACTTTCCTTCGAAGGCTGTCTTAAACAGCTGCCAAGTCACACTGTCAGTAGGAGTTCCATCTCTCACCGTGAACCACCACTGATAAGCCTCATCCCTGAGTAACGATATGGCTCCCTTTAGCTACTACTCTACAGAGTAGTCCAGATCATCAATAATCCGCTCTGTGGCTTCTAACTATCTCTGCTCCAGTGGCCCGGAGCCGCTCAGAAATAGACCCCCGAATTCCGTTTCCCGTACTTGCCCCAGCAACCCTTTCCAAAACCTTGATCATGAGACTCTACCTCTGTTGCCGGCGGTACCGGTGTACTTGCTACCAGCACATGTCCTGAAGACGAAGATTCAGCCTGAGCATTACCTCGGCCACATCCACGACCTCTTCCATGAGCTGGTCGTGTACACATTTCGTATTATCTAGTTAAGAATTTTATGAATCAGTTTAATATTTCAGTGTTTATTATAGATGTCTTATGAATAATAGTAATTCAAAGTCTAAGTTTGTTTCCTTTTGCGGTAGCCTAGCTACAGTCTCAGTTTACTTATCAAAGTTTCTATAGTTCCAGTGTTACCCTAACTAAAGTACCATGATCAGGTTTTGTACAAGCATATAACGATATTTGAAACAATCGAAAGGCTCAGAAAACTTACAGACTTGGGCCAGAGATTCGGTGTGCCACCTTCTAAAAAACCTAATTTTAGAAAACTGATTTTAATCTTTAAAATCATCTATTTGTAGAGAGAAAATATTGGAAAAATTCTCGAAAATAATTTATAACCAAGTTAAAAACAAAACGATTTTCGAAAACCTTTATTCAGTGTTTCTTTACAAACTCCCATTTTTAGACCCGTTCCACAGTCGAGTTGTTGCAACTTGGCTTTGATACCACTAAATGTAACACCCCAAACCCAGCCTAGACGTTATGGCCAGATCTGACATGTCTCATGGACTTACGACTTACTATGCATTCTCTGGTTTAAGTGATTGGGGTGGTCTTTGTAAAAACAGCGGTTGAATGAAAAGTCGATTTATCAATCTTTAGGCTAAACATTTGTTGTGCTTGTTGAGTCTTGAAAACATTCATTAATTTTGAAAACCCGCACAGACTAACACTAGTAGTTTCATCATAGTATAAATATAATCAGAAAATAAAACCATAGCGGAAAAAAGAAATTTAAATAGCGGCCTTATTACAACTTAAAACCCAAAATTAAATCAGAATATAAAAATAATAAAAATAAACTAACTTAGAAAAACCAACTTTGTAGATGATGTGGTCACTCCGAATGCCTCACAGCTCCAAGCCCACTATGGTTGGGGATTTCCTGCAGAGATGAAAATAAAGGGTGAGTTCGGTAAACTCAGTGTGTAACATATCCCAACCATAGCCCAAAACAGATCAAACCTTAGAGTCATCTTGGCCCAGTACAGAAATCAGAATGAAACACATAGGCCCATAGCAAATACAGAACAAATATATCATGAATGCAGAAATCCCAACCCAGAGCCATCCATAACACCCCCGTACCAGCCTTACACCATGTGGGGAGACTACTCGACCCACCCAACCGCTACACACCATAGAAATTACAGCGAGGCTACCAGATATTCTGACGGGTCACCTAATACAGATATTGTGGCTAGGCCACCAGAACATATATATATGTGGCGAAGCCACTAGATTGCAGCAACGCTTCCAGATATAGTGACGAAGTCACCAGAACAGATATATGTGGCGAGTCCACCAGATTGCAGTGAGGTTGCCAGAACGCTTCCTTCATTAATATAAACCCATGTCCCATGCAACAGAAATAATATGTCATGGCATACGTATACAGAAACAGAACATCATGCTTTTCAGAAAAAAATAACCCTAGGGGTAAAATTGTAACTTTGCATGCATAAGGGTATTTCAATAATTATTACCTATTGCTAAGGTTTCATGCTCATTCTAACGTTTACCAAGTAATCAAAAGTAATTACCTCGTCTTTTTTACCAAAGTGGGTCCGTTGGCCCATTGGCCCGTTTTCGGCCCATTAATCCCAAAAATACCGTTGTTCACGAAAATGCACACTCTGCGGTCTAATCATCCAAATGCACCATATTCATTAACAACTGTCTCACGAGCGCTCGCACGCTAGCGAGTTCACAAAATACCAACGTTTTGGTATTTTAGCTTTTACCGATTCAGTCTAAGGGAGGGTGTCGTTTACACACCTGGTTGATGACGATTGATGATGATATCTCCCACGCGATAATCCTACAATCGATCACTAAGACATTAGACTTATGAATTAACGATAACTAACATAAATCCACGTCAACTAACCCAATCGTCGCACAAGTTAGTCATTTACGCACGAAGGGCAAAATAGTAATTTTACCCTCTAGGGGTAAATCGATAGTCCTGCCCTATAGGGGTATTTTAGTAATTCTACAACTTATCCACTTGGGCCTACGGACCCATTGGGATCACATTGCCCATTTTGGCTCATCGGGGCCCAAAATAGTCATCCTACTGCTATAGTAATGAGAAATACACACCTATTAGGAGACTGCAGTTAATCCGCGCTCCAAACACTCTTAGCTGACGCCCAACCCAAACGAGCACGTCACAAAGCGAAAGGGATCATCCAAGAAGGGTATGCCTACTCTCCTCATGGTTTGCTTTATTTAAAGCCAGCTCTCCATCTACTCTTATGTTAGCTTCCCGATGTGGGATCCTTCCATCAATAGAGTTTAAAACCAACACCAACTCTTGCCGTCCCAACATAGCAAAATAATCAACCTTAGCGTGCTAAGGGATTCAAACCAAAGTCCTCTCACATGCCAACTCACGCCACCACTACTAGGCCATCAACTCATTTGTGTCATAAATCCAACACATTAAACTTTAAAGTGCACCTACTTGCTTCTAGATTTATTGAAAAGAAAAACCAAAATATATTGCTAAAGCCAAGACTTGAACCTTGGACCCCTTGCTTTCTCTATGGCATCACTTCCTTGTCCCCTAAGTGGCGCCACCTTGCCACTACACCACACTCGTTTTTATGTCAGCTTTTACCCTTTTACTCTTAAAAGCCCAAACGCCAATTGCATCACCTGTTCATAAAATTAAAATTCTGAAGACTACCACGGATTTAACTTAAGTTTGGGCCTTCTAAAGGCCCACTAACCTACTAAAATATATATTTTAACCAACCAGAACACATACAAATTTTAAAAATCACAGAAACACTGAAAACTCAAAAATTAGAGCGTTGCAACTCTGCCCTTGTTAAAGAAATTTCGTGCTCAAAATTTTACCTGAATCAAACAGATGAGGATATTGTTGACGCATTGCCACTTCTGGCTCCCAAGTAGCTTCCTCACTGCCATGATTATGCCACAGCACATTTACTAGCGGAACTGATTTGCTCCTTAAAATCTTAACATCTCGATCCAAAATCTGCACAGGCTCTTCCTCAAAAGTCAAGTCTGTTTGCACCTCGATCTCTACAACTGGCACAACATGAGTAGGGTTAGAACGATACTGCCTTAACATGGAGACGTGAAAGACATCATGAATCCTATTCAACTCTGAAGGTAGCTCCAACTGATAAGCCATTGGACCCACTCACTTAAGAATCCGATAAGGCCCAATGAACCGCGAACTTGACCTGCCTTTCCTCCCAAACCTTAATATTTTCTTCCAAGGTGAAACCTTCAAGGAGACCATATCACCCACAGAGTACTCAATTATCTTGCGCTTCAAATCTGCATATGACTTCTGTCTATCAGATGCTTCCTTCAACCGGTCTTTAATCAACTTGACCTTATCCTTAGTATCTGCCACCAACTCAGGTCCAAGAACCTGTCGTTCACCCAACTCAGTCCAACAACTAGGTTTACGACATCTTCGTCCATACAGTGCCTCAGAAGGAGCCATTTGAATACTTGCCTGATAACTGTTGTTGTATGCAAACTCTACCAATGGTAAGTAATCCTCCCAACTACCTCGAAAGTCAATAACGAATCCCCGCAACATGTCTTCCAGAATCTGAATAACCCTTTCTGATTGACCATCAGTTTGAGGATGAAAGGCTGTACTAAACTTCAACTGCATACCCAACGCCTCATGCAAGTTTTGCCAAAACCGAGATGTGAATCTAGGATCTAGATCAGAAATAATCGACACTAGCACTCCGTGAAGTCGTACTATTTCTGCCACATACAATTTGGCTAACTTCTGAAGTGAATAATTAGTGCGGACAGGTATGGAATGAGCAGATTTGGTCAACCTATTCACAGTTACCCAAATTAAGTCCTTCTTCGACGGTGTCAAGGGTAACCCACTCACAAAATCCATGGTTACCCTCTCCCACTTCCAAAGTGGTACTTTCACTAGCTGCAAAAGTCCGGAAGGTAATTGATGTTCAGCTTTCACTTGCTGACAAGTCAGACATTTTCCCACAACTTCCATTACCTCTCGCTTCAATCCAAGCCACCAATAAAACTCCTTTAAGTCGCAATACATTCTACTCCCTCCAGGATGTATAGCACACAGACCTCCACGAGCTTCTTTCAGAATTGCTTGCCTCAAGTCAGAGTCCTTCGGAATACAAACTCTACCTCGGTAACACAGAACTCCCTCACTGTTTAGTCCGAACTCAAAAGTATCCCCCTTCTTAACCTACCAGAATCGAGAAACCAGGGACTCATCCCTCGACTATTTTTCCTTAATCTCATCCACCCAGGTCGGCCTAACTTATAGTTCTGCTAACAAATTACTGTCGTCATACAGACTCAAAAGAGCAAAAATGGCCCTCAAATTAGATACAGTTCTATGACTTAGGGCATCAGCCACCACATTAGCTTTGCCTGGGTGATACTCAATCGCGCAACCATAATCCTTAAGCAACTCTATCCATCTCCGCTGCCTAAGGTTCAGCTCCTACGAGTCGGCAAGTACTTAAGACTCTTATGATCGTGTATATAATACACCTTTCTCCGTACAGGTAATGTCTCCAAATCTTAAGCGTAAAGATTACCGCTGCCAACTCCAGATCATGAGTAGGATAGTTAACTTCATGTGGTTTAAGCTGTAGTGATGCATAAGCAACCACTTTACCCCATTGCATCAGCACATAGCCCAACCCTACATGTGATGCATCACTGCATACGGTAAAATCTTTTTCACACTCTAATTGAGTCAGTACAGGTGCCTCGGTCAGAACTTTCTTCAGCTTCTCTAAAGATTTCTGTTGGTTCTTAGTCCAAACAAACGGTACTCTCTTTCTTATAAGCTTTGTCAAAAGCACTGCCATCACAGAAAATCCTTCCACAAACCTTCTATAGTACCCAGCTAAACCCAGAAAAGTTTAAACTTTCGACACTGACCTCGGTGGCTTCCATTCCAGAATCGCTTCAATCTTTCGAGGTCCACATTGATCCCTTCAGCAAAGACAACATGCCCCAAGAAAGTTACCTCTCTCAACCAGAACTCACACTTACTAAATTTCGCAAAAAGCTCCTTCTCCCTCAGCACTTGCAGCACAATACGAAGATGCTCATCATGCTTCTCTTCAGTTTCAGAATAAACTAGAATATCATTGATAAATATGACCACGAATCGATCCAAGTATGCCTGGAACACTTTATTCATCAGATCCATAAATGTCATAGGTACGTTTGTTAACCCAAATGGCGTAACCAAGAAGTCATAGTGACCATACCGAGTTCTGAATGTCGTCATGTGAATATCCACCTCCGTAACCCTCAACTGATAATACCCAGATCGAAGGTCAATCTTAGAAAATACTGAAGCTCCTCTAAGTTGGTCGAATAAATCATCGATTCTCGGCAATGGGTACTTGTTCTTAATCGTTACTTTGTTCAACTGTCGATAATCGATACACATCCGTATTGACCCATCTTTCTTCTTTACGAACAACACTGGTGCTCCTCATGGAGACACACTTGGTCTAATGAAGCCTCTATCCAATAACTCTTGAATTTGGGCTTCCAGCTCCACCAACTCCTTCGGTGCCATACTATAAGGTGCAATGGACACCGGTGCCGTTCCAGGCAACAAGTCGATTCCAAACTCAACCTCTCGGTTTGGGCGCAAACTCAGAAGCTCCTCTAGAAAAACATCTTGAAAAACCTTGACGGTTCTAACTTTATCCATTGTCTGATCCTCAGTTTTTGATTGGCTTACAAATGCCAAATAAGCCTTACATCCCTTTCGAATCCACTTTTCGGCTCTCAATACCGACACCATATTAGACAGATAATTCCTACGCTCGCCTATCACTAAAACCTCCTCATCCTTTATGGTCTTTAACATTATTCGTTTAGCAGTACAATCCAGAGTAGCCCAATGCTTAACAAGCCAATCCATTCCGAAAATGAGATCGAATTCTCCAAAAGGTAGCTCTATCAGATCTCTAGAGAAAACTTTTCCTTGAGTTTCTATAGGCACATCTCTATCGCTTTATCTACCTAACCGAAAGTGACCCAAAGGACTTAGTACAGATACCCCACTCACGGTCTCCTCAGAGCACACACCCAGCGACCCAGATATAGCACATGCAACATAGAATGGGTAGATCCAACATCTATCAACGCAGTGTATGGCATACTGGAAATCAGAAACGTACCAGTTATGACGTCAGGTGTATCACCCTCCTCTCGATGACGAGCTGCATACACCAACGGCAGCTGACGAGCCTCAGAAAATCCAGCACCCCTGCCAGGCGCTCCTCTTCCTCGACCGTTTCCATTACCACCTCTGCCTTGCCCACGTCCTCTCGAAAACTGTGGTCCACCCCTCACTGGTTGAGCGATCCTCTGCTCTAAAACTTGAACCTGATCTGGTTTCTGGGGACAATCCTTAACCCTATGCTCCATTGATCCGCATCGGAAACAAGCACCAGAACATTTCCGACACTCACCCATATGCATCTTCCCACAATTCCTACAGCCTTGCGGTCTAACAAAGATTCATCGGTCTTCGCTCGAGGCGGCTCCATTACCCTTGCTCTCTTAACATTCTGTTCATACCACACGAAAGTCTGAATCTCTCTAAAACGGTTCTGATCTTTCTCACGATTCTGTCTTTCTATATGCTTCACTTCTTCAGCTATCTTAGCTTTCTCCACTAAAGCAGCGAAGTTACGCTCCCTCTGCGAAGCAATTAGCACCCTAAGTTCATCTCTCAGATTATCCTCGAAGCGTACGCTACGCTCATACTCTGTAGCGACAATCCCAGAAGCATACTAGCGCAGTCTCAGAAACTCAGACTCATACTCAGCCACTGATTTACTCCCTTGGACCAAGTTCAGAAATTCTTTCCGGCGAGCGTCCACGTAACTAGCCCCAACATACTTTCCTTTGAAGGCTGTCTTAAACAGCTCCCAAGTCACACTGTCAGCAGGAGTTCCATCTCTCACCGTGAGCCACCATTGATAAGGCTCATCCCTGAGTAACGATATGGCTCCCTTCAGCTTCTGCTCCATAGAGCAGTCCAAATCATCCATAATCTACTTTGTGGCTTCTAACCAATACTCAGCCACATTCGAAGCTACACCAGATACGCCCCTAAATATCTGCTCCATTGACCCGGAGCCGCTCAGAAATAGACCCCCGAATTTCGTTTCCTGTACTTACCCCAACAACCCTTTCCAAAACTCAGAGCATTGCCTAGGACAGAGCATCATCCCCAACACTTCGATCATGAGACTTTACCTCCGTTGCTGACAGTACCGGTGCATTTGCTACCGGCACATGTCCTGAAGATAAAGATTCAGCCTGAGCATTACCTCGGCCACGTCCACAGCCTCTTCCACGAGCTGCTCGTGTACTCATTTCGTATTATCTGGTTAAGAATTTTATGAATCAGTTTAATATTTCAGTGTTTATTACAAATGTCTTATGAATAATAGTAATTCAGAGTTTGAGTTTGTTTCCTTTTGTAGTAGCCTAGCTACAGTCTCAGTCTACTTATCAGAGTTTCTATAGTTCCAGTGTTACCCTAACTAAAGTACCATGATCAGGTTTTGTACAAGCATATAACAGATATTTCAGAAACAATCAGAAAGGTTTAGAAAACTTACAGACTTGGGCCGGAGATTCGGTGTGCCACCTTCTAAAAAACCTAATTTTAGAAAACCGATTTTAATATTTAAAATCATCTATTTGTAAAGAGAAAATATTAGAAACATTCTCGAAAACAATTTATAATCAAGTTAAAAAAAAACGATTTTCGAAAACCTTTATTCAGTGTTTCTTTACAAACTCCCATTTTTAGATTCGTTCCACAGCGAGTTGTTGCAACTTCGCTTTGATACCATTAAATGTAACACCCCAAACCTAGCCTAGACGTTATGGCCAGATCTGACGTGTCACATGGACTTACGACTTAGTATGCATTTGCTGGTTTAAGTGATTAGGGTGGTCTTTGTAAAAACAACGGTTGGATGAAAAGGCAGTTTATCAATCTTTAGGCTATCCATTTGTTGTGCTTGTTGAGTCTTGAAAATGTTCATTGATTTTGAAAACCAGTGCAGCCTAACACTAGCAGTTTCGTCATAGTATAAATATAATCAGAAAATAAAACCATAACGGAAAAAAGAAATTTAAATAGCGGCCTTATTACAACTTAAAACCCAAAATTAAATTAGACTATAAAAATAATAAAAGTAAACAACTTTGAAAAACCAACTTTGCAGATGATGTGGCCACTCCGAATCCCTTACATCTCCAAGCCCACTATGGTTGGGGATTTCCTGCATAGATGAAAATAAACGGTGAGTTCGGTAAACTCAGTTTGTAACATAACCCAACCATAGCCCAAAACAGATCAAACCTTAGAGTCACCTTGGCCCAGTACAGAAATCAAAATGAAACCCATAGGCCCATAGCAGATACAGAACAATGGCCCAGTACAGAAATCAGAATGAAACCCACAGGACCATAGCAGATACAGAACAAATACATCATGAATGCAGAAATCCCAACCTAGAGCCATCCATAACACCCCGGTACCAGCCTTACACCATGTGGGGAGACTACGCGACCCACCCAACCGCTACATACAACAGAAATTGAAGCAGGGCTGCTAGATATTGTGACGAAGTCACCAGATACAGATATTGTGGCTAGGCCACCAGAACAGATATATATATGTGGCGAAGCCACTAGATTCTGCCGAGGTCCGCGATATTGTGACGAAGTCACGAAGCAGAATATATGTGACAAGGCCACAGTTGCAAATGAGGTCGCCGAATGCTTCCTCTATCAATATAAACCCATGTCCCATGCAACAGAAATAATATGTCATGGCATACATATACAGAAACAGAACATCATGCTTTTCAGAAAAAAAGCCCTAGGGGTAAAATCGTAATTATGCATGCATAAGGGTATTTCGGTAATTATTACCTATTGCCAAGGTTTCATGTTCATTCTAACGTTTACCAAGTAATCAGAAGTACTTACCTCGTCTTTTTACCAAAGTGGGCCCGTTGGCCCATTGGCCTGTTTTCGGCCCATTAAGCCCAAAAATACCGTTGTGCACGAAAATGCACACTCTGCACTCTAATAATCCAAATGCACCATATTCATTAACAACTGTCTCATAAGTTCACAAAATTCCAACGTTTCGGTATTTCGACTTTTACCAATTCAGTCTAAGGGAAGGTGTCGTTTACACACCTGGTTGATGACGATTGATGACGATATCTCCCACGGGATAATCCTACAATCGATCACTAACACATTAGTCTTACGAATTACAGATAACTAACATAAATCCACGTCAACTAACCCAATCATCGCACAAGTTAGTCATTTACGCACGAGGGGCAAAATAGTCATTTTACCCTCTAGGGGTAAATCGGTAGTCCTACCCTACAAGGGTATTTTAGTAATTCTACAACTTATCCACTTAGGCCTACGGGCCCATTGGGACCACATGGCCCATTTCAGCCCATCGCGGCCTGAAATAGCTGTCCTACTGCTAGAGTAATGAGAAATACACACCTGTTAGGAGACTGTAGTTAATCCGCGCTCGAAAGACTCTTAGCTGACGCCCCACCCAAACGAGCACGGCACAAAAAAAAAGGGATCAGCCAAGAAGGGTATGCCTACTCTCCTCATGGTTTGCTTTATTTAAAGCCAGCTCTCCATCTACTCTTATGTTAGCTTCTCGATGTGGGATCCCTCCATCACCAGAGTTTAAAACCAACATCAACTCTTGCCGTCCCAACATAGCAAAATAATCAACCTTTGCGTGCCAAGGGATTCGAACCAAAGTCTCCTCACATGCCAACTCATGCCACCACCACTAGGCCATCAACTCATTTGTGTCATAAATCCAACACATTAAACTTTAAAGCGCATCTACTTGCTTCCAGATTTATGGAAAAGAAAAACCAAAATATATTGCATGAGCCAAGACTTGAACCTTAGACCCCTTGCTTCCTCTATAGCGTCACTTCCTTGTCCTCTAAGTGGTGCCACCTTGCCACTACACCACACTCCTTTTTGTGTCATCTTTTACCCCTTTACTCTTAAAAGCCCAAACGCCAATTGCATCACTTGTTCATAAAATTAAAATTCTGGAGACTACCACGGATTTAACTTAAGTTTGGGCCTTCCAAAGGCCCACTAACCTACTAAAATATATATTTTAACCAACCAGAACACACATAAATTTTAAAAATCACAGAAAAATAGAAAACCCAAAAATTGGGGCATTACAGTAACAACCCTAACCCGTTACCATCGCCGGAATAGGTTAAGAGGCATTACTGGACTTATAGATTAGTTCAGAATGGTAATTTATCAAATAACATTACATTTCAGTAAATATCACTCATTCACATTCATTATATACTTAAATCAAGCATACAAAGCCTTAATCATGCATTCGGGACTAAATTGATAACATATAAAAATTTCAGAAACTTATAAAATTTTTAACCTTTCAAGTTTTGCACGCCCGTGTGAACGGGCCGTGTGTCTCACACGCTCAGAAATTAATTTTCGTTCTATTTTCTTATGTTTTTTGACATGCTGATCATTTTTCCCTTCTATGGCAACATCAAATTCTAACTCTAACAAGTACTTATGAACATTCCGTATTTTTACCGATTATGTCGTTTTACTTGTTTTTACGTAAAATTGCTTAGCAAAAATTGTTTAACAGAATTTCAAGCTTCATATTCTACCATAAAACATCAAAAAAACACATTTCACCTATGGGTATTTTTCCAAATATAAACCCTAGGTTAAATTATTGCTAGAATAAGCTTAATCAAGTTACCGGGACTCCAAAAACGTAAAGAACATTAAAAACGGGGCTAAAACAGACTTAAAATCGAGTTTGGAAGCTTGAAAAACCCAAGATATGTCTTCCTCATGTGAAATTCTGCCAAAGGGTTGAAGATGGAAAAAAATTGGCTTTTAATTTGGTTTTTAATTCATTTTAATAATAAATGACCAAAATGCCCTTAATTAAAAACTATGGTGTTTTATCTTCCTTTAGGTATTTTTGTCCAAACTAGTATAATGGTCTAATTAATATCCAAGGAACTCCACTTTAAAAACTCATTACTCACAAGTACTTAGTACCTATGTGAACTAGAACACACATTTTACGACTTTTGCAATTTAGTCCTAAATATCAAATTGGACCCTCTATCAATAAAATTTCTAAACGAAACACAATCATGCAATCATGCCATAGAACTTAAAATGATAGTAAAATAAATTTTTCTACCTTGTATTTGTGGTTTCACAACCACTGTTTTGTTTAGGCCATATTTTAGGATGTTACATTTTTCCCCCCTTTAGGAATTTTCGTCCCCGAAAATCTTACCTGTGAAGAGATTTGGCTACTATTTTTGCATAGCCTCTTCGGGCTTCCATGTAGTCTCGTCTATCCCATGTCTATTCTATAATACTTTTACAAGTGCAATACTTTTGTTCTTTAATTGCTTTACCTCTCAAGCTAGAATCTTTACTGGTTCTTCACCGTAAGTCATGTCTGGCTGAATCTCAACCTCTGTCTGTGAAATCACATGTGACGGATCTAATCGATGATGACGTAGTATAAACACATGAAATACATCATGAATCTTCTCTAACTTAATTGGAAAAGTTAACCGATATGCTAATGGTCTGACTCTCTCAATCACTTCAAACGGTCTAATAAAACATGGACTTAGTTTGCCTTTCTTGCCAAATTTGAGAACTTTCTTCCACAAGGATACTTTCAAAAACACTTTGTGACCAACTTGATACTCAATCTCTTTTCTCTTCAAATCTGCATACGACTTCTGTCTGTCTGAAGCTGCTTTCAAGCAATCTCGAATGACTTTTACTTTCTCTTCTATTTTTTTAACTAGATCAACCCCGTAAATCTGATTTTTCTTCAGCTTTGTCCAATACAAAGGTGTGTGACATTTACGTCCATACAAAGCTTCATAAGGTGCCATCTTCAAACTCGAATGATAACTATTACTGTAGGCAAACTTTACTAATGGTAAGTACTTTTCCCAACTGCCTTGAAATTCCAGTACACAGCATCTAAGCATATCTTCAAGTATCTGAATAACTCTCTCTAACTGACTGTCGGTCTGGGAATGGAAAGCTGTACTAAAACTAAACTTTGTGCCCAAAGCTTCCTATAACTTCTTCTAAAACCGTGAAGTAAATCTCAGATCTCTGTCTGAAATGATCGATAATGGTACCCTGTGTAGTTTGACTATCTCTGAAATATACAACTCGGCCAACTTGTCAAGTGAATAATCCATATGAACTGGGATAAAATGAGCCGGCTTCATTAACTTATCAATCACAACCCATACTGGATTTTTCTTTCTCGGTGTCAGCAGTAATCCTGTCACAAAATCCATAGTAACTCGGTCCCATTTCCACTCAGGGACTAGCACAGGCTGCAATAAACCTAAAGGTACCTGATGTTTGGCCTTTACCTGCTGACAGATCAAGCATCTAGAAACAAACTCTGAAATGTCCCTTTTCATTCCTACCCACCAGTACATTTTCTTCAAATCATTATACATTTTTGTACTACCTGGATGAATAGACAAAGAACTACTATGTGCTTCCTGTAAGATCTTTTGAATAAGCTTATCATTCTTCGGTATTCATACCCTGTCTCTAAACATCAAACAACCATCAGAACTTATCTGAAAATCTG
Organism: Gossypium arboreum; assembly: GCF_025698485.1. Lineage (NCBI taxonomy): Eukaryota > Viridiplantae > Streptophyta > Magnoliopsida > Malvales > Malvaceae > Gossypium > Gossypium arboreum. The sequence goes on along the minus strand of NC_069073.1, from coordinate 27,154,577 downwards.
ACTCTATATCCGATTCACACTGAGCTCTTTTGGCTAACAACTCACTGTCATTTTTCTGAACTTCACAAATTTCTTCAAGAAACATCGGTTTAGCTCTCAACTCAGCTAAGATAAAACCATCATCTAATAAGGCTCGACTAGTGTTCAAAGCTCTTAATGCAGACAAAGGTTTCCTACTCAAAACATTAGCAACAACGTTTGCCTTACTTGGGTGATAATCGATCACTAGCTCATAATCTTTAATCAACTCTATCCATCTTCTTTACCTCAAGTTCAAATCTTTTTGAGTCATCAAATATTTCAAACTTTTGTGATCAGTGAATATTCGACACTTCTCACCATACAAATGATGTCTCTAGATCTTCAGTGCAAAAACAATGGCAGCTAGCTCTAAATCATGTGTCGGATAGTTATTCTCATGTGGCTTTAGCTGTCCAGAGGCATAAGCAATTACCTTTCCTTCCTGCAAGTACACAGCCATGTCCATTCAAGGACGCATCACTGCAAATCACAAACTCCTTATTTGGTTCTAGTTGTACTAAAATAGGAGCTTCAGTCAACAATGCCTTTAACTTGTCAAAACTCTATTGACACTTCTCAGTCCATTCAAACTTGACATCTTTTTATAGCAATCTTGTCAGCGGGGTAGCTATCATGGAAAATCCCTCTACAAATTGTCTATAATATCTGGCAAGACCAAGAAAACTTCTGACTTCTGATACATTTTTAGGAGGCTTCCAATCAATAATAGCTGAAATCTTGCTCGGATCAACCTTGATACCTTCACCTGAGACAATATATTAAAAAAAACCAACTTCTCGTAACCAGAACTCACTTCTGCTAAACTTGGCATACAACTAATTATCTCTAAGAATCTGTAAAACTCTTCTCAAATGCTCTGTATGCTTAGTCTCATCATGAGAATAAATCAAGATATCATCAATGAACACAACTACAAACTTATCTAAGTACGGTTTGAAAATTCGGTTCATTAAGTCCATGAAAATGGCAGGAGCATTAGTTAACCCAAATGGCATCACAAGGAACTCCTAATGACCATACCTAGTTCGGAAAGTAGTCTTTGGGACATCTGACTCTTTAACTTGCAACTGATAATATCTGGATCTCAAATCTATCTCAGAGAACATAGTGGCTCCCTTCAATTGATCAAACAAATCATCAATTCTAGGCAGTGGATACTTATTCTTTATTGTTACCTTGTTAAACTACCGATAATCTATGCACAATCTCATTGATTCGTCTTTGTTTTTCACAAATAACATTGGTGCACCCCATGGTGAACTACGAGGTCTTGCAAAGCCTTTATCTATTAATTCCTGCAAATGACCTTTCAATTCTTTCAATTCCAATGGGGCCATTCTATAAGGACCAATAGAAATGGGTGTGATACCTAGAATCAACTCAATACCAAACTCAACTTCTCTAACAGCCTGGTAGTTCTTCCGGAAACACATCGGGAAACTCACATACCACAGGCACTGAATCAATTTTCAATTCTAGATCTTTAGTGTTCAACACAAAAGCAAGACAAGCTTCATACCCTTTTGTCAAACATATCTGAACAGACATTACATAAATCATGGCAAATGAACTATCTGACTCTTTTGAATTAACCCGAAGAATTTCACCATTTTCACATTTCAACTCAATGAATTTCTTTCCAAAATTCACTATCACATCATGTTTATTCAACCAATCCATACCAAGAATCACATCAAATTCATCAAATAATAATAGCATGAGATCGGCAGGGAAACAGTGACCTCTAATCATCAAAGGGCAATTTCTACATATTTTATCTACTAATACATGCTTGCCTAATGGATTCGATACTTTAATCACAAATTCTATAGATTCTATAGGCATACTCATACTAGGCATCAATTTCATGCAAACATATGAATGGGTCAAATCCGGATCAATCAAAGCAATAACTCTAGTATCATGGAGAGAAAATTTACCCGTAATCACATCGGGAGAGGATGCCTCTTCACGAGCACGGATAACATAGGTCCTCACAAGTGCTCTAACATATGGCCTCATTGCTGAATCTCTAAATACACCTTTATTTCTTGCCCTAGCTCTCAGATTTCTCAGTGGTCTACCTCTAACAGGAGCGTTGCCTGATCTTACAGTCGGTATTGCTTGATCAGAAAAATAAAGAGTTTCTGGAGTTGAAATAGGGCCGGATGACTGTAACAAAATACAAAAGATAATTTCTACGTTAGAGTAAGTATGCTCGTGAATACGTGTGTACTGAAGAGCTTATGTGTAAAATATTTGTTGATGTATTAAATGAAGATATAAAGCTGTTAGTTGGGATACTTGAGCTGAAAGAATTTGTAGTACTGGTTGAGAGGGCTTCTAAAGCCAAGGACCTCAGTAAAGAAAAGAGAAAAGTTGATGCAGATGCGAGAGATTTGAAGAAGATATTGATGAACAAATCCTATCATTCTCGTCAAAGAAATCAAGAGATTACGTTAACCAAAAATCTGTGGGATATCAGAGTGGGAAGCAATATAGTAATCCTAAAGCTCAAATCACATCGGTATCGAGTGTTAGTAACTTAAAGATGTTAGGCCTGAGTGTCAACAATGTGGAAGATGACATTTTGGTGATTGCTGGGGAAGAAGTAATAACAGAGCTTGTTACAGATGTGGTTCACGAGATCACTTCATAAAAGATTGCCCAAAGTTAGCTGAAAAAGATAATGCTTAGAACATGAGGTTGAGTAACACTGCAACTAGAGGTAGACCACTGAGAAACACGGGAAATGTGAGTGGTGGTAGAGGTATGACGCAAGACACTACGATAAGATTTGAAGCTAGAGTAGCTGCACGAGCCTACGCTATTCGAGCACGCAAAGAAGGGTCATCTCCAGATGTTATTACTGGTACTTTTACTCTTTATGGTACTAAAGTTATTGTATTGATAGATCCAGGGTCTACACATTCTTATATATGTGTGAATTTAGTATCTACTGAAATCGTAATTAGAGTATCGAATCCCTTAGGCAAGCCTATATTGGTTAATAAAGTGTGCAAGAATTGTCCATTGATGATTCGGGGCAATTGTTTTCTAGCCAATCTGATGTTGCTACCATTTAACGAGTTTGACATAATTTTGGGTATGGATTGGCTAACTTGCATGATGCGGTGGTGAATTGTAAACGAAAGATGATTGATTTGAGATGTTAGAGTAATGAGATTATCCGAATTGAATCAGATGGTTTGAACAGATTGCTGGCAGTGATTTCAATGTTGCTAGCTTAGAAATATGTAAGAATGAATTGTGAAGCTTATTTAGCCTATATACTTGATACGAAAGTGATTGAAAAGAAGATTGAATCAGTGCTAGTTGCTTGTGAATATCTAGATGTTTTTCTTGATGAGTTACCGAGTTTACCACCGATCTGAGAGGTTGAATTTGGTATTGAATTAATGCCAGGGACTACTTCGATTTCAATAGCTCCATACAGAATGGCACCGAATGAATTAAAAGAGTTGAAAGCTCAATTTCAAGAATTGACATATAGAGGCTTCGTACGACCGAGTTATTTTCCCTGGGGTGCACCAGTTTTGTTCGTGAAAAAAGAAAGATAGAACTATGAGAATGTGCATCGATTATAGACAGATGAATAAAGGGACTATTAAGAACAAATATCCTTTACCGAGGATAGATGGTTTATTTGATCAACTAAAAGGAGCTACCGTGTTTTCAAAGATAGATCTGAGATCAGGTTACTATCTGTTGTGAGTAAAAGATTTAGACATTCTGAAAACTGCTTTTCGAATGAGGTATGGACACTATGAGCTTTTGGTTATGCCTTTTGGATTAACAAATGCACTTGCTGTATTTACAGATTTGATGAACAAAATTTTTAGATCGTATTTAGATCGATTTGTCATTGTATTCATTGATGACATTTTTATTTATTTGTGTGATGAAATTGAGCATGCCGAACATCTTAGAATAGTGCTACAGACTTCGCGAGATAAGCAGTTAAATGCAAAGTTTAGTAAATGTGAATTTTGGTTAAGAGAAGTTAGTTTTCTTGGACATGTTGTGTCGGCCTCTAGTATTTGAGTTGATTCGAGCAAGATTTCAGCTGTTTTGGATTGGAAGCCTCTAAGAAATATTTTTAAAGTCTACAGTTTTCTGGGAGTTGCTAGTTATTATTGACGGTTCGTAAAAGGCTTTTCAATGGACGCGACTCTGTTGACAAAACTGCTTCAAAAAGATGTGAAGTATGAATGGTCAGAAAAGTGTCAGAAAAGCTTTGATCAGTTGAAAGCTTTATTGACAGAAGCTCATGTGTTAGTACAACCAGAATTAGGTAAAGAATTTGTGATCTATAGTGATGCATCTTTAAATTGTTTAGGCTGTGTTTTGATCCAAGAAGGAAAGGTTATAGGCTTATGCTTCGAGACAATTAAAGCCGCATGAAAAGAACTATCCAACGCACAATCTTGAGTTAGCTGTGATTATATTTGCTTTAAAGATTTGGCACCACTATCTGTTTGGTGAGAAATGTCACGTATATTCTGATCACAAGAGTTTAAAATATTTGACGACTCAGAAAGATCTGAATTTACAACAAAGAAGATGGATAGAATTACTAAAAGACTACGAGCTTGTCATTGATTATCATCCGGGAAAGGCCAATGTTGTTGCTGATGCTCTAAGTTGAAAATCATTATTTGCATTACGTGCTATGAATACTCAGTTAACTTTGGCTGATGATGGTTCAGTTTTAGCTGAGTTGAAAGCAAAATCGTTATTTATTCAGTAGATTTACGAAGCTCAAAAGGTTGATAATGAATTGTTAGCAAAATGGGCTCAGTGTGATTTGAATACTGACTCAGAATTTCCAGTTGATGTTGAAGGTTGTTTGAGATTCAGAGACCGAATATGTGTTTAGAAAATTTAAAGTTGATTCAGATGATTTTAAATAAAGCTCATAGTAGTCAGTTATCTGTTCATCCGGGAAATACTAAAATGTATAATGATCTAAAATAGCTTTATTGGTGGCATGGTATGAAATGAGATATCTAAGAATTTGTTTCGTAATGCTTAATTTGTCAGCAAGTTAAAGCTGAGCATCAGGTACTATCTGGTTTGTTATAGCCGATTATGATTCCGGAGTGGAAATGGGATAGAGCAACGATGGATTTTGTATCGGGTTTACCTCTGACACCGAGTAAGAAAGATGCAATCTAGGTTGTTGTGGATAGATTGACTAAATCAGCTCATTTCATTCCATTTCGCATAGATTATTCACTTGATAAGCTTGCTAAATTGTATATTTCTTAGATTGTGAGAATGCACGGAGTACCTTTTTCTATTATTTCGGATAGAGATTCGAGTTTCACATTATAGTTTTAGAAGAAACTACAAAATGCATTAGGTACGAAACTACACTTTAGCACTGCTTTTCATCCACAGACGGATGGTCAATTTGAGGGGATTATTCAGATACTCGAGGATGTGTTGAGATGTCGTATTCTTAAGTTTGAAGTACGTGGGAATAATACTTTTCATTGATTGAATTTGCATATAATAATAGCTTTCAATCGAGTATTAAAATGGCTCCTTATGAGGCTTTATATGGTTGAAAATGTTGAACACCATTGTACTGGACAGAGTTTAGTGAGAATAAGATTCACGATGTTGATTTGATCAAAGAAACAGAAGAAAAAGTGAAAGTAATATGGGATAGTTTGAAAGTAGCTATGGATCATCAAAAATCGTATGCAAATTTATAAAGAAAAGATATTGAGTATTAGATTGGGGATAAAGTGTTTTTGAAAGTATCTCCGTGGAAGAAAATAATTTGATTCGGTCGTAAAGGCAAATGGAATCCGAGGTTCATCGGACCATATGAAATTATAGAACGAGTTAAACCAGTGGCTTATCGATTAGCATTGCCTTCTGAGTTAGAAAAGATACATAACGTATTTCACATATCGATGCTACGAAGATACAGATCAGATCCTTCACATGTCATTTCCCTGTCTGAGGTGAAAATTTAGCCTGATATGACCTACGAAGAAAAACCAATACATATTTTAGCTCGTGAGATCAAAAAGTTGAGAAATAAGATAATTGCCTTACTGAAAGTATTGTGGCATCGACATGGGGTTGAAGAAGCCACGTAGGAACCCGAGGATGCTATGAGAAAATAATATCCAAATCTATTCACTGGTAAGATTTCGGGGATGAATATCCCTAAAGGGGAGAGTTGTAACTGCCTGGTTTAGACCCTTGTCAGAGTAGTGGTTTTGGGACCACAAATCCGAGGTTGGAAAATTATTTTAATATTAGTTTTTGTGTTTATAATATGTGAATTAGAATGTGTGAAAGTTTCGTATGAAAATTTTATCATTTCTGCGCTTAATTTGCAAAAAGGACCTAATCGTGTAAAATGTAAAAGTGACTAATTAATTGTTAAAGTGTTTAATTGCTATGCCTATTTAAATGAAAGTTCCTTATGATGCAAATGGACCATTGGTTTAATGAATGGACAAGTATGGACAATAGTTGTGGAATTTTAATGAAATAGCTAAGGTTAATTTTGTAATTTATGTATTAAGTTATAATTAAAATAAAACAAAGTAAAAGATGAATCTGTTCATCTTATTCTTGCTGAAAATATCAAAGAAAATGAAAGGTTGAAGCTCAACTAGGGTTTGGCCATATTTATGTTCAATTAGGTAAGCATTCAAGCTTAGTTTTTGATAATTTTTTCGTTTTTGTGATCGTTACTAAGAGTTCTAACTAGCCCATGCTTAAATTCATGAAATTATTGATAATTTGATGAGATGCCATTGATGAATCCATGAGTTTTGTGATGTTAAATGATGAAATATGAAAGCTTTTGAGGAAAAATGCATATTAAGGACTAATTGTGAAAACAAGAAATTGAGGGACTAAAATGTGAAATAAATGAAATGTGTGGGATTATATGAACTAGGGTAGAATTCAGCTAGGCAATTGTATAAGGAACTTTTGAGTCATTTGTGATTTTATGAATTAGGGACTAAAGTGTTAAATTGTGAAAATGTGAGGGCTAATTTGTAAAATACCCTAAATATGTATATATGGATTGGATTGAATGTCTTGGTGATTAAAAGGGTTAATTTTGAATACATATAGATCACACAAAAAGGAATTAAGATTTAGATTGGGAAAATCGAAGATTAATGAGTAAACGGTCCAAATTGTCAATTCTAAGTACGAGGTAAGTTCGTACGTGATAAATGATGTTATGGTTATGTTTTAATGCTTTGTTAATGCATAAATTGTATAGATATTTCATGACGATTTGAGCATGTGATAATCGATTATGTTCAGCACTAAGTATGTGATTCGAAATAGCTTTTGCTACAAATGGCACTACGTGTGTGTGATGGAATAGCTTCGGCTTTATGAGGCACTAAGTGTGTGATACCGAGATAGCTTTGGTTTATTGAAATGGAATTAAGTGTGTAGGATTGTTAGGGTTTCGACAAATCACTGATGCACTAAATGTGCAAATTCTTTAAGCATGGAAAGACTTCCGAATGAACTAATGTATTTGATCGATAAGTGAGAATGAAGTGAAATTATACGGGAAAGATCAGGTATGTTCGATACCTATATGGTAGATGATACTATGTGTATGAAGCTTGACGAACCCGTATGAACATGTTATATGAGATAGAATAGAATTAATGAATGAATTGTGAACTACTAATTGTTTATTAGTTGATGTTTTGTATAATATAGACTATTGTTTATTTATGTTTCGAGCTTAGTTGAAAGCTTACTGTGTGAAATGTTCTATGTTTTACAGTGTTATAAGGCTAGCTCAGATTTTGGGATTGTCAGCGACATCAATCACACTATAGGACATCTATTTTGGTACCATTTCGAGAGTTGTATATATGGTATATGGCATGTATAGGCTTGTGTCATTTTGGTATGTTTTGTGATGTGAATATTAGCCATGAGTTTTGGCTTGGAGTTGTTGTTAGGTATGGCCACTTAAGTTGGCCTAAATGATGTGTTTGATAGGTAAGTCATATGATGTATATAATGTTCATATAATGGTTTGAATATGGAATATTGAATTGGCAAGTTTTGTGGTATAAAGTATGTGATAAATTGATGAGTTTATGTATTTGAAACTTATGTAAGTTGTGATGATTTTGTTACATTGATTAGGTATGTTTCTGTTGTGAATTTGAGTTGTGAATTGGATGGTATTTGAATGGAATGGAATATGTTTGAATTGATTGATTTGGTTGCCTATAAATGTATGCAAATGATGCAAAAATGTTGTGGATTTGGTGTGCTTGAGATAGGTGGGAAATGTCGCTTAAACCAAGCCTAATTTCACCCCACATGGTTGAGCACATGGGCATGTGTCTCGACCGTATGTCTGTTGTAATTTAGTTATTCAAGTAAGTCTTGAGCACGGCCTAGACACACGGACGTGCCTGGTGGCTATGTGTGGCACACAGTCTTGGTACATCGACATGTGTGGCCATTTCGAAGGGTACATAGGCTAGACACAAGGCATGTTGTCGGGCGTGTGACCCAAGTCAGTTTCGACCACGGCTAAGGTACACGGGCGTGTCTTGTGGCCGTGTGGTGAAGTCAGTATGTATGCCCTGTTCTGTCATGGTTTAGACACACGGGCGTGTGACCTGTGAAACTCTGAAAATTTTGTTAAGTTTTCGAAAAATTTTGTATGTGCTCGGTTTCATCCTGACCCCTTTCTAAAGTTGACCTATGTAAGGGACTGTGTAATGTTATGTGATGGTAATGCTATGATGATTGAGAAATGAATGCGAGATATTTAGATTTGTTCGGTAATGCCTTTAACCCTAGTCCTGCGACAGATACGGGTCAGGGGTGTTACAATGGTACACCATGTAATCGTACGATCTCAGACACGTACAGTCAGCTAGTTTATCCAGAGAGTAATCTGTATGTACTGATATGAAATGAGTAGATTTTTTTAGTCGATCAATGACAACCAGATAGCATGTAACATCCTGAAATAAGGCCTAAACGGAATAGTGGTTGCGAAACCACGAATTCGAGGTCAAAAAAAATTTATTTCGATTAAGTTTTAAGGTTTATTCATTGATTGAATAATTGTGTGAAAATTTCGTGAAGAAATTTTATGTATAAGTGCCTAATTTGATAATTAGGACTAAATTGTAAAATTAGCAAAATGTGTGTTCTAGATAATAAAGGGGATTTAATTGAAATGGGTTCTTAAAGTGGAGGTCCTTATTTAGTAATTAGACCATTATATTTAAGTTTGGACAAAAATGGGCAAGAATAGGAAAAATTTGAAAGAAAAGCCTTTAAGGGCATTTTGGTATTTAGTAATTAAAAGAATTAAAAAGGGAAAATAAAGCCAAAATTGGCCCATCTTCTTCATGGAGGCTGAATATAGCATGGGGGAAGCCATGGTTAGGGTTTCCAAGTTTTCCAAGCTTAATAGTAAGTCCGTTCTAGCCTCGTTTTTAATGTTCTTTACGTTTTTAGAGCCCTGGTAACTTGATTTAGCCTATTCTAGCAATAATTCATGTTAGGGTTCATATTTGGAAAAATACCTAGAGGTTAAATGTGTTTATTTTGATGTTTCATGGTAGAATATGAAGCTTGAAATTATGTTAAACAACTTTTACTAAGCGATTTTAAGTGAAAACGAGTAAAACGACATAATTGGTAAAAATACCTAATGTTCATAAGTACATGATAGCGTGGGAATTTTGATGTTGCCATAGAAGGGAAAATGTTCAGCGTGTCATAACATAAGAAAAATGGATAAATTTTAATTTCCGAGCCTTGGGGCAAAATTGTAATTCTGTAAAGGTTTAGGGGCAAAATTGTAATTTTGCCAAAGTTTGAGTTAGGGAATGTTTTAAATAGTACATTAATTAAATAAATGAAATATGATGTTTTAGATCCGAGAAAGTGAGATTTGGACCTAGAACGGGAGAAAAACCGAAAATCGGGAAAGTTGGTAAAATGGTCGTTTTGGTATCGAGGTAAGTTCATATGTTTAATAAGCATTTAATTATGCATATTTGAATGATAAATTGATATTTTGGCCATAAATGCTTTAGTATTGAGTTTTAGATATAATGATTAATGTTCGAAGATAATTCGATATTGGAAAGAGAACTTGTATAATTTATATGTAAGACCATATTTTGTATTATGGCTTTGTATGATAACAAGAAAGTATTAACTAGCATAGTTTGATGAGAATAAGTTAAGTTGATGATATGATGAGATTGAGAATGTAAGTATGTAAGTTGAGTAGCATTTTATTATTATGTAGTTATTGTTATTAGTATTGTTATTATTGAGTTATGCTAACCTTGAGAATTTGAGCAAGTATGTTTCAGCTATGACTTGACAAGGCATTGATATCTCAAAGTCTATGGTTGTACCATGGCAATTAAGGAAGAATTGACGGAAAAGTCCATTTTCATAACATGGCATTTAAGGAGGAATTGACGGTTAAGGATACCATGTAAGACCATGTCAAGACATGGCATTGGTAAGGCAAGGATCCTTTGTAAGACCATGTCAAGACATGGCATCGGCATTGATTAAGGATTCCATGTAAGACCACATCAAGATGTGGCATTGGCGCTAAGACAAGGATACCATGTATGACAATGTTTGGAACATGGCATTTGGTAAGACAATAATACCATGTAAGACCATGTTTGGAACACGGCATTTGGTAAGATAAGGATATCATGTAAGACCATGGCAAGGCATGGCATTGATAGGTTCTATAAGGCAAGGAAATCATGTAAGAACATGTCAAGACATGGCATTGATGAGTTACTATAAGGCAAAGGTTGTAACACCCCGTACCCGAGTCCGTTACCGGAGTCGAACACGAGGTGCACACAGACTTAACTTAATTATTTTCACAGTCCATTTAAAAATTTTTAGACAAGCTGGTTACTGCATCAGTGTCGCCTTAAAAATCATATCTTGAGTTTCAAAACTCGAAAAAATCAGTTTCGTAATTTTTCCTGAAACTATACTCATATGTCCATCTACATATTTTTTTCTAGAATTTTTGGTTGAGCCAATTAGTACATTTTATTAGTTAAAGTCTCCCCTATTCCAGGGTTCGACTACACTGACCTTCATGCATTACGACCTGGATATCTCCCTGTACAGGGCTTAAATTCTGATGAATTTTTTTTCTATAGAAACTAGACTCAAAGTTGAATCTATACATATATGGAATGACTCCTAATTATCTCTGGTTAATACATAATGAATTTCCAAAGTCGGAACAGGGAATCTAGAAACCGTTCTGACCCTGTTTCACGAAAACCTAAATATCTCTTAACATTCAACTCATATGACCGTTTCGTTTCTTCCATATGAAAGTATATTCATCAAGGTTCATTTACATAATTTATTCACTATTTAATTCCATTCCTGCTATTTTTAGTGATTTTTCACATCCACATCACTGCTGCTGTCAGCATCTACTTCTGAGGTAGACTTTACCTATTTCATTATTTCCATGATTCAATTAGCCCTTTTTGCATACATAGCACAAAGTATGATCATGATTAACCATTCCAATGGCTAATCGTTTCCAAACATTTCCATACCTCTCAATGATCAACATACAAAATGATTATAGTACTATGCTAAAAGCGTATATAAGCCATTTTCGCATGGCTATCCAAATTTACACAAAATCCATGGGTACATGACCAACAACAAAAGGGTAGTCCTATACATGCCATTTCAAAGTTCAACCAAAATTGTACCAAAAGGGGCTTTGATAGTGTGGGAGACTTGACTTCCAAAAATCCCGAGTCCGATGGTGACGAGCCAAAATCTATAAAACAGGAAACAAAGAATCGGAGTAAGCAATTTATGCTTAGTAAGTTTTGAGCAAGGGATTCCAGACAACAAAAGCATGGCATTCATATAGCTAAACGGATAATTTCATATGCACAAATTCTCAATATCATACTTACTTCACATTACCAACCCTTATGTTAATACACAAAGATCAACTTAGCCGAAGGCCGTAGCTCGTTTATCAAGCGAGCGAATACTTATTTGTAAGGGCTCAACTAATTCAAAGCACATACGAAACATACCTCATTGTTGGGATTTCACAGCGTATTAACTAAAATTTTACAGCAAGTTCATTCATTCCCGAATCACGTACCTTCGAGTTTAACCGGATATAGCTACTGTTCAAATACCTTCGGACAAAGCCGGTTATAGTAGCTCGCTTAACCGCCTTTCGGGACTTATCCGGATTTAGTAACTCGCACAAATGCCTTGGATCTTAGTCCGGATTTAGTAACTCACACAAATGCCTTCGGATCTTAGTCCGGATTTAGTAACTCGCACAATTGCCTTCGGATCTTAGTCTGGATTTAGTAACTTAGCAGAGAGCCTTCCGGACTTAGCCCGGACATCATTCGAAGAACCATGCACACATATATCAATAAATCATGACACATCCATATTTCATTTTCATTACCAAAGCTCAACACAAGACACTTTATCATATTTACAATTTCGGCTCAATAGCCACATACAAAGAGCATGATTTTGATTTACTTAAGACATAATTCAATTGAATCATAATTTAAGTTCCATTACTCGAAAACTTACCTCGGATGTTGTCGAACGATTTCGATGGCTATTCGACCACTTTTTCCTTCCCTTTATCGGATTTAGTTCCCCTTTGCTCTTGAGCTTAAATTGACAATTAAATTGATTTAATCATTTGAGTATCAAAAAGAGGAACTCAAGGTACTTAGCCCATATATATTCATTAGACATTAAAGTCACATATGTACAAAATCATGAATCTAACTCAACACAATAGTCCACACTCTCTTTTAGCCGATTATCTAAGCTAAGAATAGGCATCAATATGCTTGCCTCTAACCGAATGCGTACACCAATCCACCTCATGTGGCGAATATGCATGTCCATGTTGAGGCCAATTATACACTTAATACCACACATAAATGGCATACATTTTACTAACTAACGCATTCCATATTGTAACTCAATATGCATCAATCATTTACTTCATAACCGAAACATCATCATATGTAAATATATACCTTGAGATAGTATATATGCCATACCAATACATCATGTGCAAACATATATATATATATATATATATATATGCAAGAGCCGAATCACAAGTTGATTATAACCAAATATAAACATATATCCAAAACACAAATCTTACCTATCATGCAATAAGCATAAATCATGCGTATGGATATACCATGGCCGAATACATCACAACACCATACCATTTCAATTTTGGTCATGGTTAAACAAAGAACTTAATGTCTCACTCAAAAATGCTAAAAAGAAGGTCCAAGAGCCACCAATCCACCATCACATGTATCATTAGCAAGCTTCATATTTAACATGCAATGGCATTAACACAAAATCCACCTTGGCCGAATATCATCCCCATGACATAGCAAAGATTTGAACCATGGGCTAATTAGAACTCAAGCTAGCAACTAAAAACATGCATGAATCTCATGGCACAACCTCAAACATACCTTAATCTAGATACAAGTATGGCCAAACCTCCTCCTAATCCTCTTCCAAACCAAACATGAAGCAAGAACTCCTTCCTTCTTCCTTAGAATTTTCGGCCAAAAGAAATGAAAAAGGATGAACAATTTTTTTTTCTTTTCTTCAACTCACGGCAATGAGGGGTAACACTCACACATTCTTTCTTTTTTTTTCTTTTCCATTTCTTTATTACCCATACTCATTAATTTATTTTTTTTCCTCCCATGATGCACCAACATAACATGTCTATGACATGTTTTGCCCATAATCCTTTATCATGGCCGGCCACTAGCAATTAAAAAGGGGGAAATTGACATGCAAGTCCTCCATTTTGATTACATGCACTATTAGATCCTTATAGATTAGCCTATCACATTTGAAAAGTGTCACACAAGTCCTATTGACTAAATTTCACATGAAATTTACTAAATCGAAACTTAAAACTTTCACACATTCATAATCACATATTTTAGACAATAAATATTGTATTCAAATAATTCGGTGACTCGGTTTAGCGGTCCCGAAACCGCTTTCCGACTAGGGTCACTTTAGGGTTGTCACAACTCTCCCCCACTTAAGAAATTTTCGTCCCCGAAAATCTTACCGGTAAATAGGTTTGGGTATCGCTCTTTCATAGAGTTCTCGGTTTCCCAAGTAACTTCTTCTATCTCGTGTTTGAGCCATAACACTTTCACTAGCGGAACCCTTTTGTTTTGCAACTCTTTCACTTCACGTGCTAGGATACGAATCGGTTCTTCTTCATAACTCATATTGGCTTGAATTTCAACCTCTGATGGACTAATTACGTGTGACGGATCAGATCTATAGTGTCGAAGCATCGAAACATGAAAGACGTCGTGAATCTTTTCAAGTTCAGGGGGCAAAATCAAACGATACGCAACTGGACCAACTCGCTCGGATATCTCATATGGCCCAATAAACCTCGGACTCAGTTTGCCCTTACGGCCAAATCTGAGTATCTTTTTCCAAGGTGAGACCTTAAGAAACACTTTGTCTCCCACCTGATACTCAATATCCCTTCGTTTAAAATCCGCATACGACTTGACGATCGATCTCGCCTTCGGACTTTCACGTATTATTCTTACTTTCATTCAAGATCTTTAATCAAATCCACTCGAAAATTTTGCTCTCACCGAGCTCGGTCAAAAACAATGGCGTACGGCATTTACGCCCGTACAGAGCCTCGTAAGGTGCCATCTTAATACTTGATTGAAAACTATTGTTGTAAGCGAATTCAATCAAAGGTAAATACCGCTCCCACGAACCACTAAACTTGAGGATGCAGCATCTCAACATATCCTCGAGTATTTGAATTATCCGCTCGGATTGACCATCGGTTTGTGGATGAAAAGCGGTGCTAAAATGCAACTTGGTGCCCAAAGCTTCTTGCAATTTCTTCCAAAATCGTGAGGTGAATCTTGGATCTCTATCCGACACGATAGAAATAGGTACCCCGTGTAATCTCACAATCTGAGAAACATACAATTCAGCTAATTTATCCATTGAAAAATCCGTGCGTACGGGGATAAAGTGAGCCGACTTAGTCAATCTATCAACGATGACCCAAATTGCATCTTTCTTACTTGCCGACACTGGCAACCCAGATACAAAATCCATCATGACTCGTTCCCATTTCCATTCAGGTATCATGATCGGCTGAAGCAAACCCGTGGGCACTTGATGTTCCGTCTTCACTTGCTGACATACTAAGCACTTCGAAACAAAGTCAGAAATGTCTCGTTTCATACCATGCCACCAAAACTGGCGTCTGAAGTCGTTGTACATTTTCGTACTCCCCGGGTGAATTGACATTCGGCTACAATGAGCTTCGTTCAGAATCATCGAAATGAGTTCTGAATTTCTTGGAACACACAACCGATTTCTATACCTCAAACAATCGTCATCATCAATTTGAAACTCCAATTCCACATTCGGAACACATTCAGCCCGTTTTGCAACCAACTCATCGTCGACTTTCTGAGCTTCACGAATTTGATGAATCAATAATGGTTTGGCCTTTAATTCGACTATTAACACATTGTCGGGTAGAATAGACAAGTGTAGATTCATCGCTCGTAAAGCAAATAGTGATTTTTGGCTTAAGGCATCCGCAACCACATTAGCCTTTCCCGAGTGATAATCAATGACCAGCTCATAATCTTTCAACAACTCAAGCCAACGCCTTTGTCGTAGATTCAAGTCTCTTTGAGTCATCAAATATTTGAGACTTTTGTGATCCGAAAATACATGGCACTTCTCACCAAATAAGTAATGTCGCCATATTTTTAAGGCGAATACGATGGCAGCTAATTCGAGATCATGGGTCGGATAATTTTTCTCATGTGGCTTTAATTGTCTCAACGCATAGGCCACAACTCGACCTTTTGCATCAATACGCAACCTAACCCAAGTAGGGAGGCGTCACTATAGATGACAAACTCTTTGCCCGATTCGGTGCACTAAAATTGAGCTTCAACAAATAAGTTTTCAGTTGATCAAAACTTTTCGACATTTTTCCGTCTATTCAACTTAACATCTTTTGAAGTAGCTTCATCATGGGTGTGGCTATCATCGAGAATCCTTTTACAAACCGTCGATAGTAACCGCAAGTTCCAAAAAGTCGAACCTCATAATATTTCTGAGGCTTCCAGCTAAGTATGGCTGAAATTTTGCTCGGTCGACTCGAATACCGATCGAGATACCACATGACCCAAGAAGCTAACCTCTCTTAACCGAACTCACACTTGTTGAACTTAGCATATAACTGCTTATCCCGTAAAATTTACAACACTAATCTCAGGTGTTCAGCATGTTCGGTCTCATCTTTTGAATAGACCAAGATGTCATCAATGAACACAACTACGAACCGGTCCAAATCTTCTCAAGATCCGATTCATCAAATCCATAAATACCGCGGGGCATTAGTGAGCCTGAACGGCATCACTAAGAACTCGTAGTGACCGTACCTCGTTCTGAAAGCAGTTTTGGGTACGTCCGAATCTCGAATCCGCAACTGATAATAACTCGATCTCAAATCTATCTTCAAAAACACTGAGGCTCCCTTTAGTTGATCAAACAAATCATCAATACACGGTAACGGATATTTATTCTTTATCGTCACTTTATTCACCGACGATAGTCAATGCACAACCTCATGGTTCCGTCCTTTTTTCACAAACAATACTTGGTGCACCCCAAGGTGAGAAACTTGGTCGAGCGAAACCTCTATCCGTCAACTCTTGCAACTGAGCTTTCAATTCCTTTAACTCGGTTGGTGCCATACGATATGGAGCTATTGAAATTGGTGTAGTCCCAGGTACAAGCTCAATACCAAACTCTACTTCCGAACAGTGGTAAACTTCGGTAATTCTTCGGAAAAACATCCGGTATTCACAAACCACCGCACAGATTCGGTTTCTTTTCCAATTCCTTGTCATCAAGTACATACGCAAGGTATGCTTCGCACCCCTTCCTTACATATTTCTGGGCCAACATTGCTGATATTGTGACAGCCCAAAATTGACCCTAGTCGGGATGTGGTTTCGGGACCACAAAATCGAGGCATAAAAATAATTTAAAATTTATTTTGATGCCTATGATATGTGTTAATTTGTGTGTGACATTTTTGATGTTTCGATTTAGTGTTATAAATGCGAATTTCACTAGAAAGGACCTAGTGGTGAACTTTGAAAGTATGATGGGGAAATGTGTGATGACTAGTTGCTCATGCATGCAAAAATAAGGGATTTGCATGTCAAATTTCCCCCCCAACATGAAGTGGCCGGCCATGGCAAGAGAGGATGGGCAAAACATGTCATGAAACATGTTTTGTTGGTGCATTAGGGAGAAATAATAAACAAAGGTGTATGGGTAAGAAAAGAATGAAAAAAAAATGTGTGTGAGTGTGGTATTCCCCCCCATTGCCGTGAGTTGTAGAGAAAGAAAGAAAAATTTTGTTCATCCTTTCTTTGAGCCAAAACTAAGGAAGAAGGAGGATTTTTGCTTCATGCTTGGTTTGGAAGAGATCTAGAAGGAGATTTGGCTAAGTTTGCATCAAGATTAAGGTATGTATGAGGTTGTGTTAGGAGTTTCATGCATGTTTTGGTTGCTAACTTGATGTGCATGTTAGCCATGGCTCAAATCTTTGTTATGCCATGGAAATGGTATTTGGCCAAAGTTGTTATGGTGATAAAGCCATTGCATGCTAAGTGTGAAGCTTGATGATGATGCATGCAATGATGGATTGTCTACTTTTGAGTAAGATTTTGAGTTTTCTTTTATTTAATCATGATTGAAGTTGAAAAGGGCATGATTGTCATATTCGCCATGATGCATTCATGAGCATGGTTCATGCTTCTTGCATGTTAGTTAAAATTTGTGTTTTGGATGGCTATGGACACCTTGAAATTCGGCCATGCTCATATATGTATATATATGTTTGCACATGATGTTTTGGTTATGAACTAAGTGATGAATATGGTTGTTTAAAGAAGAAGATGTTGAAGAATGATTGTTAAATTGCAAGCACATTCGCCTAGCACACATATGAGTGCTTGATGCTATATTATAAGTTTTGAGCTACAATATGCAAAGCATTAACTAGTAAAATGCATGCTGTTTTTGTGAGGTATTAAGTGCATAATTGGCCTCAACATGTACATGAATATTCGCCTTGGGTAGCCTATTGAAGGCCTTAGCTTTTCCTTGATGCTCGAATAAATTGTATTGAATTGCTCGATGTAGTATAAAATGTGCATGACCATTGTGTATTCAAGCTAAAGAGTGGCCATATGACCATTTAAACTCCTTGTCATATTCGGCCATAAGCTAGCACAATGAGGTTTTAATAAATTGAATTTGTTTGAATTAGCTCAAGAGCTAAGAGGGCCACAATTGGACAAGGGGAAGGAAAAAGTGATCGAATAGCCGTAAAAGCCGTTCGACAACATCCGAGGTAAGTCCTCAAGAAGTGACCTTAATTGAATTATGGGGAATGAAATATGGATGTATTGATTATTGATTTATGTGTGTATGAGCATTCGAATGATACCCGGGCTAAGTCCCGAAGGCGATCATGCTAATGATTATAATTGTGTTTGAGCCTTAGTAACGAAAATGAAATATGTATGTCCAATGATTATTGATGTATGTGTGCATGAGAAATTGAATGATATCCGGGCTAAGCCCCGAAGACAATTATGCTGAAAATTATATCCGGTTAAGACCAAGGCAATTGTGCTAGTAGCTATATCCGGCTAAGACCAAGGCATTCGTGCGGTTGTTAAATCTGGGCTAAGACCAAGGCATTTGTGCAAATCGTGATATCCGGGTTAAGTCCGTGAGGCCTTGGTGCGGGTTACCATAACCGGCTATGTCCCAAGCGATTGAACGAGTAGCGACATCCGGTTAAACTCAAGGTATGTGATTTGAAAATTATAAGCTTGCTGGAAAATTTCAGCAAATGCACTTGTGAAATTTCCCAATGACAAGGTAAGTGCGGTGTGTGCCAAGCGCTAGGAGTAAGAGCGTATGAATATCCGCTCCTATGATGGAACGAGTTATCGGCCTTAATGAAGCCGTTATTTGTGTATGAACATAAGAGTTGGGATGGTGAAGTAAGTATGATTATGTGAATGTGCATTAATGAAATGATGCATTTGGTTATGTGAATGTATTGCTTTAATTAAAGCTGATTATATTCCTTGAGACTTACTAAGCATAAAATTGCTTACCCCGTTGCTTTGGCTCTCTGTGATATAGATTTCGCTCGATAGCAATCGGATTCGGGATCAATAAA
The DNA here is from genome assembly GCF_025698485.1 of Gossypium arboreum. Lineage (NCBI taxonomy): Eukaryota > Viridiplantae > Streptophyta > Magnoliopsida > Malvales > Malvaceae > Gossypium > Gossypium arboreum. The sequence goes on along the minus strand of NC_069073.1, from coordinate 27,135,118 downwards.
GTCGAAGTCATCCACACTATCAACGCCTCTATTTTGGTATAAATTTTGGTTGAACTTTGAAATGGCATGTATAGGACTACCCTTGTTGGTTTAAAATGTGGTGATGTATATGTATACGCCATGCGAAAATGGCTCGTAAAAGGAAGCATGAACTTAGACTATTTGTGGTTTGTATGTATATATATGGTGTCATGATGTGATTATGGATTGAAATGGGAGTGTTGGTCACATGATCAGCCATTGGTATGGTTAAAATGATCATATATGAACCTATGTATGGCAAGACTAGTTGGTTGATGGAGACTACAAAAATAGGTAAGACCTACCTTAAAAACAGATGCTGCCAGCTGCAATGATGTGAATGTGAAAAATCACCAAAATTTGTAGGAATGGTATTAAATAGTGAATAAGCTATGTAAATGAACCTTGATGAGTCTATTTTCATATGGAAGAAACGAAATGGTCATAGGAGTTACATGTTAAGAGATATCAAAGCTATTGTGAGACAGGGCCAGAACGGTTTCTGGGTCCCCTGTCGCAACTTTAAAAATTTACTATAAATTATCCAGAAATAATTAGGAGTCATGCCTTATATGTACAGATTCCATTTTGAGTCTAGTTTCATCAGAAAGAAATGGAACCAGTATTAAATCCCTGTACAGAGAGATATTCAAGTTATACCGCGTGAAGGTCAGATCAGTCGATCCCTGTAACATGGGTGACTTTAACTAATAAACTGTACCAATTGGCCTGACAAAAAATTCCCCGAGTGCCATTTATCGCAATATTGACATTCCGTTCTGTCCCGAAGATCATTTCCAACACTGGCAACCGAAGTGACTCGTGTGCTCACAGGGGGTCGATCGCGATCTCGTCTAGAGAAACCCGAAGTGTCCCTAGACCGGCCTAAGTCATCTCTAAATTTCTTCGATGACTGTGGGAAGGGCTTCCCCGAAGACCTCTTACGAAACTCCTTCGCTCCCATATCAGCTTTTCTTTTCTCCATACTTAGCTCCTCGGCTTTACAAGCTCACTCAACAAGTACCACAAATTCTCGGATTTCCAAGATGCCAACATACAGCTTTATATCATCATTTAGTCCATCCTCGAAACGTTTACACATCATAACTTTTGAAGAAATGCATTCTCGCGCATACCGGCTAAGCCTCACAAATTTTCGTTCATAGTCAGTAACCGACATGGAACCTTGTTCGAGTTCACGAAATTCCTTCCATTTTTGGTCAATGAATCTCTGACTGATATACTTTTTCCGAAACTTGGTTTGGAAAAACTCCCAAGTTACTTGCTCTCTGGGCAATGAAGTCAACGTATTCCACCAATAGTAGGCGTAATCACGTAGCAAGGAGATAGTACACTTTAGGCACTCATCGGTGTGCAAGATAGCTCATCGAGTACCGAATAGTGTTGTCCAACCAAAATTCAGCTTGCTCGGCATCATCACTATCCGTAGCCTTAAATTCAGTAGCCCGTGTTTTCGATTCTATCAATCGGGGCTTATTTGACCTTATTTGGTCGGTTACGGAGGCATTGTAGGTGCGGGGTTGTGTTTGTTGGGAATGGAGGTTGTGGAACAGCCGTATTAGTTCGAATGTATTGGTTGAACCAATCATTCATCACGCTATAGAAAGCTTGTCTAGCTTCATCATTCGGATAACTAGCATTAGGTTGAGAGTCCGCGGCGCTGTCCCTTGTCTTGGGAGCAAAGCGGTACACTCTCAAGATCATCAGCTACCACTCGGTCGGGATCGGGATCCATTACTATAAATAAACACATTTGCAAATGTCAGAAATTACCACACTATCAAATAATCACATAAAATGGCATGTATAGCTAGACCCAACGCATTACGGTAGTCCTAGAATCGACTAAACCGTAGCTCTGGTACCAATAAAATTGTAACACCCCGTACCCGAGTCCGTTACCGGAGTCGAACACGAGGTGCACACAGACTTAACTTAATTATTTTCACAGTCCATTTAAAAATTTCCAGACAAGCTGGTTACTGCATCACTGTCGCCTTAAAAATCATATCTTGAGTTTCAAAACTCAAAAATCAGTTTCGTAATTTTTTCCTGAAACTAGACTCATATGTACATCTACATATTTTTTTCTAGGATTTTTGGTCAAGCCAATTAGTACAGTTTATTAGTTAAAGTCTCCCCTGTTCCAGGGTTTGACTACACTGACCTTCATACATTACGACTTGGATATCTCCCTGTACAGGGCTTCAATTCTGATGAATTTTTTTTCTATAGAAACTAGACTCAAAGAGGAATCTATAAATATATGGTATGACTCCTAATTATCTCTGGTTAATTTATAATGAATTTCCAAAGTCGGAACAGGGAATCCAGAAACCGTTCTGGCCCTGTTTCACGAAAACCTAAATATCTCTTAACATTCAACTCATATGACCGTTTCGTTTCTTCCATATGAAAGTAGATTCATCAAGGTTCATTTAAATAATTTATTCACTATTTAATTCCATTCCTGATATTTTTAGTGATTTTTCACATCCACATCACTGCTGCTGTCAGCATCTGCTTTTGAGGTAGACTTTATCTATTTCATTATTTCCATGATTCAATTAGCCCTTTTTGCATACATAGCACAAAGTATGATCATGATTAACCATTCCAATGGCTAATCGTTTCCAAACATTTCCATACCTCTCAATGATCAACATACAAAACGATTATAGTACTATGCTAAAAGCGTATATAAGCCATTTTCGCATGGCTATCCAAATTTACACAAAATCCATGGGTACATGACCAACAACAAAAGGGTAGTCCTATACATGCCATTTCAAAGTTCAACCAAAATTGTACCAAAAGGGGCTTTGATAGTGTGGAGACTTCGACTTCCAAAAATCCCGAGTCCGATGGTGACGAGCCAAAATCTATAAAACAGAGAAACAAAGAATCGGAGTAAGCAATTTATGCTTAGTAAGTTTTGAGCAAGGATTCCAAGACAACAAAAGCATGGCATTCATATAGCTAAACGGATAATTTCATATGCACAAATTCTCAATATCATACTTACTTCACATTACCAACCCTTATGTTCATACACAAAGATCAACTTAGCCGAAGGCCTAGTAGCTCGTTTATCAACCGAGCGAATACTTATTTGTAAGGGCTCAACTAATTCAAAGCACATCTGAAACATACCTCATTGTTGGGATTTCACAGCGTATTAACTGAAATTTTTACAGCAAGTTCATTCATTCCCGAATCACGTACCTTCGGAGTTTAACCAGATATAGCTACTCGTTCAGATACCTTCGGGACAAAGCCCGGTTATAGTAGCTCGCACAAATGCCTTCGGGACTTATCCTGGATTTAGTAACTCGCACAAATGGCTTCGGATCTTAGTCCGGATTTAGTAACTCGCACAAATGCCTTCGGATCTTAGTTCGGATTTAGTAACTCGCACAATTGCCTTCAGATCTTAGTCTGGATTTAGTAACTTAGCACAGAGCCTTCGGGACTTAGCCCGGACATCATTCGAAGAACCATGCACACATATATCAATAAATCATGACACATCCATATTTCATTTTCATTACCAAAGCTCAACACAAGACACTTATCATATTTACAATTTCGGCTCAATAGCCACATACAAAGAGCATGATTTTGATTTACTTAAGACATAATTCAATCGAATCATAATTTAAGTTCCATTACTTGAAAACTTACCTCGGATGTTGTCGAACGATTTCGATGGCTATTCGACCACTTTTTCCTTCCCTTTATCGGATTTAGTTCCCCTTTGCTCTTGAGCTTAAATTTACAATTAAATTGATTTAATCATTTGAGTATCAAAAAGAGGAACTCAAGGTACTTAGCCCATATATATTCATTAGACATTAAAGTCACATATGTACAAAATCATGAATCTAACTCAACACAATAGTCCACACTCTTTTTTAGCCGATTATCTAAGCCAAGAATAGGCATCAATATGCTTGCCTCTAACCGAATGCATGCACACCAATCCACCTCATGTGGCCGAATATGCATGTCCATGTTGAGGCCAATTATACACTTAATACCACACATAAATGGCATACATTTTACTAACTAACGCATTCCATATTATAACTCAATACGCATCAATCATTTACTTCATAACCGAAACATCATCATATGTAAATATATACCTTGAGATAGTATATATGTCATACCAATACATCATGTGCAAACATATATATATATATATGCAAGAGCCGAATCACAAGTTGATTATAACCAAATATAAACATATATCCAAAACACAAATCTTACCTATCATGCAATAAGCATAAATCATGCTCACGCATATACCATGGCCGAATACATCACAACACCATACCATTTCAATTTTGGTCATGGTTAAACAAAGAACTTAAAGTCTCACTCAAAAATGCTAAAAAGAAGGTCCAAGAGCCATCAATCCACCATCACATGTATCATTAGCAAGCTTCATATTTAACATGCAATGGCATTAACACAAAATCCACCTTGGCCGAATATCATCCCCGTGACATAGCAAAGATTTGAACCATGGGCTAATTAGAACTCAAGCTAGCAACTAAAAACATGCATGAATCTCATGGCACAACCTCAAACATACCTTAATCTAGATACAAGTATGGCCAAACCTCCTCCGAATCCTCTTCCAAACCAAACATGAAGCAAGAACTCCTTCCTTCTTCCTTAGAATTTTCGGCCAAAAGAAATGAAAAAGGATGAACAAATTTTTTTTTTCTTTTCTTCAACTCACGGCAATGGGGGGTAACACTCACACATTCTTTCTTTTTTTTTTCTTTTCCATTTCTTTATTACCCATACTCATTAATTTATTTTTTTCCTCCCATGATGCACCAACATAACATGTCTATGACATGTTTTGCCCATAATCCTTTGTCATGGCCGGCCACTAGCAATTAAAAAGGGGGAAATTGACATGCAAGTCCTCCCTTTTGATTACATGCACTATTAGATCCTTATAGATTAGCCTATCACATTTGAAAAGTGTCACACAAGTCCTATTGACTAAATTTCACATGAAATTTACTAAATCGAAACTTAAAACTTTCACACATTCATAATCACATATTTTAGACAATAAATATTGTATTCAAATAATTCTGTGACTCGGTTTAGCGGTCTCGAAACCGCTTTCTGACTAGGGTCACTTTAGGGCTGTCACAAAGGTCCCATGTAAGACCATGCCAAAGCATGGCATTGGTGAGTTCATATAGCAAGGATACCATGTACGACCATGTCAAGACATGACAATAGTAAGTTCAAAAAGGAAAAGGTTCCCGAGTAATCCAAAGAGTAAGTCAAAGAAATGACAAGGTGAGAACATGAAGAAAGAGTACAGGTATGCATTTAAGGCTTATTTAATATTGAGATTGTAAGTAATTGAGATTATCAATAATTAAGTAAGTGATGAGTTTTCAGTTATGTTTGTGACACTTTGTGGCATGATTGGCAATATGCCTATATTATGTAAGCAAGCTATTAAGTAAAGTGCCTTTTGTATTATGAGCCTTTGGTAAGGTTATCGGTGAGTAAGATGGGAAAGTAAGAACTAAACATTATTTAAGCAAATTATGACAGCATAGTAGTAAGCTAAATTGATTGCTAATGCTTATTATCTTACATGTGAACTTACTAAGCTTTGTAAGCTTACTTCTTTCACTTTTCCATGTTTCAGAGTACTTAAAAGCAAGCTCGGGTTGGAGGTCGTTAGAGATCACTTCACACTATCGACTATCAAGTTACCAAATGGGTATCTTCGTTTACAAATGTTCTAGTTTATGGCATGTATAGGGACTTATCCATTTTGTGTGTATGCCCTTATGATATGGCTAAAGAATGGTATGTAAATATTTGATAATGATTAGCTATTGAAATGGCTAATGAAGAACATATTTCAGTGTTAATGCCTAAATGGTAGTTAATACAAAGAAATTATGAAAAAGTGAAATTAGCATTAAAACAACATTGAACATGATAAACACCAAATTATACATGTTTTTACCCCAAATACTTAGCATATTTATGGATGTTTACTACTAGATTTGTGGATTTTGGTGCTTTTAATTCGGTTATTTCATGTTTTGTACCCAGGAGAGCACCAAGAGTCAAAAAGAGCCAAAAAACGAGCTAAAAAAGGGACAAAATGGACCAAATCAAGAAGACCCACACGGCCTAATCCTTGCTACACGGGCAGCTCACACGCCTGTGCCTTTCGAGGGTGTCGACCAAGGTTTACATGACTCACACGACCTGGCCATTGAGCCTACACGACTGTGGCAATTTAACGGATCGCACACAGCCTGGCAACCATGTCACACGGCCATGGCAATTTCAAGGAGTTGTATTCTACATGGAAAAAAGGATACGTAAGGGGGAAGAAAACCAATCAAAAGCTTATATAAACACCCTAAGTATGACCTAGAAAGGGGGCTCTCCAGAACTTTTCTAGAACACAGATCCACACACCGTGAATTACTTGAAGGAAGCCAGACGATCCATCTCAAAAGCTGGAGCTACTTCAAGACTGAAGAACTCTCTCAGAATTCCTTCAGGGGTTTTAGAGTTTTCTTTATGTTTTGTTATTTTCATACTTTTGAGATGTACTCTTATTTTATTATGAACTAAACCCTTTAGATACTTAAGGGGGATAAAACCTATGATGGATCTTGTTATTATTATCTGAACTGTATGATAAATACTTGATTTGTTTATAATTATGTGTTCTTAATGCTTGAGTTAATATTTCAGGTATTAATTCATGATTTGATTTGCTTATGCAGAGGAGGAATAGACCCTGCCTAAGAGTAGATTTGACATAATTAAGCAGAGTTGATCGAACGCCTAGAAATAGGGTTACAAGATTTTGTCGAATTAAGATGAAACCTAATAAGAGGATCCATAGATCGAGTTAATATAACCCTAGAGTGTTTAGTGAAAAGTCTCGGTTATTCAATCTAGGGATTAGAGGTTATTAGTCTTGAATAGGGATAATAACTTAACTTAGGGATCTCTACGGAACAAGTCAAGTGAATAAATCGTCCGGTTTAGAGTCAGATAACAAGTGAAATCTATGTGGATTCCTCCTTGGATGTCGTCTTTATTAATTGCTTCTCTTCAAGTCTTTTTCCAAATTCTCTCTTTGCTTTAATTAAATTAGTTAATTAGTTTAGATAATTAGTTTAATAAACAAACCCTTTTATTCTTAGGATAGATAATAAAAAGATAGGTATTACTAGTACTTTTGGTTCCCTTGGGTACGATATCCCGATCTTGCCATTACTATACTATTGTTTGATAGGTGTGCTTGCCTTTTCATCGTGATAATAGTTAGTCTAGGTTTGATCTTCATTATAAATATTTATTACTTGTTACGAATCACTGCGATCAAGTTTTTGGCACCGCTGCCGGGGAACTGAAATATTAGGAACACTAATTTTTTATTACTTTAGCCATTTATTTTTCTTGCAACTTTATTTTATTTTCTTATTTATTAATTTACTTTTTCTTTCTCTTGGCAGGTTTTTATAGTTTATGACTAGAAGAAACCCGTCAGGACCTTTACTTTTTGACGAAGAAATCGATCGAACAGTTCATAGAAATCACAGAGAAATAAGGTGTAGTTTACGATACACAAAAACGAACAAGAAGACAATACTCAACCTCCAACCGATTTAGATGGTGAAAACCAAGACAATCACCGCCTCCGCAATTGCGACTAATCAAAATCTCGCTCCACGTACTATGTATGACAATGCTAAACCGTCTTTAACAGGAACTGAATCAAGTATAGTTAGACCTGCTATTGCTGCGAATAATTTTGAATTAAAACCTAACATTATTCAGATGATACAGCAGTTTGTTCAGTTTGATGGCTTGCAGGATGAAGATTCCAATACTCACTTAGCAAATTTCCTGGAATTTTGCGATACATTCAAAATCAATGGCGTTTCTAATGATGCCATCCGTCTTCAGTTATTTCCCTTCTCACTGAGAAACAAAACTAAACAGTGGTTAAACTCGTTACCACGAGGGTCTATCACTACTTGGGAGCAAATGCCCGAGAAATTTTTACTAAAATATAATCCGCCAACTAAAACGACTAAATTACACAATGATATCTCTTCTTTTGTGCAGATGGACTTAAAAACACTTTACGATGCATGGGAGAGATACAAGGATCTATTGAGAAGGTGCCCTCACCATGGGTTACCTCTATAGTTGCAAGTTCAAACGTTCTACAATGGTGTGAATCCCTCGACAAGACAAATGATTGACGCTGCTGCTGGCGGAACTATCAACAATAAAACATCGAAAGATGCCTACAAATTCATAGAGGAGATGTCACTGAACAACTATCAGTGGCAAGTCATGAGGACTAAGACAACAAAAACAGTCGGCATTTATTACATCAGTTCAGTCACCATGCTCTCTAATCAGGTAGAACTTCTCAATAAAAAGATTGATAGTTTTCTTAGTTCTACGCAGTACATCCAGTAATGAGGTGTGACTCAAGGGGAGGAGGTGTGCATACAGAATACCAATCCTTCAATCCTACAACTGAAGAAGAACAAGTCAACTATATGGGTAATAATAACTTTAGATCTCAAAATAACCCATATAGTAATACCTATAATGCAGGTTGGAGGAACCACCCAAAATTTTCCTGGGGAGGTCAAAGGAATCAAAAGCCACAAAATCCTCAGGGTTTTCAACAGCCACCTTATCACCAATAGAAGAAGTGGAACATTGAAGAGGTGCTCTTTAAATTCATCTCGGTGTCAGAAACCCATTTTCAAAATACCGAGTTGCACTTAAGAATCAACAAGTATCGATCCAAGGACTCGAAACTCAGATAGGCCAGCTGTCCAAACTAATCTCTGAAAGACCACAAGGTAGCCTTCCAAGTAATACTGAACCTAACCCGAGGGAATACCTCAATGCAATTAGTGCTCAAAATAAGGACGGACTCGTTATACCCGAGCCAGAAATACAGCAAAACAACGCGATGAACAAATGACGAGAAGAGGTAAATGATAATGATCCCAAACATGTAAGTACGAATCATGAACCTCATGTGCCATATCCTAAAGTGATGATGAAAGACAAAACAGAAGAACAATTCGGTAAGTTTGTCAAACTCTTAAAGAAATTACATATTCTATTGAAGTGATCATGAACCTCGTGTGCCATATCCTATTGAAGTTCTTTCGCAGATGCCCAACTCAGCAAAATTCTTAAAAGAACTTTTGAGCAATAAAAGGAAATTAGACACTACATCGCATGTGGAACTCAATGCAGTCTACTCAGCTATTCTAAAGAATAAGCTACCTAACAAATTGAAAGATCCAGGGAGTTTTAGAATTCCTTGCTTAATTGGTAGTTTATTTGTGAATAATGCTTTAGCTGATCGAGGGGCAAGAATAAATGTTATGCCTTATAAAATGTTTAAACGACTAGGTCTCGGTGAATCCAAATAGACTAGGATAAGCATACAATTGGCTGACAAAATAGTTAGATTTCCTAAGGGTATTATTGAAGATGTTCTCGCTAAAATTGAAAAATTTATTTACCCAGTAGACTTTGTTGTCTTAGATATGGATGAGGATAACGAGGTACCTTTAATTTTAGGACGACCCTTTGTAGCAACTGCCAGAACCATTATTAATGTAGGCACAGGGGAGCTAACACTTTGTGCAGGTGACGACGCAGTAACACTCTAAGCACGCGACTCAGTCCAAACCCCTAAGACTCAGGATAATGCTACAAAAACTGTCGATGATAAAACTAATATTCAATCGTCCTTGAAGGAACCTCCTCGAACAAAGACAACAGAGATAGTGTGCTACTATCATGAAGAGAACAAAGACGTCCATGAAGAACGAAGACTACAGATAGAGGAGCTAGGCGAATGGCGAGAACACAAACCGAGAACACATGATAAACCGAAACTAAGCAAAAACAAGCCCGATACCTCTCCTAATCAACTTTAGGTCGACGATATAGTCTTACTAGATGCCGTTGATCCTCACATTGTCACTACCACACCAAATGAGGAAATCCCTCTTACGGTACTCAGTATTTTTCCATTCAGTACAGTAGAGGTGAGTCATCCCAAGTTTGGCACTTTTAAGGCACCCGTTTAAAAACTTATTTTAAAACTGACAACAGGAATGAGGAGTATGAACTCCTCAAACCACCATGATCATTCAACAGAGAGGTAAGTCGAGCTTAGACTATAAATAAGTGCTTCTCAGGAGGTAACCCGAGCACTAACATATTTTGATTTCTTTATTTTTTTAATTTCTAACACTTTGAATCATTAACTTAATCTTTGAATTGCACAGTTTTCAGCACACACGGCCAGGCACATGGGCGTGCCTAAAGTTGTGGCCAAATAGGGGATGAGAGACGGCCGTCCGAGACGGTCGTGTTGAAGCAGGACAAGATTTCCCTAAAACACGGGGTGCAATAAATCCCAACGACCGTGCGACATGGCCGTGAGTGAACTTGATAGGAAGATCACGGGCGTGGGATAGAAAACCACGGGTGTACCAGGGACAAGGCTCGATTCTATTTCTCCGACACGGACGTGTGACACGCCCGTGCAATTAAACTGTGGACAACAATACACGAACGTGCCACACACGCCAAAGACACACAGGCGTGTGATAGTAGCCGGGCACGACCACATTTGAAAAATTCAAAAAACACGGGCTACCCTCACAGCACACGGGCGTGGCCCTAGGCCATGTGCCCCTCCTCTATATAAACAAACCACTGTTCATATTCTTCCTCCTTTCAAAACCCTAGCCGAAAGCCACCCTCCCCCTCTCCCAACCCCTACTCCCTATTCTGGCCACCATTTCCTAGATTCTCACTTCCTTAACCCCCAAACCACCCTCAAAGTCACTCCACTTGCATTAATCCCTATTTTCCCCTCCCTATACCCTCTATTTTCCCACCACACGATTTCCTCTCCGTGTCACACGCTTGTGCTCGCCACCAACACGCCCGTGCGCCGTCATACAACAGCCTTTGGTTCACTTTCTCAACTTTATTTTTCCAATTTGTATTGCTAGATTAGTATTCTACATGCTTTACATAGATATTGTTACTATTACAAATATGTTTTAGACAAGTTAAGAATTTGCTTTAGAATTTTCTATATTTGACTTATTTAAAACACTAAATAGCATATACTAGTTTTAAGCTTATTGCTTAACTATTGATGTATCTTGGATTCTATCAATGCTCATATATTTTCAGGTACATTATGTCGTCATCGAGAGGAAAGAAGGCCGTGGTCCCATCCTCAAAGAGATGTAAGGGATCGGGTTCTTCCTCGATACGAGCTACAGCCAAAGTTCGGCACCCATTCCTTGAATTTCCACAAGCTTCGCAGGAGGAGCTACTTCAAATACTACGCGCACGACCTATCACCACTGGTTGTTACATTGACTGGGCTACCGTAGAGCAAGTCCAGCTCATTGATGCCATCCACGCCCTCCTGTCTACAGACCCATGGGAACGGCACTTTCCTATTATCGAGCCCACTTATTTAGAGCTAACCTTAGAATTATGCTCTACTTTTCATTTATAGGTGGTGATGATGAACAATGACGACCTAGGCACCATTCACTTCCGATTAGGCAGTCTAGTTCCCTCGATGAGTGTCCCAGAGTTTGGAGTTGCTCTGGGACTTTACATCGATGAGTTTATGGAGGAGGGAGACATGAATGCACTACCACACAATATCCACATCTCCCCCTCCTTGAGCTGGAAGGCTTTGGAACCACTCTATTCCAACTACGACCCCAGCCGCTCGAAATCCTCAGCTCTCCCCCCTTCCCTCCACTATCTCCATGCCATATTGGCTCACACATTAACTAGGAGGATAGAGAGCACCAGCGTCATCACCACCCACGACGCCTACTATTTATGGTGCATGGCGAATGCACACGTAACTGACTTAGCCTACTTCATTGCTTTCGCCATTCGCCATCAGACTGAGCGGCATAGGAAGTGAGTGATCTCCATCGGCCCCTACGTGACGCGCCTTGTAAGACACTTCGGCCTCCTTAACATCGCGGCCCAGTCATCAGTGCTTACACTCATAGGTTAGATGTCCCCACAGGGCATCATGACTATGTTATGCATGCAGATGATCGAGCCCCGATGTTGGACCGACCCTCCTCAGTACCGTCTGTCTTATGCCATTGACTAGGAGGATCTTGAGGACATTCCTAATGATGTTCCCCCACAGCACGACGAGCCTTCGACCGCGCCACCTAGGGAACGACTAGTTCCTACAGCTGCTTCATTGGCACATCTTTCCGACCGACTCGCCCACTTCGAGCAGTACTGCACTATGCAGTTCGAGATGATCCACGAGCGAGATTGGCGACGGGACTGACAAATGGATAATATGCAGGCCATGATGCAGCAGCTGTGCCAGCACTTCCACATCGCACCTCCAGCACCACCACCTGAGGGCCCCACCGACGAGGATCATTGAATCCTCCTATTTTATTTTTATTTATATTTATATTTTATTTATTTTATTCTTATTTTTCTTTTGATTTTATTTTCATTTCAATTTTCTTATTTTGAAAGACATATCTATATTTGTAAATTTTTATTTTCCATTTTCTAGTATTTCTAACAAGTAATTCTACTACACTCTCTTCCATACCAACTCTTAATAAGCTCTTCATGATTCTATAGACTTCCAAGCAAAGCTGCTAGGAATATTTTATGCAATGAGGAAACAAATAGGGAACAATACCTAACGAGTGCCATGTTCAACGACCCAATTTCTTCATCTAGCCAAGAACAGTGGCCGCTGCCATTTTCCCCAAACATTCCAGCCTCAGAATCAAGCTCTATATCCATCTAATAGGGAGTTTCACCTCTTTCCCTCTTATGATTTTTTTTATGTTGACTAGTCTATCTTTGTACATTGAGGGCAATGTACATCTTAAGTGTGGGGGGGTGAACATGGAACCTAACTTTTTGTATTATTCTCAAATCCCTGAATTTGGTCTTGTGCTTAAGTGATTTTCTCATAATAGTGATAGAATGAATTTTGATTGATCTATAACTATTGTTGGAATGTCATGAATTAGACCATGGGAATTATGCATGATTATTTGATTATAGGACATTAAAGAATCGAGCATGATAAGTTGATATTTTGAGAACTAAAATTTTTAGATTATGTTCCTAAACTGAGGTATTATCTTGAAATTTTAAGTATACAGGAATGACATCAAAAACCTAAATTTTTGGTGAGATTTTTGAGCCTTTTGAGTATATAGCTTTCTTTCTTGCTCACTTCTTTTGTGGTTTGGGTGTGTCAACATTGAACTGTTATTCTAGAACTTGCTTCGATTATACATGTCAAGACCACACGTATGATTTGATATACTGAGATGATAAAGGCACTTAAGATTTAACCCATTGACTCCAAAAAAAGCCTTCCCACATAATTAAACCCTTAGTGAACCCCTTTTGAACCTATTAACCTTTTTCTTTGATTAACCCTCATCATTAACCCATTAACATATTATTGTTGAAATCTTCTTACGTAATTTGACCCTTTTTATCGAGATTGAATTTAATATTTTTACCTCACTATGTTCACCATTTTTTGTTACTGAATCATGAAGTATAATTTCTGTATTGTATGAACTTGATTTGTTCTTAAAAAAAAAAATTGTGTGTAATTCTCAGCAAGCTAAAGTTGACATGAACTCATGTAAAATAGTTTTAGCTATTTATTTGTGATTCGGTAATTAAGTTTTTGATAATGGGGTAACATATTGAAATTATCTCGATTCTAACCCCTGTTCTTCGACCTGTATCCATACCTGTAACCTAAAACCCATTACAACCATGCAAAGACCTTTCGATTAGTGTATCATATCATTTACAAGTGGTGGAGATTTGATTTTCAGGCAAGCCTATGGTAATAACTTTTCATGTTAGACAATCGAGTGCTTAATCTTGACCTTTAAACACTTTGAGTGATTTGATTGAATCTTTAGTGAGGATGTCATCTCATGTGTATTTAGGACTAAAGTTAATTACTTAAAGGAAAGAGCTTACCTATAATTTTATTATCGAAATATCCAATTTAGATTGTTTGAGGCTTTAATGCCCCTATAGTTAAATTCTCACTGTATAATTTTTCGTGGAATAGTTTGTAACATTATCAATACTAATTATGTGATTGAAAAGAATGAATTCTAGCAGTAAGTGAGAATTTTGCTTGAGGACATGCAAATGCTTAAGTGTGGGGGTATTTGATAAACTCTAAATGATATATGTTTTTACCCCAAATACTTAGCATATTTATGGACGTTTACTACTAGATTTGTGGATTTTGGTGCTTTTAATCAGGTTATTTCATGTTCTTTACCCAGGAGAGCATCAAGAGTCAAAAGGAGCCAAAAACAAGCCAAAAAAGGGAAAAAATAGACCAAATCGAGAAGACCTACACAGCCTAAGCCTTGCCACATGGGCAGCTCACACACCTGTGCCTTTCGAGGGTGTCGACCAAGGTTTACACAACTCACACGGCCTGGCCATTAAGCCTACACGGCCGTGGCAATTTAACGGATCGCACACGGCCTGGCAACCACGTCACACTGCCATGGCACACGGGCGTGTCCCTTTTTCAAGGAGTTGTATTCTACACGAAAAAAAAGATACTTAGGGGGAAAGAAAGCCAATCAAAAGCCTATACAAACACCCCAAGTATGACCTAGAAAGGGGGCTCTCCAGAACTTTTCTGGAACACAGAACCACACGTCGAGAATTACTTGAAGGAAGCCAGACAATCCATCTAAAAAGTTGGAGCTACTCCAAGACTGTAGATCTCTCTTAGAATTCCTTCAGGTGTTTTAGAGTTTTCTTTATGTTTTGTTATTTTCATACTTTTGAGATGTACTCTTATTTTATTATGAAGTAAACCCCTTAGATACCTAAGGGGGATAAAACCTATAATTGATGTTATTATCTGCTGAACTGTATGATAAATACTTGATTTGTTCTTAATTATGTGTTCTTAATGCTTAAGTTAATATTCCGGGTATTAATTCATGATTTGATGTGCTTATACAGAGGAGAAATAGACCCTGCCTAAGAGTAGATTTGGCATAATTAAGCGGAGTTGATCGAACGCCTACAAATAGGGTTATGAGATTTTGCCGAATTAGGGTGAAACCTAATAAGGGGATCCATAGATCGAGTTAATGTAACCCTAGAGTGTTAATTAGAGAAAAGTCTCAGTTATTCAATCTAGGGATTAGGCGTTATTAGTCTTGAATAGGGATAATAACTTAACTTAGGGATATCTACGGAACAAGTCAAGTGAATTAATCATCCAGTTCAGAGTCAGATAACAAGTGAAATCTATGTGGATTCCTCCTGGGGGGTCGTCTTTATTAATTGCTTCTCTTCAAGTCTTTTTTCAAATTCTTTCTTCGCTTTAATAAAATTAGTTAATTAGTTTAGATAATTAGTTTAATAAACAAACCCTTTTATTCTTAGGCTAGATAATAAAATGATAGCTATTTCTAGTACTTTTGGTTCCCTTGGGTTTGTTATCCCGATCTTGCCATTACTATACTATTGTTCAATAGGTGCGCTTGCCTTTTCGTCGTGATAGTAGTTAGTCTAGGTTTGATCTTCATTATAAATATTTATTACTTGTTACGAATCACTACGATCAGAACAACAGCAGTGATGTGATCTTGAAAAATAATCAAGAATAGTAGAAATGAAATTAGGTGATGAATAGGATATATAATTAAAGCTTTTTGAGTCTATTTTCATATGAAAGAAACAGAGTAAGCAAAAGAAGTGTATATTAAATGATATTTGAATTTTAGTGAGACAGGGTCAGAGTGATTTGTTAATCCCCTATTCTAAATTTATAAATTCACTAAACATTGCACAAAAAGAATTAGGAGTTATAGTTTATATTTATAAATTCCTTAGTGAATCTACTTTTAATAGAAACAAATGCTATGGTTATTTGAATTCTGTACAGGGAGAAAATTGATTAGTAGTGAGGAGAGGTCTGAGTAGTCGAACAGTACAACAGGGTAAACTTTAACTAATAAACTGTACTAATTGGCTAGACCAAAAATTCTGAAAAAAAACTTAGTAAGAATATATATGAGTCTAGTAGGGAAAATTCACAATTTTAAATTTTGAGTTTTGTGACTCGAGTTATGATTTATTTAGTGACTATGACGCAGGTGGGCAGTTTTATAAGGAATAATGAAATAAGTTTTTTTGATTTGTCTAAGTATTCGGGAAATTTTTAATGTTCCTCGTTTAGCCCTGAACCGTTTCAATTGCATGTTTTAAGGTCTAAAGGCCCTTTTTATGGATATATTGAATGAATGTAAACAAATTAATTTTAAAAGCAAATTTTATGCCCAGAATTAGTAAGTTAAGTTAGGTAACACCTCGTACTGAACTCCGGTAACGGTCTCGGGTAAGGGGTGTTACATAGTATATTTCTTTTTTGGAGTTAGAAGAAATCCTGATACAAAATCCATATTGACTCTATCCCATTTCCACTCAAGAATCAATACAGGCTGCAGTAAACCAGATGGTACTTGATGTTCAGCTTTGACTTGTTGACAAATAAAACATTTTGATACAAACCCCGATATATCCCGGTAACACCCCTTACCCATTCCCGAGATCGGGACCAGGCATGAGGCATTAGCAGACACATACTCGGACATTTCGAAAAACATGGGACATAAAATTTTGTTCCAAATTTAAAACCAATCAGAAAACATCTTAGTGTCCTTATTATGGGCCTACGAGACCATAAACATACATTGAGAACGGTTCGAAATCAAACCGAGAACTTGAGAAAGTTCCTGGAAAATTTTCTGGGTTAAGCCTCACAAGCCTGTGTGGAAGCAATGCACACGCTCGCGTGCTTTGGGACACGCCCGTGTCCCCTACTCGTGTGGAATTTATTGAATTTATTTCTCATATCGAACTTAAAGTGGTTTTCACAAGACCAAGCACACTCATATGCCACTCGCCCGTGTCATTCACACGACCAAGACACGCTCGTGTGGTCGCTCGTGTCGAAAAAATTGAGTATTCTATTTATGATGTCAGCATGCATTTAGGGGCACACGATCAAGATACACGTCTGTGTGCTAGGCCATGCTCTCTACACGGTTGGGACACACGGCCGTGCCTTTACCTGTGTGTTTACTACCATGCATTCTGACTTAAAAATTTTTGGTACAGGGGACACACAGACGGACTACACACCCATGGGGCTATCCATGTGTCACACACGGCCTAGACACACGCTCATGTGTCTACCCGTGTGGACCTTATTGGGCTATTTTCCAAGCCTTTGGTCACCCTCTAATATTCATATCCACTTATAGTTTTCGATAACACCAAACATGGTCTAATTATACTCTTAAATGAATTTAGCATACCTCATTGCATGTAAACCTCATCTCATCGATTTTATACATGCTAGGTTATCCCCTTTATATTAAGGATTTCTATGACTTGTAACTCAATTAAGCTTGGCTCATTATCTTAACTCATTGCAAAATTGTGGCCTAACCACCCCATGTGATTTGGTCATATTACTTATGACTAATTGTAACACACTATATTTAATCATCACAAGAACATTGGAACATAAACATGCACAATTTGGTAGGTCATAACCTACACCAAAATGACCCAATTCCCATGGCCATGTACAAGTGAATATGTATCCTTTTATAAGCCTTCAAATTGGCTAATCAAATGACACATATAAAAAAATAACAAAAGCCCTATACATGCCATTGAACAAAATAAGAGTATCTATATACCAAAGCTAGACAAGATGATAGTGTGTTGATTCTCCAGCCATTTTCCAACCTGTATGAGTCCTCGAGCTCTGTAAGACAGGGAAAAGAGAGGGGTTAGCATTTACATGCTTAGTAAGCCCGAATAACTGGAAAGTAAACATACTGATTAATTAGCATACATCCATATTAGGCAATAAAACCAACAAGCATGAAATAGTTTCCCTATCACATGCGCTCAATCAATAAGTTAGTCCCATAACAATACACCATGTAATTTGTCTAAGATGAGCTCATCATTCAACATTTTCATTTTTATATCTCCTATTAATCCTGTTGAGTTTCTCAAAAATCTTGATGGATTATCAATTTCCTGTCAAGTCATAAGAGCGATCATCTCAAGTACGCGCTCCCGCAAACCTCACATCATATGACGGGATTACTAGTCCAAACTAAATCCCCCGTAATGTAAACTCATAAGGTGATGTCGAGATTACCAGTCCAGGCTAAATTCCTTATAGTGACAAACACCCTTAATGAGCTCGGATCTGAATTACCAGTCCAAGCTAAATTCAGACCTTAATCAGATTACCCGTCCGGGCTAAATCCACAATGCACACATATTCTTTGAGAGGCTCGATCACTTAAGGAACACCCGTCTAGGCTAGATCCTTTCTACATTTGAGATCAACGGATTACCTGTCTGGACTAAATCCTTTTCCGCAACACATGTAGGATCTCGAGTCATGTAAGCCATGGTTTATCCATCGAATTTCCCTTTTTACTTCAACCGGGACATTTATTATCATATCATTATTATTAACATATTTCATGGATTTTCATGCCATCGTTATAACCAAATATCATGCATTCATAACACATGATATTAGTCATATTAATAGTTTACTTAAGGTTATTCGAACTTACTTGGTACTCGTTTTAGTTTTGCATCTCGGTTATTCCGAAACCTTTCATTTTTCTCGACTGACCTCTGAAATTTGTTCCTCGGGCTCTATAACAATAAAAATGAATTATCAATATCTCACATTATTCTTTTCAAGCCTAAATTTCACCCCCAGATAAAATGACCATTTTGCCCCTAACCTTTCATATTATTTACGATTTAGTCCCTAGGCTCGTATGATGAAATACATGAATTTTCTACATTACCCAAGCCTAGCTGAAAGTTTTTCCCTCTTATGGCAGCCCACATTTTCCATTATTTCACATATCTACCACATATTTTACACCTTTTGCAAAAATGTCCTTTTAGGGGTTTTTCATGAAAATCACCTAGAAAAAGATGTTTAACACACATCCAACTTTCATATTCCTCCGTAAAACATCAAAGAATAAACATGTCACACATGGGTCACTTTGCAAACATGAACCCTAACTCAAAATATGGGTAGAAATGGAGAGAATAAGCTATCGGGATTTCAAAAATACGAAGAACATTAAAAACGGGGCTAGGGAGCACTTACTATTGAGCTTGAAAAGTGAAGAAACCCTAGCTATGGCGACTCTCAAATTTCAGCAGCAAGGTGGAGAAGATGAGCTAATTTTTGGCTTATTTTCCCATTTTATTTCTTTAAAAATTTATCCATACATGCCCATTTTTGTCCAAAAACTTAGAAATTATGAAAATTTCTCTTTAAGACCTTCTAATTAATAATCTAAAGCAATTTCATACAAATTGCTTCTAAAATCCAAGTTTTGCAATTTATTCAATTTGGTCAGTATTTTCTAATTGGACACCTTACTCATAGAATTTCTTCCTGAAACTTTAGCATATGCATATTTTCATATTCTAGACCTCATAATTATCATAAAATAAATATTTCAATGTTGGATTTGTGGTCCCGAAACTACTGTTCTAACTAGGCCCTATTTTGGGATGTTACAATTCCTTTTTCATTCCCGACCACCAATACATATGATTCAGATCGTTATATATCTTGGTACTACCATGATGAACAAAAAAAAAATTATTGTGTGCTTCATGCAGGATTTTCTGAATAAGCTCTGTATTTTTCGGTACAGAAATTCTATTTCGAAACATTAAACAGTCATCAGTTCTAATAAGAAATTTTGAATCAAAATTAGATTGACATTGAATTCGTTTAGCTTGTAGTTCACGATCATCTTTTTGAGCTTCACAAATTTATTGAAGAAATTGTAACACCCCAAACTCAGCCTGGACGTTATGGCCGAATATGGTGAAGTCACATTGAAGTGTTTTTGGTAAAGTAAGATATCATCGGAAAACCCATTCTAAAATTAACCTCTTTGTGACCTTAACGATATTTTTAGGATGTCTCGTTCATTTTCCAAAATGCAAGTCATTTGGCAAAAAGTTAGTCATATTAAAACATTATTAGTTATAACACATTAAGCTCTTTAAAACAGGTTGCTTATTCGTGATATTTTTGAAAAGCAATTATCTTTTTGAAAACTCGCGACTTTCCCTACTACTAGCAGTTATAAATCAAAACAAATGAAAACCCAAATTAAAGTAAAAATCCATAAAGGCGTTATTACAAAAAAAAAACCCAAAATGAAATTACTTATAATTTAAAAATCAAATATGAAGTATGTATGGTTGTGTGGCCACCTTTGAGTCCCTCGCAGCACCAATCTGCCTTAGCCTGGGGATTACTTGTACAGATAAGCAGATGGGTGAGTTATGAAAACTCAGTGTGTAATCCCATAACAAATAACCAAACAGTGAGTAAATACAGTCTGGGTCTAACCCCAATCCAGTGACAATTCAGTATCAGTTAGGGCTTTAGCCCATTACAGTATCAGTAGCAGTATGGGCCAGAGCCTATTTTAGTGACAGTATAGATATGCGATCAAAGATTCTACCTAACCAGCCTCTACACTCCATCTCCATCCAACCTGCACTCCATGTAGGGATATAATCAACCCACCTATCCGTACACTCCAAGTAGTATTGGTTGTGGCACTAAAGAGTATTTGCAGCAGAGCTACCAGTACAGTGCACTTCCTCTAATCATAATAAGACCCATCCCCATGCAACATATAATGCATCATGTCATGTCGTGTCATAATTCCATACGTGTATTCATTATTTTTAAAGTGGCCCGCCCAAATATAGTAATATATATCATAAGGGCATAATAGTCATTTTATCACACAAGGGCATAATAGTCATTTTATTGTTTATGGGTCCAGCTACACTTACTGACCTAACAATAGGTCCACAGTCATCTCGAGCGACCCGTGCAACCTTAACAGTCAAACAGAGAAAATGGGCCCACATGGCCTAGAATTGGCTTTGGCCGTGTGGATTACACAGCCTAACCTATTATTCGCCACAAGCCCATTTGGTTTACCCATGTGGGGCCACATACCTGTGGGGCCTACGCAGCTTAGTTTGCCCCAAAATGGCCCAAAACGACCTCGGTCCACGAAATCACTCATGGCCGGCCTCTACGACCATACTTCCAAGTTTAGGTATTTGAACTACCACACGAGTGAGCGTACACCCGTGTAGCATCAACGGTCACTTATTCCAGCTTTTGCCAATTACCATAGCCATAGATGTTTTTGTACACACCTGATAAAATTCTAGGTACGCAACCCCTCTTGAGATGAACAGCACCTAAAACAAATGACAATTCCATATCCAACATTAGTCACGCTTGGAACCAAACTGATAAAACAACAACAATTGACCTACATTCGTGTTGCCTACCCCTACTGCTCGAAAAGGTATAGCTTCTGATACCATTGGTAAATCGAGTTCGTTATGACTTGTTGCTGCCAACCACAATTTGACATGACCGCATGTTAGGAACTTAAGAGATTAATAAATAACAACATCACTCACAATGTTTGAGACATAACTTCCGCCCTTACCCAAGAACTTACCAACTGAAAGCAACTTGCGCTGGATAGAACCACTTCTTAAGAGAAAAAAAATTGACAGAAGAGGGAGGACGGGGAAGATCAAGTATTCAGCCAAGGGAATAGAGAAACACCAAAGCCAATCCCCCTTTTTGAGAGAAACCGAAAGCAGGAGAGGGGAGAGAATGAGGTATTCAACTTTAACAATGTAAGAGGGGAAACTTCATAAAAGCCAAAAGAGTAGATAGAGGGAAGAGAAAGTGGTATTCGACCAAGGAACAAAATGAGGAGGTGAATGTTATGAACCACCTGGGAAAGGGGAAGAACCCGAATTCGGCAAAGGTATTGAGGGGAGAAGAGATACTGAGATGAGCAAATTAGCAAAAAGAATGAAACAGCAGGGACATGAACCTAAACCAGAAGCACAATCGGTAGAAAAGTAGAGGGCTTGAGGAAAGGAAAGAGGAGAAGAAGGGAAGAATTTGGATAAGGTAGCAAAAAAGATTAGGTAAATGGCAACAAGGGAATTTGGCAAGATGGGAAAGTGCATGACCGAATAGTCAGGGACACCAAAGACAAGCTGATGGTTGAGGAGAATCCAATTTTGGCACCATTACTCCCTCACTCCCTTGATCCACTCCTCAAATCTCTCCTCCAATCTCTCAACCAACCAATTTGAACCCCCTTCAAACTCCTTAGAGTTTTGGCCAACCTAAAACACTCCCACGTATTCACAGCAAAATAAAATCCATTGTGTAACCCAAGACTCGAACTTCAATCCTCAAACATAAGTAAAATGCCACTTATCCCCTAGATTAGTAGGGCCTTTCTTTTTTACCCACACTTATTTAAAAGCCTATTGACTAGAGACAAGGTTTGTAATAAAAACAAAATTTCTGCATAAGCCAGGCTTGAAACCAAGACTTCTCAAACAATTCCCAGAACACTTAACCACTGAAGTAGATACACAATTGTGTAACACAAACATACGAAAATAATTACTTAGAATTTTTGGGGCGTTACAACTCTACCCCCTAAAAGAAAATTTTGGCCTCAAAATTTACCTGATCAGAACAAATGATAGTATTATTGTCGCATCACCTCTTCAGGTTCCCACGTGGCCTCCTCAGTGCTGTGGTTACGCTAAAGAACATTAACCAAGGGGATAGACTTCTTCCTTAAGACTTTTACAACATGATCTAAAATCTGGGCCGACTCTTCCTCAAAAGTTAGATCTGGTCTAACCTCAATCTCCTCAACCAAAATAGCGTGTGTGGGATCAGAGTGGTAACGCCTCAACATAGAGACGTGGAATACATCGTGAATCCAATCCAACTCTAGAGGTAACTCTAGCTGATAGGCAACCAGTCCCACACGTTTCAGTATGCTGTAAGGCCCAATGAACCTAGGGCTCAACTTGCCCTTCTGTCCAAACCTCAGTACCTTCTTCCATGGTGAGACCTTAAGAAACACAAAGTCCCCCACAGAATACTCAATCTCCTTATGCTTCAGATTTGCATACGACTTCTGTCTTTCTGATACCGCCTTTAGTCAATCTTGAATTAGTCTAACATTGTCCTCCGTATCAGAAACCAAGTAAGGGCCCAGAACACACCGCTCACCTAACTCAATTCAACACGAAGGAGTACGACACCTACAACCATATAATGACTTTTAAGGTGCCATCTGTATGCTAGACTGATAACTATTTTTATAAACAAACTCTACTAGCGGCAAGTAATCCTCCCAACTGCCCCAAAAATCAATCACACAACTCCTTTACATGTCCTCCAATATCTGAATCACCTTCTCTGACCCACCATCTATTTAAGGATGAAACGCAGTACTGAAGTCACCCAGAGCTTCATGCAACTTCTTCCAAAACTGAGAGGTGAAGCGAGGTTCCCTATCAGATATTATGGAAACCGGTACCCTATGCAGTCTCACTATCTCAGACACATACAGTTTAGCCAGCTTCTATAAGGAGTAATCAGTACGAACTGGTATGAAATGAGCAGATTTGGTCAATCGATCCACGATGACCAATACTGAATCCTTCTTAGTAGGCGTTAAGGGCAGCCCACTAATGAAGTCCATAGTCACTCTCTCCCACTTCCAAAGTAGAATCTTAATTGACTGAAGCGACCCTGAAGGTAACTGATGTTCAGGCTTAACCTGCTGGCAAGTTAGACATTTACTCACGAAGTCGGTAACTTCACGCTTAAGAACCTATCACCAATAGAACTCTTGAAGGTCTCGGTACATTTTATTTCCACTAGGGTGCATAGCATAAAAGGTACTATGCACCTTTCGTAGTATATACCACTTCAAATCGAAATCCTTCACTACACAAACTCTCCCACAGAAACAGAGTACCCCTTCGCTAGTTAGTCCAAAATTTGATGTGATACCACTCTTAATCTGTCAGAATCGAAGACCCAGTGACTCGTCTTCCAACTATTTACCCTTAATCTGCTCAATCCATGCCGGTTTAACTTGAAGTTTGGCCAACAGACTACCATCGTCAAATAAGCTGAGACGAGCAAACATCGCTCTCAGATCAGTCATGGCTTAGTGCGTTGGCCACCACATTGGCCTTACCAGGATGGTATTCAATCGAACAGTTATAGTCCTTAAGCAGCTCAATCCATCTTCGTTGCCTAAGATTTAGATCATTCTAAGTGAGGAAGTACTTGAGGCTCTTATGATCAGTGTAGATGATACACTTCTTACCATACAGATAATGCCTCCAAATTTTCAGTGCGAATACCACCATAGCCAACTCCAAATCATGTGTTAGATAATTCGCCTCATTAGTCTTAAGCTGACGAGACGTATACGCCACCACCTTACCCTCTTGCATCAATACACATCCCAAACCAACATGTAACGCATCACTGTAGACAGTGAACTCTTTCCCAGACTCTAGATGTATCAAAATAGGGGCCTCAGTCAAAACTTTGTTGAGCTTCTCGAAGCTCTCTTGTTGCGCATCAGTCCAGTTAAATGGCACACCCTACGCAAAAACTTAGTCAAAGGTGCTGCAATCAGTGAAAACCCTCTACAAAATGTTGATAATACCCTGCTAGTCCTAGAAAATTGCGAATCTCAAATACAGTCTTAGGCGGCTTCCAATCCAAAACTGCCTCAATTTTTGATGATCAACCCTAATCCCCTCAGTAGATACCACATGACCCAGAAATGTTACCTCTCATAGCCAGAACTCACACTTGTTAAACTTGGCGTACAGTTGTTTTTCCTTCAGAATCTGCAGAACAACTCGGAGATGTGCATCATGTTCATCCTTAGTCCTCGAATACACTAGAATGTTGTCAATAAAAACCACTACGAACTGATCCAGATAGGGCTGGAACACTCAATTCATCAGATCCATAAAAGTTGCTGGTGTATTCGTCAGTCCAAACAGCGTCACTAGGAACTCGTAATGACCATATTGAGTCCTAAAAGTTGTCTTATAAACACCAGTCTCTTTAACCCTCAGTTAATGGTACCCCGATCGAAAATCAATCTTAGAGAAAACCAAAGCTCCACGAAACTGGTCAAATAGATCATCAATCCTCGGTGGCGGTACTTATTCTTAACAGTAAATTTATTCAATTGTCGGTAATCAATGCATATGCACATGCATCCATCATTCTTTTTCACAAACAACATCGGTGCTCCCCATGGAGACACACTAGGTAGGATGAACCCACAATCCAGTAATTCTTGAATCTGGGCTTTAAGCTCCACAAGCTCCTTCAGTGCCATTCTATAAGGGGCGATAAACACTGGACCTATACCAAGAAGGAGCTCAATCCCAAACTCAACTTCACGGTTTGGAGGTAACCTAGGCAGCTCGTTAGGAAAAACATCTGAAAAGTCTTTGATTGTTCTAATATCCTTAATAGATTAAACCCCATAATCTGAAACACTAATATAGGCTAGGTACACTCGTAACCCTTACGAACCAACTTCTCGGCCTTTAATGTAGAAATCACATTTGACAAGTAATTCTAATGTTCCCCAACTACATCACCTCGTCATCCCCCACCGTTCTCAGTACCACCCGTTTAGTAGCAAAATCCAAGCTCACTCTATGCTTAACCAGCCAGTCCATTCCCATAATTAAATCAAATCCGCCAAAAAGATAACTCATTAAACCTCTAAAGGTACATCTCTGAACAGTTTATTTACCCTCACTGACTGCCCTAATGGACTCAACACAGTAACCCCACTCGTAGTACTCTAAACCAAGATACCTAAAGTCTCATACACATTACAAGCTCTATAGGAATGAGTAGATCCTATATCTATCATTGCAGTATAAGGTACATTATAGATAAAGAAAGTACCTATGATAACATCTGGGGTATCTCCCTCCTCTCAGCGACGTGCAGCATAAACCAAAGCTGGTTGCCTCACCTCAGTTTGACCAGCACCTCTGCCCGATGCCCCTTGACCGTGGCCCAAACCATTTCCACCTCTGGCCTAACCACGGCTTCTCTGTGGCTGTTGGACCCCCTTGGGTGGCTGTACAATACCCATACCAGTAGCTTGTATCTGATCGGGCCTCTGTGGACAATCTTTGATACGATGCTCCAATGATGCGCATCTCAAACATGCCCTAATCTTTTTCTAGCACTCGCCCTTATGGCGTCTCTCACAATCAGCAGTAGTAGCAACGGGGGCCCCAACTTTTTTTGGCCCATCAACTCTGGCCATTTTCTTAGGCCTCAAAAAAGAACTCGAGGGCTCTGAATCCCTCTTGTTCCTACCTCTCTCCTTCTCACAGTTCTGGCGCTCAGCGCGCTTCACATCCTTAACGATCTTCGCCTTATTTACCAGAGCAGTAAAATCTTGCTCCCTTTGTGGAGCTATCAGAACCCGTAGACTATCCTTGAGGCTGTCCTTGACATGAACACACCTTTCATACTTAGTTCCCAGCATCCCTCGCACATAGCAGCTTAATCGCAAAAATTTAGCCTCATATTCAGCCACTAACTTATCCCCCTGAGTCAAATTCAAAAAATCCCTCCTCCGAGTGTCCATATAACTAGCACCCACATACTTACTCTGGAAAGTAGTCTTGAAAAATCCCCAGGTCAACCGATCGGGCTGAGTGCCCTCTTTAACCGTAAGCCACCACTAGTAGGCCTCATCTCGCAGCAATGACATTGCACCCTTTAATTTCTGCTCAGGGGTGTAGTCGAGATCGTCCATGATCCTCTCTGTGGCCTCAATCCAATACTCAGTCACATGAGTGGCAACTCTAGCAATGCCCCTAAAAATCTCAGCTCCATTAGACTAGAGTCGTTTCATAAGTGACCCACGGCCCAAAGCACCAGTTTTGGGCCCAGAAACCCTCTCCAAAATTGGTAACATAGCTTGGGACAGTGCATCGTCCCCAGCCGCAAGATCATGAGACCCAGTCTCAATCACAGGTGAAATCGGTGCCTCTCTAGCTTCAGCATTAGGCATATGGCCAGATGAGGAAGACCTAGCACGAGGACCTCCACAGCCTCCACCGCGGCCTCTTGTACCCATTCCACGAGTACCCTTGATGCTTATATCGAATTGTGTTTTAACTGTATTGATAGTTTTATGCATCAGTTTTATAGTTTCAGTGTTTATTAATAGATATTCTATGGAAAACAGTATTAGTAACTCAGAGTTCATTTTAGTAGATCGTAGTCTTACTACAGGTTTTAGTTTACACTAAATAGAGTATTTTAGTACAGACTACTACCTACAAATATAATAGCCCGATTTAGACCCTAATCAAAATGGTGGTTTCGGGACCACGAATTCGAGTCAGAAAAATATTTAAAATTTATTTCCTGTGTTTATTTTGTGCAAATTTATATCTGTGAAATTTTCTTGATTTAATTTTTTTCATTTGAGTGTCTGATTAAATTAAAGAACTTAATTGCATAAAATGAAATTTAGGTGGTTATTTCTAAAAGGGGCCGGATTGCACTTTGCTTTTTAAATGGAAGCTTTTATGTTTCAATTAGCCCAATACTTAGTGAAGTGGACGGTAGTGGACATAATATAAAGGATAGTATAATGTTTTATTTAAGGTGAAAAATGTAAATTAAAAAGTTAAGTTATAATATAACATAAAACTTAAATTAATAAAACCATCTCATTATTTTTTTTTTCTCTTGGTCAAAATTTAGAACAAAGAAAAAATAAGAAATCAAGCTAGGGTTCGGCATATATTCAAGCTCAATCAAGATCAAGAATAAAAGAAATCGAATTTGGATCGGGGAAAAACGAAAGTTGTCGACTAGTAGCTCTGTCCCGTTTTATAACGTTTGTGGTAAGTTTATAAGCAAATAGACTTGTTTCATTGTAACTAAATGATAAATATATATGCTGGTATGAAAAATATGAATTTGTGTATGCTATTGCCGAATGTGAATAAGCTTGGTAACTATGTTCAAGCATTCGTTTCGACCAAGTTACGACGTCTGAAAGCCCTGTATGAATCTTAGGAATAGTTAGGATACTTATGTCATGACATAGGATTCCAATATATATGTACGAGTAAGACCATGGCATCGATATGTGATTTCAATATGTGTTTATGAGTAAGACCCTGTCTGGGTAGAGGCAACGATATGTGACTACATGTAAGACCATGTCTGGGACGTTGGCATTGTATGATAAATGTGCGATTATCTGAGTGTGCTAAACAATTTGAAATGGTTCATCGAGAAATGATAAGTGGTGTTCGGATGTGTAAAACGAGCTTAATGGTCAGGTATGAATTAACTTGATACCTACTTGAGATATGGTAAGTAAGTGCTATGAATATTTAATGTAAATCATGTACAATGAAAATGAAGAATATATGTGCATGTGGTATGTGTATCCGGCCAGTCATTGAATAAATTGTATATCATTGATATTTTTCTTAAATATGTGCATGTATGAGTTGGTATATTCGACTATATAGGTAATATTTATATATGTTATGTTAATATATGAATCTTGAGTTGCGTATATGAATAAATAGATGTACGGTTTGTTATGACTATTTGGTTTGGATGTTGATTGATAATATATTATATGACTATGTGAGTGTTCAATTTAGGTGGGTAACTGTCTTTGAAAATATTTTAATTATGGAATTTGTAGGTTTGAGATTAGGCATGGTAATGTTAATGTAATTCATTTAGTTTATATGAGTTGACTATAATAATATTGAGTTGTTTATTTGCTTATTACTTACTAAGCTAAGTTAGCTTACTCTGTGTGTTCTTGCTTACTCCGATTTATAGATTTTGGATCAAATTACAAGCTCAGGGATCATCAGCAAAGTCTATCACATTATGAGCTGCCTTCAGTATTTTATAAGTTGCATTTTGGAACTATGGCATGTATAGGCTGGAACATATTTTGAAAATGCTGAATGTTGGTTATGTATATAAGCCATGCGAAAATTGCTAAGCATTTTTCTTTAAATTTTGGTTATGTTATGTTCGGCTTATGTTCACTTTGGTCTAATAGTTACGTGCCATGTACGTATAATTTTTGTGTTAGGTACCACATGCTTTGAAAATGTTTTACTTGATATGCATAAATTTTGTTTCACATGTTTTTGGTTAAATGTCCATTGAGCTTAGGTGTTGATAAATATTGTGTATTCTTCATGAATAAAATTGATTAAATGTGTGGTATACATATTTTATTAAATCTTATAGAAATTTTAGGTAAGTTGCATATATTATATATATGTACATCATTAACAGGTTCAATTATGGTATAATGTATTAAAAATACATATAATTGCATGAGGTGGATTCGGTGTTTACTAGTTAATTATATCATTGTTATGTTTGATGTTTGTGGTAAGCATTTCATGTATCAAAAATGGCTTTAATCATAGGTTCAAATTCGGTTTGGTTGGGTCATGGTTTAAGTTTAATATGATTATTATACTGCATGTCATGTTGATCAAGTTTGTGCAATTTTGAAAGTGTATTTGATTATATAAATCTTGTGAAAGTACTATGTGATTCGGTTATATGTTTTTTTTTATCAGATGTTAATTAAGGTAAGATAGATTATGTATTGTTAAGTAAAAATCAAGACATATGCAAGGTTTAAATTGAGTGTTCATTTATGGTCCATATTAATGATATGGATGACATTCAAATTGTTGTTTGGTAAGTAAGGTATATTGGGGTTTTGGTTTATATAAGGATATGTGTGTGCTCGGTTGGTCATATTATGTTAGTTGAGATTTTTTAAATGTTATTATGTATAAATATATTTACTTGTAATATGGCTGATATGCAGGCTAATATGCATATGTGCATGACAATGTGAATTCGTTAGGTAATTATAAATTATTAAATATGTATAAATGAATTGAGTTAGTCAAGTAGACATAGAATTAAAATGGGTTATTTATAACCGAATGTTGTTATTAAATCAAGTTAATATATAACATATGAATTACCCATAGTTTAACACATTAATGCCGCAAATATGAATAAAAAGGGTCAATAATGAAATTTAGTTCAATGGATAATTAACTTGTGTATAGGCATGACTTGTTTAAGTATAAGAATATAGGTCAAATATTCCATAAGGAAATTATCGATATGTTATATGTTCGTGTATGTAATGAATTGTTTTAATATGTACATTTGGATTATGTTTTACTTAAGCAATGTGATGAATGATAATAAATTTATGATTAGATATTAGATTAAGTCATAAGCATTGATGTGATTTAAATCTTGAATTGCAGTGAACACATGGTCCACATATGTAATACGGTTGTTATATATTCATTATTATGACTTGAATTAATATGAAATTATTCAGAACTATACTTTCATTTAGTAATGCCTCGTAACCCCATTTCGGCAATGGTTACGGGTTAGGGGTGTTAATTTTCTTAGTACCAGAGCTACGATTAGTCGGTTCTAAGACTAATGTAGCGTGTGTGAGTCTAGCTATACATGCCATATTATATTCTGTGATAGTGTGATGACTTGTGACATTTGAAAATATGTTTTCATATAGTAAATGGATCCTGACAGAGCTGTAGCTGATGATGTCGAGAGTGTAGCGCTTGCTCCCGCGCAAGGGACAGCGCCTGTAGATTCTCGACCAATTTCGAGTAACCGGGAAGGAGAGGCTAGGCAAGCCTTTTACCAAATGATGAATGACTGGTTTACTCAGTATATCCGAACTAACCCAGCTGCACAACAACCTCCACCTCCAACTAATACATCTTCGAAGCCTGTGGTACCTCAAGTAAGTGATTCGTTGAGATTGTATGACAAAATCAGAAAACATAGGGCTGAAGAGTTTAAAGCTACTGATGATGATAATGCTGAGCGGGCTGAGTTTTGGCTTGATAATACTATCCATGTGTTTGATGAGTTGTCCTATACACCAGATGAATGTTTAAAGTGTGCCATATATTTACTTTTAGACACAACATATCACTAGTGGAATACCCTAGTATCAGTGGTTTTGAGAGAGCGAGTGACCTGGGAATTCTTCCAGACTAAGTTCCATAAAAAGTACATTAGTTAGAGATTTATAAGAATTTTTGGAGTTGAAACTGGGTCAGATGACCGTGACAAAGTATGAACAAAAATTTGTGAGACTCAGTCGGTATGCCTGAGATTGTGTTTCCATCGAAGCCATAATGTGTAAAAGATTCGAAGATGGCTGAATGAAGATATTAAACTGTTATTTGGCATACTTGAGATAAAAGAGTTCGTAGTACTGGTTGAGCGAGCCTGCAAAGATGAAGAGCTCGGGAAAGAGAAAAGAAAAGCTGATTTTGAAGCTAGAGACTCGCATAAAAGATCATTCAGTAAATTAATCCAGTCGGCACCAAAGAAGTTTCGAGATGATTTCAGCCGTTCAAAAGCCATTTTGGGTTATTTTCGATGTGACTAGAACATACCACAGATGAGTTCGAGAGCTACCTTAGTAGCCAGTGTAGGTAATGTCAGATCAAATCAACCTAAGTGTAAACATTATGGTAAACGACATCCCGGCAGTTGCAGATTGCATGATCTGGCCTGTTTTAAATATGGATCAACAGATCACTATATTCGACATTGCCCAAGGTTAGGTAAAAAGAATCCAGTGCAGAGCACAAGATCGGGTAATACTGTAGCTCGAGGGAGACCACCCAAAAATGCGGGTAATGCTAGTGGCAGTCAGAGAGAAATTAAAAATATAGCAAACAGATCTGAGGCTCGTGCACTTGCCAGAGCCTATGCTACACGCGCATGTGAAGAGGCTTCATCTGGAGATGCCATTACTGGTACGTTCACTCTTTATGATACTAATGTTTGCATTGATTGATACTGGTTCTACTCATTCTTATGTGTGTGAGACATTAGTATTCAGCAAGACTCTGCATGTTGAGTCTACTAAGTTTTTTATTAGAGTGTCAAACCCCTTGGGCCCGTGTGTTATGGTTGACAAAGTGTGTAAGAATTATCCCTTGATGATTCGAGATATGTGCTTTCCGGCTGATTTAATGTTGCTGCCATTTGATGAGTTCGACATAATTCTGTGCATGGACTGGTTAACATTACATGATGCTGTTGTGAACTGCAAGAGAAAGACCATTAACCTACAGAGTCAGAATGATGAGGTTATTCGGATTGAATCTAGTGATTTGTATGGCTTACCAGCAGTAATTCTTTGATGCTAGGTCGAAAATATGTGAGAAAAGGGTGTGAAGCTTATTTTCCCTACGTGCTTGATAGTAAAGTGGCTAAAGAAACATAGAATCAATACTTGTTGTATATGAGTATCCAGATGTATTTCCTGAAGAATTACTGGGTTTTCCACCTCAGGAAGTAGAGTTTGGTATTGAGTTAATTCCTGGGATGACCCCAATATCCATAGCTCTATACAGAATGGCACTTACAAAATTAAAAGAATTGAAAGCTCAGTTGCAAGAATTGACAGATAGAGGTTTCACACGACTGAGTTTCTCTCCTTGGGGTGCACTTGTGTTCTTTGTGAAAAAGAAAGATGGAACTATGAGAATTTGAATTGATTATAGACAGCTTAATAAAGTGACTATAAAGAATAAGTATCCGTTTCCACGGATTTACGACCTGTTTGACGAATTGAAAGGGGCTACAGTATTTTCGAAGATAGATTTGTGGTCAGGCTACTATCAGTTACGAGTTAAATACTCCGATGTACCAAAGACTGCTTTCTGAATGAGGTACAGACACTACGAGTTTTTGGTTATACCTTTTGGACTTACTAATACACTTGTTGTTTTCATGGATATGATGAATCGGATCTTCAGACCGTATATGGACCAGTTTGAGGTTGTGTTTATAGATAACATTTTGATCTACTCTCGTGATAAAACTGAACATGCTGAACACTTGAGACTTGTGTTATAGACATTCTGAGATAAGCAGTTGTATACGAAGTTTAGTAAATGTGCGTTCTGGTTAAGTGAAGTTAGTTTTCTGGGTCATGGTACCAGCATCGGGTATTCGGGTTGATCTAAGTAAAATTTCAACTATACTTGATGGGAAACCTCTGAAGAATGTTTTTGAGGTTCGAAGCTTTCTGGGACATGTTGGTTATTGTAGACTATTTGTGAAAAGTTTCTCTATGACTGCAGCTCCGATGACGAAGGTATTGTAGAAGGATGTTAAATTCGAGTAGCCAGAGAAGTGCCAGAAAAGCTTTGATTAGTTGAAAGCCCTTTTGACCGAAGCTCCAGTACTAGTTCAGCCAGAATCGAGTAAAGAATTTGTTGTTTATAGTCATGCATCTTTAAATGGTTTGGGTTGTGTCTTGGTGCAGGAAGGAAAAGTTATAGCTTATGCCTCGAGACAATTAAAGCCACATGAAAAGAACTATCTGACACACGACCTAGAATTGGCAGCCATTGTGTTCGCATTGAAAATTTGGCGTCATTATTTGTTCGGTGAGAAATATATAAACTTGAGACAACATTTATGGTTAGAATTGCTAAAAGACTACGCGCTTGTGTTTGACTAATGTTGTTGCTGATGTTTTAAGGCAAAAATCGCTGTTTACTTTGCGTGCAATAAATGCGCATATGGCTATGTCTGAGGATGGTTCAATAGTAGCTGAATTAAAAGCAAGACTGTTATTTGTTCAACAAATTTGTGATGCCCAGAAAGTTTATAATGAGTTGATCGCAAAATGAGCTCAGTGTGAGACGGATGCTGATTTAGAATTCAGAGTTGATGCTGATGACTGTTTGAGATTCAGAGACTGAATATGCATTCTAAGGGATTCAGAGTTGATTCAAATGATTTTGAATAAAGCTCACAGCAGTCAATTATCTGTTCACCCAGGTAGTACAAAGATGTATAATGATCTGAAACAACTTTACTGGTGGCATGGTACGAAATGAGACATTTCTAACTTTGTTACAAAATGTTTAATCTATCAACAAGTAAAAGCTAAACATCAGGTGCCTTCAGGATTACTTCAGCCTATCATGATACCTGAGCGGAAATGGGACAAAATCACGATGGATTTTGTATTTGGTTTACTGCTAACGCCGAGCAAGAAAGATGCAATCTAGGTTGTTGTGGATAGATTAACTAAATTGACTGACGTTGTTCCGATGCATACAGATTACTCGCTTGATAAATTGGCTGAATTGTATGTTTCTCAGATTGTGAGATTACATGGTGTACCTATATCTATTGTTTCGGATAGAGATTCGAGGTTTACATCGCGATTTTGGAAGAAACTACAAGATGCACTAGGTACAAAATTACATTTCAGTACTGCTTTCCATCCGCAAACAGATGGTCAGTTTGAGTGAATCATTCAGATACTTGAGGATATGTTGAAATGTTGTATTCTCCAGTTTGAAGGCACGTGGGAATGATACCTACCTCTGATTGAATTTGCGTATAATAATAGCTTTCAATCGAGTATCAAAATGGCACTTTATGAGGCTTTGTATGATCGTAAGTGTCGTACACCATTATATTGGACTGAGCTCAGTGAAAATATGATACACGGGGTCGACTTGATCAGAGAAACTGATCAGAAAGTGAAAGTAATCTATGAAAGTCTAAAAGAAATGTCAGATCATTAGAAATCATATGCAGACTTGAAACATAGAGATATAGAGTTTTAGATCGGAGATAAAGTCTTCTTAAAAGTTTCATCGTGGAAGAAAATACTCATATTTGGTCGCAAAGGTAAATTGAGTCCGAGGTTTATTGGGAAGTATGAGGTAATAGAGCGTATCGGGCCACCTGAGTTAGAAAAGATCCATAATCTATTCCATGTTTTGATGCTCCGTAGATATCAGTCTGACCCTTCACATGTGATTAGTCCATCTGAGATCGAGATTAAGCTCGATATGACGTACGAAAAAGAACCGATTCGCATTCTAACTCGTGAGATTAAAGAGTTACGAAATAAGAAAATTTCGTTAGTTAAGTATTATGGTGTAAACATGGGGTTGAGGAAGCAACGTGGGAACCAGAAGATGCAATGAGAGAATGCTATCCAAACCTATTCACCAGTAAGATTTTCGGGGACGAAAACCCCTAAGGGGGCAAAGTTGTAATAGCCTGATTTAGACCCTAATCGGAACGGTGAGTTTGGGACCATGAATCTGAGTCAGAAAAATATTTAAAAATTATTTTCTATGTTTATTTTGTGTGAATTTATATCTGTGAAATTTTCGTGAGTTAATTTTGTCGTTTGAGTGTCTGATTAAATAAAAGGACTTAATCACATAAAATGAAAATTAGGTGGTTATTTCTAACAGAGGCTGAATTGCACTTGGCTTTTTAAATGGAAGCCTTTATGTTGCAGTTAGCCCAATACTAAGTGAAGTGGACGATACTGGACATAATATAAATGATAGTATAATGTTTTATTTAATGTTCAAAATGTAAATTAAAAAGTTAAGTTATAATATAACATAAAACATAAATTAATAAAACCATGTCATTATTTTTTTCTCTTGGTCGAAAGCTAAAAAAAAAAAAAGAAAAGAAACCAAGCTAGGGTTTGGCATATATTGAAGCTCAATCAAGATCAAGAACCAAAGAAATCGGATTTGGATCGAAAAAATGGAAGTTGTCGTCTAGCAGCCCTGTCTCGTTTTATAACATCCGAGGTAAGTTTGTAAGCAAATAGACGTGTTTAATTGTAGCTAAATCATAAATATATATGCTGTTATTAAAAATACTAATTTATGTATACTATTTTCAAATGTGAATAAGCATGGTAACTACGTTCAAGCATTCATTTCAACCGAGTTACGATGTCTGAAAGCCCCGTATGGACCTTAGGAATAGTTAAGATACATATGTCATGACATAGGATTCCAATATATGTGTGCGAGTAAGGCCATGGCATCGATATGTGATTTTGATATGTGTTTACGAGTAAGACCCTGTCTGGGACAGAGGCATCGGTATGTGACTACATGTAAGACACGTCTGGGGCGTTGCCATTGTATCATAAATGTAAGATTATCTGAGTGTCCTACCCAATTCCGAATGGTTCATCGGGCAAAGATAAATGGTGTTCGAATGTGTAAAATGAGCTAAATGGTCAGGTATGAATTAACTTGATATCTACTTGAGATATGGTAAGTAAGTGCTATGAATATTTAATGTAAATCATGTACAATGCAAATGAAGAATATATGTGCTTGTGGTATGTATATTCGACCGATGAATGAATAAATTGTATATCATTGATGTGTTTCTTAAATATGTGCATAAATGAGCTGGTATATTCGGCTATATAGGTAATATTTATATATGTGATGTTAATCTATGATTCTTGAGTTGCGTATATGAATAAATGGATGTACAGTTTATTATGACTATTTGGCTTGGATGTTGATTAATAATATATTATATGACTATGTGAGTGTTCGGTTTAGGTGGGTAATTGTCTACGAAAATATTTTAATTATGGAATTTGTAGGTTTGAGATTAGGCATGGTAATGTTAATGTAATTCATTTAGTTTATATGAGTTGACTATAATAATATTGAGTTGTTTATTTGCTTATTACTTACTAAGCTAAGTTAGCTAACTCTCTGTGTTCTTACTTACTCCGATTTATAGATTTTGGACCAAGTTACAAGGTCGGGTATCGTCAGCAAAGTCTATCACACTATCAGCTGCCTTCGGTGTTTTATGAGTTGCATTTTGGAACTATGGCATGTATGGGTTGGAACATATTTTGAAAATGTTGAATGTTGGTTATGTATATAAGCCACGCGAAAATGGCTAAGCTTTTATCTTTAATATTTGGTTATGTTATGTTCGGCTTATGTTCAATTTGGTCCAATGGTTACGTGCCATGTACATATAATGTTTTTGTTAGGTACCACATGCTTTGAAAATAGTTTACTTGATATGCTTAAATTCGGTTTCACATGTTTTTCGTTAAATGTTCATTGAGCTTAGGTGTTGATAAATATTGTGTATGCTTCATGAATAAAATTTGGTTAAATGTGTGGTATACATATTATATTAAGTGTTATATAAATTTTAGGTAAGTTGCATATATTATATATATGTACATCATTATCAGGTTCGATTATGGTATAATGTATTGAAAATACATATAATTGCATGAGATGGATTCGGTGTTTACTAGTGAATTATATCATTGTTATGTTTGATGTTTGTGGTAAGCATTTCATGTATCGAAAATGGCTTTAATCATAGGTTCAAATTCGGCTTGGTTGGGTCATGGTCTAAGTTTAATATGATTATTATGTCGTATGTCATGTTGATAAAGTTTGTGTAATTTTGAAAGTGTATTTGAGGATATAAAGCTTGTGAAAGTACTTTTTGATTCGGTTATATGTTTTTTTTATCAGATGTTAATTAAGCTAAGATAGGTTATGTGTTGTTAAGTACAAATCAAGACATATGCATGGTTTAAATTGGGTGTTCATTTATGGTCCATATTAATGATATGGATGACATTCAATTTTTTGTTTGATAAGTAAGGCATATTGGGGTTTTCGTTTGTATAAGGATATGTGTGTGCTCGGTAATTGGTCATATTATGTTTGTTAAGATTTTTTAAATGTTATTCATGTATAAATATATGTACTTGTAATATGGCTGATATGCATTTGTGCATGACAATGTGAATTTGTTAGGTAATTATAAATTATTAAATATGTATAAATGAATTGAGTTAGCCAAGTAGACATAGAACTAAAATGGGTTATTTATAATCGAATGTTGTTATTAAATGAAGTTAATATATAACATACGAATTACCCATAGTTTAAGACATTAATGCTGCAAATATGAATAAAAAGGGTCAGTAATGAAATTTAGTTCAATGGATAATTAACTTGTGTATATGCATGACTTGTTTAATTATAAGAATATAGGTCAAAAATTCCATAAGGAAATTATCGATATGTTATATGCCCTGTATATGTAATGAATTGTTTTAATATGTACATATTGGATTATGTTTTACTTAAGCTATGTGATGAATGATAATAAATTTATGATTAGATATTAGATTAAGTCATAAGCATTGATGTGATTTAAATCTTGACTTGTAATGAACACATGGTCCGCATATGTAATACGGTTGTTATATATTCATGATTATGACTTGAATTAATATGAAAATATTCAGAAATATACTTTCGTTTAGTAGTGCCTCGTAACCCCATTCCAGCGACGGTTACGGGTTAGGGGTGTTACAACAAAAGTCTCAGTATTTCAATTTAAACAATCAATAATTTCAGAAGACTTACAGAATCGGCATCGGAGACTTGGTGTTCCACACATTCAAAAAAACATTTGAAACTACTTTCAAACCATTTGGACAGTTCTTTTTGAAAATTCCAAGTTTTAGAAGAAACCCAAATCCACAGCCAAGTTTTGCAACCTGTCATTAATACCAATAAATGTAACACCCTAAACCCGGCTAGACCTTATGACTGAATATGCCGAAGTCACATTCAAGTGTTTTTCGTAAAGTAAGATATCGTCGAAAAACCCGTTCTAAAATTAACCTCTTTGTGACCTTAACGATATTTTTAAGATGTCTCATTCATTTTCTAAAATGCATGTCATTTGGCAAAAAATTAGTCATATTAAAACATTATTAATTATAACACGTTAAGCTCTTTAAAACAGGTTGCGTATTTGTGTTTTTTTTTAAAAGCAATTATCTTTTTGAAAACCTGTGACTTTCCCTACTACTAGTAGTTATAAATCAAAACAAACAAAAACCCAAATTAAAGTAAAAATCCATAAAGGCCTTATTACAAAAAATAAAAATAAAAAATAAACAAACAGTGAGTAAATGCACCGATCTGCCTAAGTCCAAGGATTACAAGATAAACAGATGGGTAAGTTATGAAAACTCAATGTGTAATCCCATATCAAATAAACAAACAGTGAGTAAATGCAGTCTAGGCCTAAGCCCAATCCAGTGACAATTCAGTATCAGTTAGGGCCTTAGCCCATTACAGTATCAGTAGCAGTATGGGTCAGAGCCCATTTCAGTGACAGTACAAATATGCAATCAAAGATCCTACCCAACAAGCCTCTACACTCCTTCTTCGTCTAACCCTGCACTCCATGTGGAGATATTATCAACCCACCAATCCCTACACTCCAAGTATTACTGGTTGTAGCACTAAACAGTATTTGCAGCAGAGTTGCCAGTACAGTACATTTCCTCCAATCATAATAAGATCCATCCCTATGTAACATATCATGCATCATGTCATGTCGTGTCATAATACCATACGTGTATTCAATATGTTTAAAGTGGCCTGCTAAAATATAGTCATATATCTCATAAAGGCATAACAGTCATTTTAACACAGAGGAGCATAATAGTCATTTTATCGATTAGGGGTCCAGGCACACTTACTGGCCTAACAATAGGTCCAAAGTCGTCTTGGGTGACTCGTGTAACCTTAACAGTCAAACAGTGAAAATGGGCCCACGGCCCATATTACGGCCCATGTCAGCCCACATGCCCTTGTGATACATGGCCCAGAATTGTCCTTGGTTGTGTGTATTACACAGCCTAGCCCAATATTCTCCACAAGCCAATATGGTTTAATCGAGTGGGGCCCACATTCTTGTGGGGCCCACACTGCCCAGTTCGGCCCAAAATGCTCCAAAGCGACCTTGTCCCATGAAATCGCTCATGGTCGGCCTCAACAACCATACTCTCAAACTTAGGCATTCGAGTGTCAACGGTCACCTATTCTGGCTTTTGTCGATTACCATAGCCAAAGTTGTGTTTGTACACACCTGATAGGATTCTAGGTATGCAACCCCTCTTGAGATAAACAACACTTAAAACAAATAACGATTCCATATCCAACGTTAGTCACACTTGGAACCAAACTGATAAAACAACAACAATTGACCTACATTCGTGTTGCTTACCCCTACTGCTCCAAAAGGTATAGCTTACGATACCACTGGTAAACCAAGTTCGTTACGACTTGCTGCTGCCAACCACAATGCGACATGACCGCATGTTAGGAACTTAAGAGATTAAGAAATAACAACATTACCCGCAATGTTTGAGAATCCAATTTCAGCACCACTACTCCCTCAATTCCTTGATCCTCTCCTCAAATCTCTCCTCCAATCTCTCAACCAACCAATTTGAACCCCCTTCAAATTCCTTAGAGTTTTGGCCAACCTAGAACACTCCCAAGTACTCACAGAAAAATAAAATCCATTGTGTAACCCAAGACTCGAACTTCAGACCTCAGACATAAGTAACACGCTACTTATCCCCTAGACCAATAGGCCCTTTCTTGCATGTTTTACCCACACTTATTTAAAAGCCGGCTGACTAGAGACAGGGTTCGTAATTAAAACAAAACTTTTGCATAAGCCAAGGCTTGAACCCAAGACATCTCAGACACTTCCCAGAACACATAACCACTGAAGCAGATACACAGTTGTTTAACAAAAACATACAAAAATAATTACTTAGGATTTTTGCGGTGTTACAAAAATATCGGTGTAGCTCTTAATTCAGTTAAAATAGACCTGTCATCACATATCATCAACTAGTTTTTCGTGCCTTGTATCGCAAACAATGATTTTTGGCTCAAGGCATCAGCAACTGCATTAGCTTTTCCTGGGTGATATAATCACAAAGTTATAATCTTTCAATAACTCGAGCCATCTTCGTTGTCGCAAATTCAAATCCTTCTATGACATCAGATATTTCAAGTTTTTTTTATCCGTATAAACATGGCATTTCTTACCATATAAGTAGTGTCGCCAAATCTTTAATGCAAACACAATTGCAGCCAATTCTAAATCATGTGTGGGATAGTTCTTTTCATGCGGTTTTAGCTGTCGGT
This sequence comes from Gossypium arboreum, assembly GCF_025698485.1. NCBI lineage: Eukaryota > Viridiplantae > Streptophyta > Magnoliopsida > Malvales > Malvaceae > Gossypium > Gossypium arboreum. Next base: position 27,093,955 of record NC_069073.1, on the reverse strand, counting down.
GTGACAACCCGAATTAGGGCCTAATCGGAATAGTGGTTTCGTGACCACAAATCCGAGATAGAAATAATTGTTTTATAATTATTTTGGGGTTTATGATATGATTGCATGATTGTGTGAAAATTTCGTGATGAAATTCTATGCCTAAAGTGCTTAAATTGAAAGTAGGGACTAAATCGAATAAGTTGCAAAATTTGCATCCCGGAAGTTTTTTGTAACACCCCTTACCCGTTACCATCGCCGGAACAGGATACAAGGTATTACCAGAACATAACACATACCATTAAACATAACCGAAATATAAATATGTCATCCAATTTGATAGTGCATCGTATAATATATGTCTTGAACAATATTAGCCAACTTTAATGGCTTGTACAAATTAGCTGGTCGAGCATCAGTAACTAATATTTTAAACCTAGACAAATATGACACGTAACAAAATAATTAAGCCTACTATACATGCCATAATTCAAAACGTTTAGTTCAAATACCTAAAGTATGATAGTGCGGATAGATCTTCACGATCCTTAACTCCCCGAGCAAGCAAGAACACTATAAGACAAAAGAGAGAAACAAAGTAAGCTTATAGCTTAGTAAGTAAGTATGTAAATACTAATAAAAAAAAATCTAACATGTTTACACAACAATTCAAGTATATCTACTTTAACTTCACTATTCATTCCACTTTGATTAAGCTGTCTCTGCTGCGTCATATTCACTAAATAAATCATAACTCGAGTTACAAAACTCGAAATTCAAATCTGTAAAATTTACCTGAATCTAGACTCATAAAGCTTTTTGCTAATTTTTTTCTATAATTTTTGGTTCAGCCGATTAGTACAGTTTATTAGTTAAATTTTCCCTGTTACACAGCTCGACTGATCTGACCTCTGTTCACTACAAATTGAATTTCTCTCAGTACACAATTCAAAAACCCTGAAGTCTGTTTCATTTAAAACTAGTCTCAATAAGGAATTTAGGCATGTAAACTATATTTCTTAATTTGCTTTGTACAATTTTTAATGATTTTCAAAGTTGGAACAGGGATCACGTATTCATCCTGAGCAAGTCACATACAATTGTAAATATCTCAAAATATAGAATTCCTTTGCTTGCTCTGTTTCTTTTATATGAAAGTAGACTCATTAAACTTTAATTTCACATCTCATTCAACCTCTAATTATATTCCTCCTATTTTTGGTGATTTTTTCAAAATCACGTCACTGCTACCATCTAAAAACAGTTTTAATGCTAATTTCACTCTTTCACACATTCTTTATGCTAACCTCATTTTATCTTATATATGTATATACCACAATTCATTTTCACCACATTTCATTCACCATAAGTGTAGGTCCAAACCACAATATCACCACAAAACCATCCCGTTGAACAATTCGGATCAATCCTCGATATTTAATGGTTTCAAAGACACACATTTACCATCATACTTCGTTTAGTTCGGCTCTCTTGTACACGTGGTGAACACTTAGTACCACTCATGCGACCCAACCGATTTGTCTCGTAGCTCTCTTGTCTACATGGTGTCCTTCACTTGGAATCACGCATGCGACCTAGCTACATTTATCTTTCACGTAGCTCTCTTGTCTACATGGTGTCCTTCACTTGGAATCACGCATGCGACCTAGCTACATTTATCTTTCACGTAGCTCTCTTGTCTACATGGGATACATCTCGTATCACACATGTGACCTAGCTACTACTGGGTGTCTCGTAGCTTTCTTGTACACATGATGTGCACTCAACATCATACATGTGACCTAGCTACGCTCCTCTATTTCATTCGATCTATCCAGAATGTTCAACCAGATCTCTCTCTATATTTATTTCCATTCTTCCAATAGTCGATTTATATTTTAACATCAGCTAGTATATTTATATAGTAGGCTGAAATATAAGAATGTACATGAAATTATTGTAATATTTACATACAAACTTACCTTGGTGCAAAATGTGGAAATTTTGCAATTTAGTCCAAAACTTTTTCCTTCCCCGTTCGAGATCAATTCGCGTCTTTCTTGATCTATAATAACACATTTAGCTCATTTAATACTCATACTATTTATTTCAATCCAAAAATCACATCATGGAAAAATTACATTTTGCCCCTAACTTTTCAAAATTACAATTTTGCCCCTAGGCTCGGAATTTAATTTCAGCCCTTATTCTTATATTTTATGATATGCTGAACATTTTCTCTTCTACAACAACATCAAATTCTCACTCTATCATATAGTTATGAACAATAGGTATTTTTACCGATTATCTTGCTTTTACTCGTTTTCACTTAAAACCGAGTAGCACAAGTTATTTAACATAATTTAAAACCTCATATTCTATCATAAAACATCAAAATACACAAATTTCACCTATGGGTATTTTTCCAAATGTGAACCCTAGGTTAAATTATTACTAGCATAAGCTTAATCGAGCTTAGGATTCCAAAAGCGTAAAGAACATTAAAAGCGGGCTTGGAATCACTTACTATGGAGCTTGAAAATTGAAGAAACCCTAGCTATGGAGAGAGGGAGAATTCGGCAGCAACTAAGGAGGATGATGATCAATTTTGTGTTATTTTTCCCATTTTATTTCATTTAATATCCAAATGACCAAAATGCCCTCCTTACTAAACTTTCAAAAATTCCTTCCATGTCCTAATTTTGTCCATGAACTTAAAATTGGTCAAATTGCTATTTAAGACCTCCTAATTAATATTCCAAAACAATTTCATACTAAAACTTCGGGATGCAAATTTTGCAACTTATTCGATTTAGTCCCTACTTTCAACTTAAGCACTTTAGGCATAGAATTTCATCACGAAATTTTCACACAATCATGCAATCATATCATAGACCCCAAAATAATTATAAAACAATTATTTCTATCTCAGATTTGTGGTCACGAAACCACTATTCCGATTAGGCCCTAATTCGGTTGTCACAATTCTCCCCCTTTTGAGATTTTCGTCCCGAAAATCTTACCCAGAAAGAGGTTTGGGTCTTGTTTCCTCATAGCTTCCTCGGGTTCCCACGTAGCCTCTTCTATCCCATGTCTGTGCCACAATACTTTCACTAAAGCTATACTTTTATTTCTTAACTGTTTAACCTCTCGAGCCAAAATCTTTATTGGTTTCTCCTCATAGGTCATATCCGATCGAATCTCAATTTACGTTGGGAAATCACATGTGAAGGATCGAACGATAACGTCGCAACATTGATACATGAAACACGTTATGAATTCTTTCTAACTCTGCGGTAAGGCCAACCGATATGCCATCGGTCCAATTCTCTCAAGAATCTCGACGGCCCAATAAAACGCGGACTCAACTTGCCTTTTCGACTAAATCTCGAATCTTTTTCCATGGTGACACCTTCAAGAACACTTTATCACCCACCGAAATTCAATCTCTTTTCTTTTAAATCGCATATGACTTTTGTCGATCTGAAGCGACTTTCAAGCAATCCCGAATTACTTTTATTTTCTCTTGGTTTCTTTAACTAGATCAACTCCATGAATCTGCTTCTCACTAAGCTCGGTCCAATATAAAGGAGTTCGACACTTACGACCATACAAGGCTTCAGACGGTGCCATTTGTATACTTGATTGATAACTGCTATTGTAGGCAAACTCAATCAAAGATAGATATTTCTCCCAACTACCTCCAAATTCTAAAACACAGACATCTAAGCATATCTTGAGTACCGGATTACTCTTTCCGTTTGACCATCTGTTTGTGGATGAAATGCGGTACTAAAGTTCAATTTTGTACCCAAAGCTTCTTGTAACTTTTTCCAAAATCTTGAGGTAAATCTTGGATCTCTATCGATATTATAGACATAGGTACTCGTGCAACTTCACAATTTCAGCAATATATAATTCGGCTAATTTATCAAGTGAGTAATCGGACGCGTCTTGGTATAAAGTGGGTGACTTTGTTAATCTATCAACCACTACCCAAACAAATCCTTCTTTTAGGAGTTAAAGGCAAACCGGTTACAAAATCCATGGTAATCTTGTCCCATTTCCACTCGGGCACCATTACTGGTTGAAGTAATCTCAAGGCACTTGATGTTCACTTTTACTTGTTGACGATCAAACACTTGGTTACAAATTCGAAATGTCCTTTTCATACACAGCCACCAATCTGACTTCTTTAAATCATTATACATTTTGTGCTACCGGGATGAACGATAAACAGACCATTGTGTGCCTCATGTAATATTTTCGAATCAATTTATCGTTTTCGGCACACATATCCTGTCTCGAAACATCAAATAGTCATCCGTCCAACTCGAAAATCGAGTCGTAACTCGATTCGCATTGAGTTCTCATGATTCGCAACTCACTATCATTCTTTTGAGCATCACAAATCAACGGAGACATAACGGTTTAGCTCTCATCTCTGCTAAGATTGACCCATCATCGACAATGCTAACCCCGTGTTCATGGCTCTCAAAGTAAAAGAAATTTTCGCTCAAGGCGTCAAGAACTACATTTGCTTTTCCCTGATGATAATCAATCACTAAATCATAATCCTTTAATAATTCAAGCCATCTTCATTGTCGCAGATTCAGATCCTTTTGATTCATCAAGTACTTCAAACTTTTGTGATCGGTAAAATTCGCATTTTCACCGTACAAATAATGTCGCCAAATCTTCAAGGCAAAAACAACAATGACGGTTCCAAATCATGTGTAGGATAGTTCTTCTCATGCGGTTTTAAGCTGTCTCAAGCATAAGCTATCACTTTACCCTCTTGCATCAACACACATCCAAGGCCCATCAATGATGCATCACTATAAATTACGAACTCCTTTCCGACTCGGGCTGTACTAAAATTGGTGCTTCATCAATCGTGCTTTCAATTTTTCAAAACTTTGTTGACATTTATCAGTCCATTCAAACTTAACATTCTTTTGCAACAACTTAGTCATAGGAGAGGCAATCATCGAAAATCCTTCAACAAAACGTCTATAATACCCGGCTAAGCCTAAAAGCTTCTAACCTCGGATACATTCTTGGGTGGTTTCCAATCAACGATCGCAGAAATCTTGCTTGGATCCACCGAATACCATCACCGAGACTATATGCCCCAAAATCCGACTTCACGAAGCCGAACTCACTTTTACTAAACTTGGCAAACAATTTCTTTTCTCTCAAGATCTCGCAATATAGTTCTCAAGTGTTCGGCATGTTCGAGACTCATCTCGAGAATAAATTAAAATGTCATCTATAAACACTACTACAAACTTATCCAAATATGGTCAAGATCCGATTCATTAAGTCCATAAATATAGCTGGAGCATTTGTTAAGCGAAAGGCATCACAAGAAACTCATAATGTCCATACCTTGTCCTAAAGGCGGTTTTCGGCATCCGACTCCTTAACTCTCATTGGTAGTAACCGGACCTCAAATCAATCTTTGAAAACATCAGGGCCCCTTTAACCGATCGAATAAATCATCAATCCTCAACAACGGTACTTGTTCTTTATAGTCACCTTATTGTCGACGGTAATCAATGCAAAGTCTCATTGAACCATCCTTCTTCTTCTGAATAATACAGAGCACCACAGGAGAGAAACTCGGTCTCACAAATCCCTTGTCATTAACTCCCTGAATCGAGCCTTCAATTCTTTTAATTCATCGGAGCCATTCTATATGGAGCAATCGAGATCGGTGCGATGCAAGCAACAAATCAATGGCAAAATCTATCTCTCTGTTCGGAGGCAACCTGGCAATTCCTCATGAAATACATCCGAAACTCACAAACTATCAGATCGATTCAAATTTCAGTTGAGGCAACTCAATATTCATTACATAAGCGGATAAGCTTCACACCCTTTTCTCATGTATTTACGTGCGGACATGTGCGAAATCACCATAGGCAATTTATTTGATTCATCTGTTTCAACCCACGAATTTCTCCATTTTCACATTTCAACTCTAGTGTCTTTTGTTTACAATCTACCTTAGCATCATACAATGTTAACCACTATTCCCAATATAACGTCAAACTCACCAAATGGTAACAAAGATCAAGTTGGCGGAAAAAAGTGACCTTGAATCATTAATGGGCAATTCTTGCAAACCTTGTCAACTAGCACATATTGGCCTAAGGGTTCGACACTTTAATCGTAAACTCAAGAAATTCAACAGCAACTTTTTATTGGATACTAAATTCATGCAAATATAGGAATGAGTGGACCGGGATCAATCAATGCAATAACAATAGTATCATAGAGAAAATGTACTAGTAATAACATCGGAGATGATGCATCTTCTCGAGCACGTATAGCATAAGCTCTAGCAGTGCTCTAGCTTCGATCTTGCCGTTAAATCTTTCATCACTGTTTTACTACTAGTCCCACCTCCAAGATTTCTCGGTGGTCTACCTCTACTAGCGGTGGTATTCATCTAGTACTCAAATCTTTCTTCTTTAACTTTCTCCGGACAATCTCTAATAAAATGCTCATGAGAACAAGACTGAAACAAGCTCGTTCGGTCCCCAACACTCACCATAATGTTGCTCGCCACATTGTTTGACACTCGGGCTTTCTAGGTCGCACACTACCCACACTTGCCACCAAGTAGCTTGAGCTTTAGACCGAATATGCTCTACCACGATCTCTGTGAATCCCCAATTGAAACTGTCATTCGAGGGTTTGTCTCTTTGGACCTCTTTGGTTGAGATTGAAATGGCTTGCTTATCTGTCTTTTTCTCGACATCTCGGGCCTCAATAGCGACTTTTCTTCTTTCTTTGTTCAATTCTTCGACTTTAAGAGCTCGATCAACCAATACTACAAATTCTTTCAACTCCAAAATTCCTACAAGCACTTTAATGTCCTCATTCAGCCCATCTTCAAATCTTCTACACATAATGGCCTCGGTGGACACACATTCTCAGGCATACTTGCTGAGTCTTACAAATTCGCGTTCATACTGCTATGAGACATTTTCCCTGCTTCAATTCAAGGAACTCCTTCCGTTTTTGATCAATAAATCGCTGACTTATGTATTTCTTTCTAAATTCTTCCCGGAAGAAATCCCAAGTAACTTTTCTTTTGGCACCATCGCAACCAAAGTCTTCCACCGGTGGTAAGTCGAATCTCTCAAAAGTGATACAAGACACTTTAAGCATTCCTCGGGTGTACATGAGAGCTCACCAAATACACGGTAGAATTTTCAAGCGAATTCCGCTTTCTCGGGATCGTCATCGACCTTTGCTCTAAACTCTTCGCCCTTGTTTTGAATCTTGTCAACCGGAGGCTTGTTCATTCTTACCAAATCTATACCTTGAGCAGCTACAGAATCGTCTGAGGTATAGGAGGGGGGGAGGAGGTTGAGCATTTGGATTTGCTTGAATAAATTCAAGATACCAATTGTTCATCATTTGGAGAAAGGCATCCGAGCCTCATCTCCTTGTCTCAATGTCTCAGTCTCTACTTTCCACAAAGCGGTCCCTTGTACGGAGCCATGCGCATTACTAAACATCATCACCGCAGTTCCTTCAGATCCATTACTATATTAAAACAAAACACGCTTTAGAATAATCAGAGTCACCACACTATCACAATATTTTTATGGCATGTATAGCTAGACTTTTACACACACTTTATTAGTCCGAGAACCGACTAAACCATAGCTCGATACCACGAAATGTAACACCCTTACCCGCTACTGCCGCCGAACAGATACAAGGTATTACCGTAACATAACACATACCATTAAACATAACCAAATATAAATATGTCATCCAATTTGATAGTGCATCGATAATATATGTCTTGAACAATATTAGCCAACTTTAATGGCTTGTACAAATTAGCTGGTCGAGCATCAGAACTAATATTTTAAACCTAGACAAATATGACACGTAACAAAATAATTAAGCCTACTATACATGCCATAATTCAAAACGCTTTAGTTCAAATACCCTAAAGTATGATAGTGCGGATAGATCTTCACGATCCTTAACTCCCGAGCAAGTCAAGAACACTATAAGACAAAAGAGAGAAACAAAGTAAGCTTATAGCTTAGTAAGTAAGTATGTAAATACTAATAAAAAAATCTAACATGTTTACACAACAATTCAAGTATATCTACTTTAACTTCACTATTCATTCCACTTTGATTAAGTTGTCTCTGTGCGTCATATTCACTAAATAAATCATAACTCGAGTTACAAAACTCAAATTCAAATCCGTAAAATTTACCTGAATCTAGACTCATAAAGCTTTTTCTAATTTTTTCTATAATTTTTCCGATTAGTACAGTTTATTAGTTAAATTTTCCCTGTTACACATTTCGACCGATCTGACCTCTGTTCACTACAAATTGAATTTCTCTCAGTACACAATTCAAAAACCCTGAAGTCTGTTTCATTTAAAACTAGTCTCAATAAGGAATTTAGGCATGTAAACTATATTTCTTAATTTGCTTTGTACAATTTTAATGATTTTCAAAGTTGGAACAGGGATCACGTATTCATCCTGAGCAAGTCACATACAATTGTAAATATCTCAAAATATAGAATTCCTTTGCTTGCTCTGTTTCTTTTATATGAAAGTAGACTCATTAAACTTTAATTTCACATCTCATTCAACCTCTAATTATATTCCTCCTATTTTTGGTGATTTTTCAAAATCACGTCACTGCTACCATCTAAAAACAGTTTTAATGCTAATTTCACTCTTTCACACATTCTTTATGCTAACCTCATTTTATCTTATATATGTATATACCACAATTCATTTTCACCACATTTCATTCACCATAAGTGTAGGTCCAAACCACAATATCACCACAAAACCATCCCGTTGAACAATTCGGATCAATCCTCGATATTTAATGGTTTCAAAGACACAATTTCACCATCATACTTCGTTTAGTTCGGCTCTCTTGTACACGTGGTGAACACTTAGTACCACTCATGCGACCCAACCGATTTGTCTCAGAGCTCTCTTGTCTACATGGTGTCCTTCACTTGGAATCACGCATGCGACCTAGCTACATTTATCTTTCACGTAGCTCTCTTGTCTACATGGTGTCCTTCACTTGGAATCACGCATGCGACCTAGCTACATTTATCTTTCACGTAGCTCTCTTGTCTACATGGGATACATCTCGTATCACACATGTGACCTAGCTACTACTGGGTGTCTCGTAGCTTTCTTGTACACATGATGTGCACTCAACATCATACATGTGACCTAGCTACGCCCTCTATTTCGCTCGATCTATCCAATGTTCAACCAGATCTCTCTCTATATTTATTTCCATTCTTCCAATAGTCGATTTATATTTTAACATCAGCTAGTATATTTATATAGTAGGCTGAAATATAAGAATGTACATGAAATTATTGTAATATTTACATACAAACTTACCTTGGTGCAAAATGTGGAAATTTTGCAATTTAGTCCAAAACTTTTTCCTTCCCTGCTCGAGATCAATTCGCGTCTTTCTTGATCTATAATAACACATTTAGCTCATTTAATACTCATACTATTTATTTCAATCCAAAATCACATCATGGAAAAATTACATTTTTGCCCCTAACTTTTCAAAATTACAATTTTGCCCCTAGGCTCGGAATTTAATTTCAGCCCTTATTCTTATATTTTATGATATGCTGAACATTTTCTCTTCTACAACAACATCAAATTCTCACTCTATCATATAGTTATGAACAATAGGTATTTTTACCGATTATGCTGCTTTTACTCGTTTTCACTTAAAACCGAGTAGCACAAGTTATTTAACATAATTTAAAACCTCATATTCTATCATAAAACATCAAAATACACAAATTTCACCTATGGGTATTTTTCCAAATGTGAACCCTAGGTTAAATTATTACTAGCATAAGCTTAATCGAGCTTCCGGATTCCAAAAACGTAAAGAACATTAAAACGGGCTTGGAATCACTTACTATGGAGCTTGAAAATTGAAGAAACCCTAGCTATGGAGAGAGGGAGAATTCGCAGCAACTAAGGAGGATGATGATCAATTTTGTGTTATTTTTCCCATTTTATTTCATTTAATATCCAAATGACCAAAATGCCCTCCTTACTAAACTTTCAAAATTCCTTCCATGTCCTAATTTTGTCCATGAACTTAAAATTGGTCAAATTGCTATTTAAGACCTCCTAATTAATATTCCAAAACAATTTCATACTAAAACTTCGGGATGCAAATTTTGCAACTTATTCGATTTAGTCCCTACTTTCAATTTAAGCACTTTAGGCATAGAATTTCATCACGAAATTTTCACACAATCATGCAATCATATCATAGACCCCAAAATAATTATAAAACAATTATTTCTATCTCAGATTTGTGGTCACGAAACCACTATTCGATTAGGCCCTAATTCGAGTTGTCACAATTCTCCCCTTTTGAGATTTTCGTCCCAAAAAATCTTACCTAGAAAGAGGTTTGGGTACTTTGTTCCTCATAGCTTCCTCAGTTCCCACGTAGCCTCTTCTATCCCATGTCCGTGCCACAATACTTTCACTAAAGCTATACTTTTATTTCTTAACTGTTTAACCTCTCGAGCCAAAATCTTTATTGGTTTCTCCTCATAGGTCATATCCGATCGAATCTCAATTTCATTGGGAAATCACATGTGAAGGATCGAACGATAACGTCATAACATTGATACATGAAACACATTATGAATTCTTTCTAACTCTGCGGTAAGGCCAACCGATATGCCATCTGGTCCAATTCTCTCAAGAATCTCAGACGGCCCAATAAAACGCGGACTCAACTTGCCTTTTCGACTAAATCTCGAATCTTTTTCCATGGTGACACCTTCAAGAACACTTTATCACCCACCGAAATTCAATCTCTTTTCTTTTTAAATCAGATATGACTTTTGTCGATCTGAAGCGACTTTCAAGCAATCCCGAATTACTTTTATTTTCTCTTGGTTTCTTTAACTAGATCAACTCCATGAATCTTTTCTCACTAAGCTCGGTCCAATATAAAGGAGTTCGACACTTACGACCATACAAGGCTTCAGACGGTGCCATTTGTATACTTGATTGATAACTGCTATTGTAGGCAAACTCAATCAAAGATAGATATTTCTCCCAACTACCTCCAAATTCTAAAACACAAGATCTAAGCATATCTTGAGTACCGGATTACTCTTTCCGTTTGACCATCTGTTTGTGGATGAAATGCGGTACTAAAGTTCAATTTTGTACCCAAAGCTTCTTGTAACTTTTTCCAAAATCTCGAGGTAAATCTTGGATCTCTATCGATATTATAGACATAGGTACTCCGTGCAACTTCACAATTTCAGCAATATATAATTCGGCTAATTTATCAAGTGAGTAATCAGTGCGTCTTGGTATAAAGTGGGCTGACTTTGTTAATCTATCAACCACTACCCAAACAAAGATCCTTCTTTTAGGAGTTAAAGGCAAACCGGTTACAAAATACATGGTAATCTTGTCCCATTTCCACTCGGGCACCATTACCGTTGAAGTAATCCTCAAGGCACTTGATGTTCAACTTTTACTTGTTGATGATCAAACACTTGGTTACAAATTCAAATGTCCCTTTTCATACCGCCACCAATACAGACTTCTTTAAATCATTATACATTTTGTGCTACCAGATGAACTGATAAACAGCCATTGTGCGCCTCATGTAATATTTTCGAATCAATTTATCGTTTTTCGGCACACATATCCCGTCTCGAAACATCAAATAGTCATCCGGTCCAACTCGAAAATCTGAGTCGTAACCTGATTCGCATTGAGTTCTCATGATCCGCAACTCACTATCATTCTTTTGAGCATCACAAATCAACTGGAGAAATAACAGTTTAGCTCTCATCTCTGCTAAGATTGACCCATCATCAGACAATGCTAACCCCATGTTCATGGCTCTCAAAGTAAAAAGAAATTTTCGCTCAAGGCGTCAAGAATTACATTTGCTTTTCCGGATGATAATCAATCACTAAATCATAATCCTTTAATAATTCAAGCCATCTTCGCCGTCAGATTCAGATCCTTTGATTCATCAAGTACTTCAAACTTTTGTGATCGGTAAAATTCGCATTTTTCACCGTACAAATAATGTCGCCAAATCTTCAAGGCAAAAACAACAACGACCGGCCCAAATCATGTGTAGGATAGTTCTTCTCATGCGGTTTTAACTGTCTCAAGCATAAGCTATCACTTTACCCTCTTGCATCAACACACATCCAAGGCCTGTCAATGATGCATCACTATAAATTACGAACTCCTTTCCTGACTCGGGCTGTACTAAAATTGGTGCTTCAAATCAATCGTGCTTTCAATTTTTCAAAACTTTGTTGACATTTATCAGTCCATTCAAACTTAACATTCTTTTGCAACAACTTAGTCATAGGAGAGGCAATCATCGAAAATCCTTCAACAAAACGTCTATAATACCCGGCTAAGCCTAAAAAGCTTCTAACCTCGGATACATTCTTGGGTGGTTTCCAATCAACGATCGCAGAAATCTTGCTTGGATCCACCGAATACCATCACCGAGACTATATGCCCCAAAATCCGACTTCACGAAGCCGAACTCACTTTTACTAAACTTGGCAAACAATTTCTTTTCTCTCAAGATTTGCAATATAGTTCTCAAGTGTTCGGCATGTTCAGACTCATCTCGAGAATAAATTAAAATGTCATCTATAAACACTACTACAAACTTATCCAAATATGGTCAAGATCCGATTCATTAAGTCCATAAATATAGTTGGAGCATTTGTTGCCGAAAGGCATCACAAGAAACTCATAATGTCCATACCTTGTCCTAAAGGCGGTTTTCGGCACATCTGACTCCTTAACTCTCAGCTGGTAGTAACCAGACCTCAAATCAATCTTTGAAAACACTGTGGCCCCCTTTAACTGATCGAATAAATCATCAATCCTCGGCAACGGGTACTTGTTCTTTATAGTCACCTTATTAAGCTGACGGTAATCAATGCAAAGTCTCATTGAACCATCCTTCTTCTTTACGAATAATACAGGAGCACCCCAGGGAGAAAACTTCGGTCTCACAAATCCCTTGTCCGTTAACTCCCGCAATCGAGCCTTCAATTCTTTTAATTCAATGAGCCATTCTATATGGAGCAATCGAGATCGGTGCGATGCAAGCAACAAATCAATGGCAAAATCTATCTCTCTGCTCGGAGGCAACCCGGGCAATTCCTCGGAAATACATCCGAAACTCACAAACTATCGGTCTCGATTCAAATTTCATTGAGGCAACTCAATATTCATTACATAAGCGGATAAGCTTCACACCCTTTCTCATGTATTTCGTGCGGACATGTGCGAAATCACCATAGGCAATTTATTTGATTCATCTGTTTCAACCCACAGAATTTCTCCATTTTCACATTTCAACTCTAGTGTCTTTTGTTTACAATCTACCTTAGCATCATACAATGTTAACCAGTCCATTCCCAATATAACGTCAAACTCACCAAATGGTAACAAACATCAAGTTGGCGTAAAAAGTGACCTTGAATCATTAATGGGCAATTCTTGCAAACCTTGTCAACTAGCACATATTGGCCTAAGGGTTCGACACTTTAATCGTAAACTCAAGAAATTCAACAGCAACTTTTATTGGATACTAAATTCATGCAAATATAGGAATGAGTGGACCCGGATCAATCAATGCAATAACAATAGTATCATAGAGAGAAAATGTACTAGTAATAACATCGGAGATGATGCATCTTCTCGCACGATAGCATAAGCTCTAGCAGTGCTCTAGCTTCGATCTTGCCGTTAAATCTTTCATCATCTGTTTTACTACTAGTCCCACCTCCAAGATTTCTCGGTGGTCTACCTCTACTAGCGGTGGTATTCATCTAGTACTCAAATCTTTCTTCTTTAACTTTCTCCCGACAATCTCTAATAAAATGCTCATGAGAACACACTGAAACAAGCTCGTTCGGTCCCCAACACTCACCATAATGTTGCTCGCCACATTGTCGACACTCGGGCTTTCTAGGTCGCACACTACCCACACTTGCCACCAAAGTAGCTTGAGCTTTAGACCCGAATATGCTCTACCACGATCTCTCGTGTGAATCCCCAATTGAAACTGTCATTCGAGGGTTTGTCTCTTTGGACCTCTTTGGTTGAGATTGAAATGGCTTGCTTATCTGTCTTTTCTCGACATCTCGGGCCTCAATAGCGACTTTTCTTCTTTCTTTGTTCAATTCTTCTTTTAAGAGCTCGATCAACCAATACTACAAATTCTTTCAACTCCAAAATTCCTACAAGCACTTTAATGTCCTCATTCAGCCCATCTTCAAATCTTCTACACATAATGGCCTCGGTGGACACACATTCTGGCATACTTGCTGAGTCTTACAAATTCGCGTTCATACTCTTCTACAGACATTTTCCCCGCTTCAATTCAAGGAACTCCTTCCGTTTTGATCAATAAATCGCGACTTATGTATTTCTTTCTAAATTCTTCCCGAAGAAATCCCAAGTAACTTTTTCTTTTGGCACCACTGCAACCAAAGTCTTCCACCGTTGGTAAGTCAATCTCTCAAAAGTGATACAACACACTTTAAGCATTCCTCGGTGTACATGAGAGCTCATCAAATACACGGTAGAATTTTCAAGCCGAATTCCGCTTTCTCGGGATCGTCATCGACCTTTGCTCTAAACTCTTCTACCCTTGTTTTGAATCTTGTCAACCGGAGGCTTGTTCATTCTTACCAAATCTATACCTTGAGCAGCCACAGAATCGTCGAGGTATAGGAGGGGTGGAGGAGGTTGAGCATTTGGATTTGCTCGAATAAATTCAAGATACCAATTGTTCATCATTTGGAGAAAGGCATCCGAGCCTCATCTCCTTGTCTCAATGTCTCGGTCTATTTTCCACAGTAGCGGTCCCTTGTACGGGAGCGGCAAGATTACTAGCAAAGATCATCATCGGTAGTTCCTTCAGATCCATTACTATATTAAAACAAAACACAGTTTAGAATAATCGAGAGTCACCACACTATCACAATATTTTTATGGCATGTATAGCTAGACTTTTACACACACTTTATTAGTCCGAGAACCGACTAAACCATAGCTCGATACCACGAAATGTAACACCCTTACCCGTTACCGTCATAGGAACAGATACAAGGTATTACCGAACATAACACATACCATTAAACATAACCAAAATATAAATATGTCATCCAATTTGATAGTGCATCGATAATATATGTCTTGAACAATATTAGCCAACTTTAATGGCTTGTACAAATTAGTCGGTCGAAATCTCAGAATTAATATTTTAAACCTAGACAAATATGACACGTAACAAAATAATTAAGCCTACTATACATGCCATAATTCAAAACGCTTAGTTCAAATACCCTAAAGTATGATAGTGCGGATAGATCTTCACGATCCTTAACTCCCGAGCAAGTCAAGAACACTATAAGACAAAAGAGAGAAACAAAGTAAGCTTATAGCTTAGTAAGTAAGTATGTAAATACTAATAAAAAAAATCTAACATGTTTACACAACAATTCAAGTATATCTACTTTAACTTCACTATTCATTCCACTTTGATTAAGCTGTCTCTGCTGCGTCATATTCACTAAATAAATCATAACTCGAGTTACAAAACTCGAAATTCAAATCCGTAAAATTTACCTGAATCTAGACTCATAAAGCTTTTTTCTAATTTTTTTCTATAATTTTTCCGATTAGTACAGTTTATTAGTTAAATTTTCCCCTGTTACACAGCTCGACTGATCTGACCTCTATTCATTACAAATTGAATTTCTCTCAGTACACAATTCAAAAAACCCTGAAGTCTGTTTCATTTAAAACTAGTCTCAATAAGGAATTTAGGCATGTAAACTATATTTCTTAATTTGCTTTGTACAATTTTTAATGATTTTTCAAAGTTGGAACAGGGATCACGTATTCATCCTGAGCAAGTCACATACAATTGTAAATATCTCAAAATATAGAATTCCTTTGCTTGCTCTGTTTCTTTTATATGAAAGTAGACTCATTAAACTTTAATTTCACATCTCATTCAACCTCTAATTATATTCCTCCTATTTTTGGTGATTTTTTCAAAATCACGTCATCGCTACCATCTAAAAACAGCTTTAATGCTAATTTCACTCTTTCACACATTCTTTATGCTAACCTCATTTTATCTTATATATGTATATACCACAATTCATTTTCACCACATTTCATTCACCATAAGTGTAGGTCCAAACCACAATATCACCACAAAACCATCCCGTTGAACAATTCGGATCAATCCTCGATATTTAATGGTTTCAAAGACACATTTCACCATCATACTTCGCTTAGTTCGGCTCTCTTGTACACGCAGAACACTTAGTACCACTCATGCGACCCAACCGATTTGTCTCGTAGCTCTCTTGTCTACATGGTGTCCTTCACTTGGAATCACGCATGCGACCTAGCTACATTTATCTTTCACGTAGCTCTCTTGTCTACATGGTGTCCTTCACTTGGAATCACGCATGCGACCTAGCTACATTTATCTTTCACGTAGCTCTCTTGTCTACATGGGATACATCTCGATCACACATGTGACCTAGCTACTACAGGGTGTCTCGTAGCTTTCTTGTACACATGATGTGCACTCAACATCATACATGTGACCTAGCTACGCTCCCTCTATTTCATTCGATCTCTCCAATGTTCAACCAGATCTCTCTCTATATTTATTTCCATTCTTCCAATAGTCGATTTATATTTTAACATCAGCTAGTATATTTATATAGTAGGCTGAAATATAAGAATGTACATGAAATTATTGTAATATTTACATACAAACTTACCTTGGTGCAAAATGTGGAAATTTTGCAATTTAGTCCAAAACTTTTTCCTTCCCTGCTCGAGATCAATTCGCGTCTTTCTTGATCTATAATAACACATTTAGCTCATTTAATACTCATACTATTTATTTCAATCCAAAATCACATCATGGAAAAATTACATTTTTGCCCCTAACTTTTCAAAATTATAGTTTTGCCCCTAGGCTCGGAATTTAATTTCAGCCCTTATTCTTATATTTTATTATATGCTGAACATTTTCTCTTCTACAACAACATCAAATTCTCACTCTATCATATAGTTATGAACAATAGGTATTTTTACCGATTATGTCGCTTTTACTCGCTTTCACTTAAAACCGAGTAGCACAAGTTATTTAACATAATTTAAAACCTCATATTCTATCATAAAACATCAAAATACACAAATTTCACCTATGGGTATTTTTCCAAATGTGAACCCTAGGTTAAATTATTACTAGCATAAGCTTAATCGAGCTTCCGGATTCCAAAACGTAAAGAACATTAAAAAGCGGGCTTGGAATCACTTACTATGGAGTCAGAAATTGAAGAAACCCTAGCTATGGAGAGAGGGAGAATTCGGCAGCAACTAAGGAGGATGATGATCAATTTTGTGTTATTTTTCCCATTTTATTTCATTTAATATCCAAATGACCAAAATGCCCTCCTTACTAAACTTTCAAAATTCCTTCCATGTCCTAATTTTTTCCATGAACTTAAAATTGGTCAAATTGCTATTTAAGACCTCCTAATTAATATTCCAAAACAATTTCATACTAAAACTTCGGGATGCAAATTTTGCAACTTATTCGATTTAGTCCCTACTTTCAATTTAAGCACTTTAGGCATAGAATTTCATCACGAAATTTTCACACAATCATGCAATCATATCATAAACCCAAAAATAATTATAAAACAATTATTTCTATCTCAGATTTGTGGTCACGAAACCACTATTCCGATTAGGCCCTAATTCGGGTTGTCACATTTTTAGTATGAAATTGTTTTGGAATATTAATTAGGAGGTCTTAAATAGCAATTTGACCAATTTTAAGTTCATGGACAAAATTAGGACATCGAAGGAATTTTTGAAAGTTTAGTAAGGAGGGGCATTTTGGTCATTTGGATATTAAATGAAATAAAATGGGAAAAATAACACAAAATTGATCATCATCCTCCTTAGTTGCTGCCAATTCTCCTCTCTCCATAGCTAGGGTTTCTTCAATTTTCAAGCTCCATAGTAAGTGATTTCAAGCCCTGCTTTTAATGTTCTTTACGCTTTTGGAATCCTAAGCTCGATTGCTTATGCTAGTAATAATTTAACCTAGGTTCATATTGGGAAAAATACCCATAGGTGAAATTTGTGTATTTTGATGTTTTATGATAGAATATGAGGTTTTAAATTATGTTAAATAACTTGTGCTACTCGGTTTTAAGTGAAAACGAGTAAACCAAGATAATCCAGAAAATACCTATTGTTCATAACTATATAATAGAGTGAGAATTTGATGTTGTTGTAGAAGAGAAAATGTTCAACATATCATAAAACATAAGAATAAGGGCTGAAATTAAATTCCGAGCCTAGGGCAAAATTGTAATTTTGTAAAGTTAGGGGCAAAATGTAATTTTTCCATGATGTGATTTTTGGATTGAAATAAATAGTATGAGTATTAAATGAGCTAAATGTGTTATTATAGATCAAGAAAGACGCTGAATTGATCTCGAATCTGGGAAGGAAAAGTTTTGACTAAATTGCAAAATTTCCACATTTTGCACCAAGGTAAGTTTGTATGTAAATATTACAATAATTTCATGTATATTCTTATATTTCAGCCTATTATATAAATATACTAGCTGATGTTAAAATATAAATCGATTATTGGAAGAATGGAAATAAATATAGAGAGAGAGATCCTGCTGAACATTCTGAGAGATCGAATGAAATAGAGGAGCGTAGCTAGGTCACATGTATGATGCCGAGTGCACATCATGTGTACAAGAAAGCTACGAGACACCTCAGTAGTAGCTAGGTCACATGTGTGATACGAGATGTATCCCATGTAGACAAGAGAGCTACGTGAAAGATAAATGTAGCTAGGTCGCATGCGTGATTCTAAGTGAAGGACACCATGTAGACAAGAAAGCTATGAGACAAATCGGCTAGGTCGCATGAGTGGTACTAAGTGTTCACCATGTGTACAAGAGAGCCGAACTAAATGAAGTATGATGGTGGGGATGTGTCAAACCATTAAATATCGAGGATTGATCCGAATTGTTCAACGAGATGGTTTTGTGGTGATATTGTGGTTTGGACCTACACTTTTGGTGAATGAAATGTGGTGAAAATGATTTGTGGTATATACATATATAAGATAAAATGAGGTTAGCATAAAGAATGTGTGAAAGAGTGAAATTAGCATTAAAACTGTTTTTAGATGGTAGCAGTGACCTGATTTTGAAAAATCACCAAAAATAGGAGGAATATAATTAGAAGTTGAATGAGATATGAAATTAAAGTTTAATGAGTCTACTTTCATGTAAAAGAAACAGAGAAAGCAAAGGAACTCTATATTTTGAGATATTTACAATTGTATGTGACTTGCTCAGGATGAATATGTGATCCCCTGTTCCAACTTTGAAAAATCATTAAAAATTGTACAAAGCAAATTAAGAAATATAGTTTACATTCCTAAATTCCTCATTGAGACTAGTTTTAAATGAAATAGACTTCAGGGTTGTTTGAATTGTGGACTGAGAGAAATTCAATTCGTAGTGAATAGAGGTCAGATCAGCCGAGCTGTGTAACAGGGGAAACTTTAACTAATAAACTGTACTAATCGGCTGAACCAAAAATTATAGAAAACAATTACCAAAAATATTTATGAGTCTAGATTCAGGAAAATTTTACGGATTTGAATTTCGAGTTTTGTAACTCGAGTTATGATTTATTTAGTGAATATGACGCAATGAGACAAATTTAATCAAAGTGGAATGAATAGTGAAGTTAAAGTAGATATACTTGAATTGTTGTGTAAACATGTTAGATTCTTTAATTAGTATTTACATACTTACTTACTAAGCTATAAGCTTACTTTGTTTCTCTCTTTGTCTTATAGTGTCCTCCGCTTGCTCAGAGTTAAGGATCGTGAAGATCTACCCGCACTATCATACTTTAGGGTATTTGAACTAAACGTTTTGAATTATGGCATGTATAGTAGGCGTAATTATTTTGTTACGTGTCATATTTGTC
Organism: Gossypium arboreum; assembly: GCF_025698485.1. Classification (NCBI taxonomy): domain Eukaryota; kingdom Viridiplantae; phylum Streptophyta; class Magnoliopsida; order Malvales; family Malvaceae; genus Gossypium; species Gossypium arboreum. The sequence goes on along the minus strand of NC_069073.1, from coordinate 27,073,812 downwards.
TAGGTTTAAAATATTAGTTACAAGATGATCGACCAGCTACTTTGTGCAAGCCATTAAAGTTGGCTAATATTGTTCAAGACATATGTTATAATGATGCACTATCAAATTGGATGACATATTTATATCTCTGTTATGTTTAATGGTATGTGTTATGTTCGTAATACATTGTATCCTCGTTCCTACGATGGTAACGGGTAAGGGTGTTACATTTAGTGGTATCGAGCTATGGTTTAGTCGGTTCTCTGACTAATAAAGTGTGTGTAAAAGTCTAGCTATACATGCCATAAAAATATTGTGATAGTGTGGTGACTCTGATTATTCTAAACCGTGTTTTGTTTTAATATAGTAATGGATCCCAAGGAACTGCGGTGATGATATCTTAGTAATGCGCCGGCTCCCGCACAAGGGACCGCTACTGTGGAAAAGTAGACTGAGACATTGAGACAAGGAGATGAGGCTCGGATGCCTTTCTCCAAATGATGAACAATTGGTATATCAATTTATTCGAGCAAATCCAAATGCTCAACCTCCTCCACCCCTTCTATACCTCGACGATTCCTCAGAGTCGCCAAGGTATAGATTTGGTAAGAATGAACAAGCCTCCGGTTGACAAGATTCAAAACAAGGGGTCAAGAGTTTAGAGCAAAGGTCGATGATGATCCCGAGAAAGCGGAATTCGGCTTGAAAATTCTACCCGTATTTGATGAGCTCTCATGTACACCCGAGGAATGCTTAAAGTGTGTCAGATCACTTTTGAGAGATTCGTACCACCGGTGGAAGACTTTGGTTGCAGTGGTGCCAAAAGAAAAGTTACTTGGGATTTCTTCCAGAAGAATTTAGAAAGAAATACATAAGTCAGCGATTTATTGATCAAAACGGAAGGAGTTCCTTGAATTGAAGCAGGGAAAATGTCTCAGAAAGAGTATGAACGCGAATTTGTAAGACTCAAAGTATGCCCAGAATGTGTGTCCACCGAGGCTATTATGTGTAGAAGATTTGAAGATGGGCTGAATGAGGATATTAAAGTGCTTGTAGGAATTTTGGAGTTGAAAGAATTTGTAGTATTGGTTGATCGAGCTCTTAAAGTCAAGAATTGAACAAAGAAAGAAGAAAAGTCGCTATTGAGGCTCGAGATGTCGAAAAAGACAGATAAGCAAGCCATTTCAATCTCAACCAAAGAGGTCCAAAGAGACAAACCCTCGAATGACAGCTTTCAATTGGGGATTCACACAGAGATCGTGGTAGAGAATATTCGGGGTCTAAAGCTCAAGCTACTTCAGTGGCAAGTGTGGGTAATGTGCGACCTAGAAAGCCCGAGTGTCAGCAATGTGGTAGGCAACATTATGGTGAGTGTTGGGGACCGAGCGAGCTTGTTTCAAAGGTTCTCGTGAGCATTTTATTAGAGATTGTCCGAGAAAGTTAAAGAAGAAAGATTTCAGAGTGCTAGATGTAATACCACCGCTAGTAGAGGTAGACCACCGAGAAATACCGGAGGTGGGACTAGTAGTAAAACTGTGATGAAATATTTAACGGCAAGATCGTAAGCTAGAGCACCTGCTAGAGCTTATGCTATACGTGCGAGAAGATGCATCATCTCCGATGTCATTATCGGTACATTTTCTCTATGATACTATTGTTATTGCATTGATTGATCCCGGTCCACTCATTCCTATATTTGCATGAATTTAGTATCCAATAAAAGTTGCTCGTTGAATTTATCGAGTTTACGATTAAAGTGTCGAACCCTTAGGCCAATATGTGCTAGTTGACAAGGTTTGCAAGAATTGCCCATTAATGATTCAAGGTCACTGCTTTTCCGCCAACTTGATGTCATTACCATTTGGTGAGTTTGACGTTATCTTGGGAATGGACCGTTAACATTGTATGATGCTAAGGTAGATTTTAAACAAAAGACACTAGAGTTGAAATGTGAAAATGGAGAAATTCGTGGGTTGAAACAGATGAATCAAATAAATTGCCTATGGTGATTTTGCACATGTCTCGCACGTAAATACATGAGAAAAGGGTGTGAAGCTTATCCGCTTATGTAATGAATATTGAGTTGCCTCAACTGAAATTTGAATCAAGCATCTGATAGTCTGTGAGTTTTCGATGTATTTCCGAGGAATTGCCCGGGTTGCCTCCTAACGAGAGATAGATTTTGCCATTGATTTGTTGCCGGCATCGCACCGATCTCGATTGCTCCATATAGAATGGCTCGATCAATTAAAAGAATTGAAGGCTCGATTGCAGGAGTTAATAGACAAGGGATTTGTGAGACCGAGTTTCTCTCCCTGGGTGCTCTGTATTATTCAGAAGAAGAAGGATGGTTCAATGAGACTTTGCATTGATTACCGTCACTTAATAACGTGACTATAAAGAATAAGTACCCATTGCCGAGGATTGATGATTTATTCGATCGCTTAAAGGGGGCCACAAGTGTTTTCAAAGATTGATTTGAGGTCCGGTTACTACCAAATTTGAGAGTTAAGGAGTCGATGTACCGAAAACCACCTTTAGGACAAGGTATGGACATTATGAGTTTCTTGTGATGCCTTTCGCTTAACAAATGCTCCAGCTATATTTATGGACTTAATGAATCGGATCTTCCTACCATATTTGGATAAGTTTGTAGTAGTGTTTATAGATGACATTTTAATTTATTCTCGAGATGAGTCCGAACATGCCGAACACTTGAGAACTATATTGCATCTTGAGAGAAAAGAAACTGCTTGCCAAGTTTAGTAAAAGTGAGTTCGCTTCGTGAAGTCGGATTTTTGGGACATATAGTCTCGGTGATGGTATTCGGTGGATCCAAGCAAGATTTCGCGATCGTTGATTGGAAACCGCCCAAGAATGTATCCGAGGTTAGAAGCTTTTAGGCTTAGCCGGTATTATAGACGCTTTTGTTGAAGGATTTTCGATGATTGCCTCTCCTATGACTAAGTTGTTGCAAAAGAATGTTAAGTTTGAATGGACTGATAAATGTCAACAAAGTTTTGAAAAGTTGAAAGCACGATTGATCAAGCACCAATTTTAGTACGCCTGAGTCGAAAGGAGTTCGTAATTTATAGTGATGCATCGTTGATCGCCTTGGATGTGTGTTGATGCAAGAGGGTAAAGTGGTAGCTTATGCTTCGAGACGCTTAAAACCGCATGAGAAGAACTATCCTACACATGATTTGGAACTCGTCATTGTTGTTTTTGCCTTGAAAATTTGGCGACATTATTTGTACTGTGAAAAATGCCGAATTTTTACCGATCACAAAAGTTTGAAGTACTTGATGAATCAAAAGGATCTGAATCTCGACAAATAAGATGGCTTGAATTATTAAAGGATTATGATCTAGTGATTGATTATCATCCGGAAAAGCAAATATAGTTGCTTGACGCCTTGAGCGTAAAATTTCTTTTTACTTTGACACCATGAACACGGGTTAGCATTGTCTCGATGATGGGTCAATCTTAGCAGAGATGAGAGCTAAACCATTATTTCTCCAGCTTGATTTGTGATGCTCAAAAGAATGATAGTGAGTTGTGGATCAAGAGAACTCAATGCGAATCGATTACGACTCGATTTTCGAGTTGGACCAGATGACTGCTTGATGTTTCGAGACAGATATGTGTGTCGAAAAACGATAAATTGATTCGTAAAATATTACATGAGGCGCACAATGGTCGTTTATCGTTCATCCCGGTAGCACAAAATGTATAATGATTTAAAGAAGTCAGATTGGTGGCGGTGTATGAAAAGGACATTTCGAATTTGTAACCAAGTGTTTGATCATCAACAAGTAAAAGTGAACATCAAGTGCCTTGTGATTACTTCAACCGAATGGTGCCTCGAGTGGAAATGGGACAAGATTACCATGGATTTTGTAACCGGTTTGCCTTTAACTCCTAAAAGAAGGATGCTGTTTGGGTAGTGGTTGATAGATTAACAAAGTCAGCCCACTTTATACCAAGACGCACCGATTACTCACTTGATAAATTAGCCAATTATATATTGTTGAAATTGTGAAGTTGCACGAGTACCTATATCTATAATATCGATAGAGATCCAAGATTTACCTCGAGATTTTGGAAAAAGTTACAAGAAGCTTTGGGTACAAAATTGAACTTTAGTACCGCATTTCATCCACAAAGATGGTCAAACGGAAAGAGTAATCCGTACTCAAGATATGCTTAGATGTCGTGTTTTAGAATTTGGAGGTAGTTGGGAGAAATATCTATCTTTGATTGAGTTTGCCTACAATAATGCTTATCAATCAAGTATACAAATGGCACCGCATTTAAGCCTTGTATGGTCGTAAGTGTCGGACTCCTTTATATTGGACCGAGCTTAGTGAGAAATGCAGTTCACGGAGTTGATCTAGTTAAAGAAACCAAGAGAAAATAAAAGTAATTCGGATTGCTTGAAGTCGCTTCAGATCGACAAAAGTCATATGCGATTTAAAAGAAAAGAGATTGAATTTCGTGGGTGATAAAGTGTTCTTGAAGGTGTCACCATGGAAAAGATTCGAGATTTAGTCGAAAAGGCAAGTTGAGTCCGCGTTTTATTGGGCCGTCACGAGATTATCGAGAGAATTGGACCAAGTGGCATATCGGTTGGCCTTACCGCAGAGTTAGAAAGAATTCATAACGTGTTTCATGTATCAATGTTGCGACGTTATCGCTCGATCCTTCACATGTGATTTCCCAACGAAATTGAGATTCGATCGGATATGACCTATGAGGAGGAACCAATAAAGATTTTGGCTCGAGAAGTTAAACAGCTTAAGAAATAAAAGTATAGCCTTAGTGAAAGTATTGTGGCACGTACATGGGATAGAAGAGGCTACGTGGGAACCCGAGGAAGCTATGAGGAAACAAGACCCAAACCTCTTTACTGGTAAGATTTTCTGGGACAAAAATCTCAAAAGGGGGAGAATTGTGACAACCCGAATTAGGGCCTAATCGAATAGTGGTTTCGTGACCAAAAATCTGAGATAGAAATAATTGTTTTATAATTATTTTGGGGTTTATGATATGATTGCATGATTGTGTGAAAATTTCGTGATGAAATTCTATGCCTAAAGTGCTTAAATTGAAAGTAGGGACTAAATCGAATAAGTTGCAAAATTTGCATCCCTAAGTTTTAGTATGAAATTGTTTTGGAATATTAATTAGGAGGTCTTAAATAGCAATTTGACCAATTTTAAGTTCATGGACAAAATTAGGACATCGAAGGAATTTTGAAAGTTTAGTAAGGAGGGCATTTTGGTCATTTGGATATTAAATGAAATAAAATGGGAAAAATAACACAAAATTGATCATCATCCTCCTTAGTTGCTGCCAATTCTCCTCTCTCCATAGCTAGGGTTTCTTCAATTTCAAACTCCATAGTAAGTGATTTCAAGCCCTGCTTTTAATGTTCTTTACGCTTTTGGAATCCGGAAGCTCGATTAAGCTTATGCTAGTAATAATTTAACCTAAGGTTCATATTGGGAAAAATACCCATAGGTGAAATTTGTGTATTTTGATGTTTTATGATAGAATATGAGGTTTTAAATTATGTTAAATAACTTGTGCTACTCAGTTTTAAGTGAAAACGAGTAAAACTAAGATAATCGGTAAAAATACCTATTGTTCATAACTATATGATAGAGTGAGAATTTGATGTTGTTGTAGAAGAGAAAATGTTCAGCATATCATAAAACATAAGAATAAGGGCTGAAATTAAATTCCTGAGCCTAGGGGCAAAATTGTAATTTTGTAAAAGTTAGGGGGCAAAAATGTAATTTTTCCATGATGTGATTTTTGGATTGAAATAAATAGTATGAGTATTAAATGAGCTAAATGTGTTATTATAGATCAAGAAAGACGCGGAATTGATCTCGAACGGGGGAAGGAAAAAGTTTTGGACTAAATTGCAAAATTTCCACATTTTGCACCAAGGTAAGTTTGTATGTAAATATTACAATAATTTCATGTACATTCTTATATTTCAGCCTATTATATAAATATACTAGCTGATGTTAAAATATAAATCGATTATTGGAAGAATGGAAATAAATATAGAGAGAGAGATCCCGGTTGAACATTCGGAGAGATCGAATGAAATAGAGGGAGCGTAGCTAGGTCACATGTATGATGCTGAGTGCACATCATGTGTACAAGAAAGCTATGAGACACCCTGTAGTAGCTAGGTCACATGTGTGATACGAGATGTATCCCATGTAGACAAGAAAGCTACGTGAAAGATAAATGTAGCTAGGTCGCATGCGTGATTCCAAGTGAAGGACACCATGTAGACAAGAAAGCTACGAGACAAATCGACTAGGTCGCATGAGTGGTACTAAGTGTTCACCATGTGTACAAGAGAGCCGAACTAAATGAAGTATGATGGTGGGATGTGTGCTGAAACCATTAAATATCGAGGATTGATCCGAATTGTTCAACGGGATGGTTTTGTGGTGATATTGTGGTTTGGACCTACACTTTTGGTGAATGAAATGTGGTGAAAATGATTTGTGGTATATACATATATAAGATAAAATGAGGTTAGCATAAAGAATGTGTGAAAGAGTGAAATTAGCATTAAAACTGTTTTTAGATGGTAGCAGTGACGTGATTTTGAAAAATCACCAAAATAGGAGGAATATAATTAGAAGTTGAATGAGATGTGAAATTAAAGTTTAATGAGTCTACTTTCATGTAAAAGAAACAGAGCAAGCAAAGGAACTCTATATTTTGAGATATTTACAATTGTATGTGACTTGCTCAGGATGAATACGTGATCCCCTGTTCCAACTTTGAAAAATCATTAAAAATTGTACAAAGCAAATTAAGAAATATAGTTTACATGCCTAAATTCCCCATTGAGACTAGTTTTAAATGAAACAGACTTCAGGGTTGTTTGAATTGTGTACTGGGAGAAATTCAATTCGTAGTGAACAGAGGTCAGATCAGCCGAGCTGTGTAACAGGGGAAACTTTAACTAATAAACTGTACTAATCGGCTGAACCAAAAATTATAGAAATCAATTACCAAAAATATTTATGAGTCTAGATTCAGGAAAATTTTACGGATTTGAATTTCGAGTTTTGTAACTCGAGTTATGATTTATTTAGTGAATATGACGCAATGTAGACAGCTTAATCAAAGTGGAATGAATAGTGAAGTTAAAGTAGATATACTTGAATTGTTGTGTAAACATGTTAGATTCTTTAATTAGTATTTACATACTTACTTACTAAGCTATAAGCTTACTTTGTTTCTCTCTTTTGTCTTATAGTGTCCTCCGGCTTGCTCAGGAGTTAAGGATCGTGAAGATCTACCCGCACTATCATACTTTAGGGTATTTGAACTAAACGTTTTGAATTATGGCATGTATAGTAGGTGTAATTATTTTGTTACGTGTCATATTTGTCTAGGTTTAAAATATTAGTTACAAGATTTCGACCAGCTACTTTGTACAAGCCATTAAAGTTGGCTAATATTGTTCAAGACATATGTTATACGATGCACTATCAAATTGGATGACATATTTATATCTCGGTTATGTTTAATGGTATGTGTTATGTTCTGGTAATACCTTGTATCCTGTTCCGGCGACGGTAACGGGTAAGGGGTGTTACAGTCGGGAAGCATAAGCAATAACTTTTCTATCTTTAATCAAAACACACCCCAGTCCATTTAATAACGCATCACTATAGATCACAAACTCTTTACCTAATTCAGGTTGAACCAAAACTGGTGCCTATGTTAATAGTGCTTTCAACTATTCTAAACTCTGCTGACACTTTTCTGACCATTCAAACTTCACATCTTTTTGTAGCAATCGAGTCATTGGTGTCGCAATCATTGAGAATCCTTTTACAAATCTTTGGTAATAACCCGCTAAGCCAAAAAGCTATGGACTTCAGATACGTTTCTCGGAGGTTTCCAATCAACAATAGTAGAAACCTTGCTCAGATCAACTCTAATACCATCGACTGAAACAATATGTGCCCAAAATCCAACCTCTTTGAGCCAGAACTCGCATTTACTAAACTTTGCAAATAACTATTTTTCACGTAGAGTTTGTAACACAATTCTCAAGTGCTTAGTATGCTCAGATTCATCTTTTGAATAGATTAGAATATCGTCAATGAATACAACAACAAATCTATCTAAATACGATCTGAATATTTGATTAATCAAGTCCATAAAAATGGCAGGAGCATTAGTTAAATCAAAAGGCATAATAAGGAATTCATATTGTCCATACCTTGTTCTGTATGCAGTTTTAGGTCCATCTGACTCTTTAACTCACAACTGATAGTAACCCGATCTCAGATCAATTTTTGAAAATACTAATGCACCCTTCAACTAATCAAATAAGTCATCAATTTGTGGTAAATGGTATTTGTTCTTTACAGCCACTTTATTCAACTGTCTATAATCAATACATATTCTCATAGTACCATTTTTTGTAACACCCATAACTCGTATCCGTCATCGGACTAGGGTTAAAAGGCATTACCGGACATATCAGAACATTTCACATTTATTTGACAAACATCATAGCATCATAGTCCCTTTCTTAGGTCATCGAGACCTTAAACATGCTTTAGGAGGAGGTCGGGACAAAACCGAGCAGATACAAAAATTTTCAAAACTTAAACATTTTTCTAAGTTACAAAGGTCACGCGCCCGTATGAACAGGCCGTGTGCCTCGCATGGCATTAGACACACTCGTGTGTCTAGGCCGTGGAACAATAGGGAATACATACTGACTTGTCCACACGGCCACAAGACACGTCCGTGTGCCAGGCCGTGTGAAAATTAGGGAGGCTACAGACTTGAGTCACACGGCCAGTCACACGCCCTTGTGTCTAGCCCGTGCTCAAAACTTACTTGGCTATACAGCTTGGCACACGTCCGTGTGTACGACCGTATGGTCTTCCTAAGCTCATTTTGAAATGGCCTTCGAGCAACACGGCTGAGACACATGCCTGTGTCTCAGTCCGTGTGGGAAAAAATAGGCCATTTACAAGGCCAATGTGCCACCCATTTGGGTCCTCCCTACAATCATATAACAAGCATCAATAACACCACAAATTAAACTATTTTCAACCACAATACATAAATCATTTATGCCATACTGTTACCAACCATTTTCATTGCTTAAATCCATACCAAATCATACCAATTCATAACCCAAAAATCATACTAAAACATAGGTTTCATAACTACAATTCATTTCATTCATTCTCATACCAAAACCTTACCAAATTCCAAAGTAGGCACATACTAAAACCTTACCAAATTGACCAATTCTCTTGGTCATCCATGAACACATCATAACAGACCATTTCTTAACACAACTTAATCTAGCCATATCACATGGCATGATATATACATCACAAAACATACCAAAATAGTCCTAGCCTATACATGCCATACTTTGATATATACATTTTCAAAAGGGTACCAAAATAAGGTTTGATAGTGTGATGATGATCCTCGACGATCCTTGAGCTCCCGATAGCTTTGATATCTAAAAACAATTGAAAACACACATAAAGTGAGCTTTTAAAAGCTTAGTAAGCCATATACAAATCAACTTATCACATAACATAATTTAAATTCAATTCAATCACATAGATCATGGCAAGGCATAATCACATATCTATAAATCTGATGTAGCTCATACATATTTCATATGTCCACATATGTTCAAATACTTACCTTTTATTCTTAACCATGAAATACATTTCAAACATACCTGAGTTGATACACAACCACATAATTACTCATTTCCTGGAATGCCCGTTGAACCATACGGAATCAAATTGGATATGTGGATAACTCTGAAAGCTCGTACAATGCCAACGTCCTAGACGTGGTCATACATGTAATCAAGTATCAATGCCATTGTCCTAGACAGGGTCTTACACGAAATCAAATATGATGCCGATGTTCCAACATGGTCTTACACATAAATCTCAAATCAATGCCAACGTCCCAAACGTGGTCTTACACTAAATTACATATCTAAAATCCTATGTCATGACATATGTATCCTAGCTATTCCTATGGTTCATACGGGACTTTTCAGACGTCGTCACATCATCGAAAATTTCTCCAATTTCATATACTCAGCTCTCATATCCATTTATCATAATTCAAATGTCATATAAGCAATAACAACTCAATTTAGCACATTTATTTGTATATTGACTTACCTCATATGTACTCAAACGAACAGAATCGACTACTCGACGACTTTCGACTTTCCCCGGTCTACTTCCGTTTTCTTTGGTTTTTGGTCTAAACACATTCAAATTTGATTATTCAATCTTACATTCATTCAAAACAATCCATATACACACATTTAGGGCATTTTACAAATTAGTCCTTATATTTTTACATTTTAACACTTTAGTCCCTAATTCATAAAATCACAAAATACACAAAATTTCCTTATACACATGCGTAGCCAAATTTTCATGGAGTTCATATAAGCCCACATATTTCATTTATTTCACATTTTAGTCCCTCAATTTCTCATTTTCACAATTTAGCCCAAAATACTTAAATTCATTAAAAATCCCAATATAAAAAATAGTAATCTAACACATATCTTTCATTTTCTATCATCAAACTTCATAAAACTCACATTACCAACAATGGCATAACTCAAAATCATAATCAAAATTAGAAATTGAGGCATGGGCTTGAAAGATTACTAAGCAACGATCACAAAAATGTAGAAATTATCAAAAACGGATCAAACCATACCTAAATCATCAATTTCCTTAGCCGAACCCTAGGAAGCTTATTTTCTTTTTTTTTCTTCTACAAATTTTCTGTAACATGAACATAAATGGCCTAATTTCATTCCTTTGTTTTATTATAATTATCATATTAACCAAATACCAATTTTACCCTTAATGAAATAACATATAAAATATTAACATTAATGCCATAAATTTCCATTATACTTTCAATGGCATAATAGCAAAATAAGAACCTTACAATTAAAAAGCCATAGCAAATAAGTACTTTTAACATATAACATGCAACTTTTACATTTTATGCGATTAGGTCTTCTTTCTAAATTAAGCACACAAACGATCAAATTTTCACACGAAACTTTCACAGATATTAATCCATATATTATAAGCACAAAAAATAATATTAAAATATTTTTCTAACTCAGATTTGTGGTCCCAAAAATAATGTTCCGACTAGGGTCTAAACCGGACTGTTACAACTCTCCCCCCTTAGGGAATTTTGTCCCTAAAAATCTTACCATTGAACAGATTTGGATATTGCTGTCTTATAGCATCTTTGGGTTCCCATGTAGCCTCTTGAACACCGTGTCGATGCCACATTACTTTTACTAACAGAATTTTCTTATTTCGCAGTTCTTTAACCTCACGAGCTAAGATACGGATCTGTTCTTCTTCAAAAGTCATATTAGACTGAATTTCGATCTCAAATAGAGAAATCACATCCAAGGGATCAGATCTGTATCATCGAAACATTGATAAATGAAATACATTGTGAACCTTTTCCAATTCCTGTGGCAACAACAATCTATAAGTAACCGACCCGATACGCTCTATGATCTCATACGGTCCGATGAACCTTGGACTCAATTTTCCTTTTCTACCGAATCGGAGTACTTTCCTCCACAGAGATACTTTTAAAAACACTTTGTCAATGATCTTGTAATAGCCTAATTTAGACCCTAATCGGAATGGAGGTTTTGGGACCACGAATCTAAGTCAAAAAATATTTTAAAATTATTTTCTGTGTTTATTTTGTGTGAATTTATTTTTGTGAAATTTTCGTGACTTAATTTTGTTGTTTAGGTATCTGATCAAATAAAAGGACTGAATCGCATAAATTAAAAATTTGGTAGTTTAATGTATAAAGGGCCAAAATGCTATTGGAGTTTTAAATGGAAGCCTTTATGAGGTAATTAGGCCATTATTAAAATGGGTGGACAGAAATGGACATTTATAAGTGAAAGTATAATGTTTTTAACTAAGGTTAAAAAGGTAAAATAAATATTAAGTTATTATATATCTTATAACATAAAAATAAATAAAGCCATGTTCTTATATTATCATCCACCGAAAACATAAATAAAGGAAAGAAATAAGAGAAAGCTAGGTTCGACACTTACTCAAGCTCAATCAAGGTTCGTTTTTGTTCGATTTTTGATAATTTCTACGTTTTTGAGATAGTTGATTCGAGTACTACAAAACCCATGCTTGAATTTTTTATTTTGATGAATATTTTGAGTAATGCCATTGATGAGAGGTTATTATTTTTGTTGTTTGACGATGAAAAATGAAAGACATGTTTTAGATTAACATGTTTTGTATTGGAGTTTTTGATGATTTTGAGTAATTAGGACTAAATTGAAAAAATAATAATTTGAGGGACTAAAATATGAAATAAATGAAACATATGGACTTGTATGAACACTAGGAAAATTCGGCCAAACATGGGTATAGGGAAATTTTGCATATTTTGTGTTTAGTGCAATAGGGACTAAATTGTAAAAAGTGTAAATGTTAGGGGTAAAATAGTAATTTTCCTATTTATGTGTTTTTGGACTAAATTGAATGAAAATATGTTTGAATGAGCTTAATTTGAATATGTTTAGATCAAGAACCAAAGAAATCAGATTTGGATCAAGGGAAAACGAAAGTTGTCAACTAGCTACCCTGTTCCGTTCTGTATCGTCTGAGGTAATTTTATAAGTAAATAGACGTGCTAAATTGTAGTTAAATGTTAAATTATATGCTGGTATGAAATGTATGAATTTATACATGCTATGGCCGAATATGAGTAAGCTTGGCCATTACATTTCTGAATTTGTTTCGACTGAGTTACGACGTCCGAAAGCCTGTATGAACCTTAGGAATAGTTAGGATACATATGTCATGACATAGGATTCCGATATATGTGTATGAGTAAGACCATGGCATCGATATGTCACTCCAATATATGTGTGCATGTAAGACCTTGTTTGGGACAGTGTCATCGATATGTGATTACAAGTAAGAACACGTCTGGGACGTTGCCATTGTACGATAAATGTGTGATTATCCGAGTGTCCTACCCAATTCCAAATGGTTCATTGGGCAAAGCTAAGTTGTGATCGAATGTATAAAATGAGCTAAATGGACAGGTATGGGTTAGCTTGTTGTCTACTTGAAACATGGTAAGTATATGACTTGAAACATGTTACAAATTATGTATAGTGCATGAACACCCCTTACCCGAGACCGTAGCCTGAGTCGAGCACGAGGCATTACCAGACTTATCTTACTTGTTCGAGGCATAAAAAATTAACTTTTTTTAAAAAAATTAATTCGCTCACATTCATCCAATAAATCCCTAAAAAGGGCCTTCGAGGCCCTAAAACATGAAATTGGAACGGTTCGGGATCAAACTAGGAACATTAAAAATTTTCCAATTACTTACACAAATCCAAACAATTTATTTCACTATTCATAATAAAACTATCCATCTGCGTAATAGTCACTAAATTAATTATAACTCAAGTTAAAAAACTCGAAATTTAAATCCTTAAATTTTCCTTAAAACTAAACTCATATATCTTCTTACCATAATTTTTCCAGGATTTTTGATTTGGCCAATTAGTACAGTTTATTCATTAAATGTTCATCTATTTTGCAGTTCAACTGACCTGACCTCTCTTCACTAAAAATCGATTATCTCATTATAAAAAAATAGGATAACGTTTTCGTTAGTTTATAATGAAAATAGACTCACTAAGTAATCTAGAAATATAAATTTTTACTTATAATTATTTTTTCAAAATTTCTAGTGATTTTCCAAATTTGGAACAGGGGATCACGAAGTCACTCTACACCAGTCTTACATAAATTTAAATATCTCAGAATATAGACTTCTTTTGCTTGCTCTATTTCTTTTATATAAAAATAGACTCAATAATCTTTAATTCTATATCTCATTCACCATTTAATTCCATTTCTAAAATTTTTAGTGATTTTTCAAAACCACATCACTACTGCTGTTTCCTAACTGTTCCATGGCCAACTCTTACTCTTTCATAGTTTCTTTGCATCGAAACTCATTTAGGCATACATAATACCAAAACATGTTCTTATCTAGCTATATCATAAGCTAATCATTTCCAAGTATTCACCTGCATTCTTTAATCATATCATAAGGACATACACACAAAATAGCCAAGTCCCTATACATGCCATAACTTAAAGTGTTCCTAGTTAGAAAATACCGAGATAGCTCATTGATAGTGTAAAGCGATCTCCGACGTCCTTACGATTTTCTGAGTTGGCTTTGTGATACTATAAAAAAGAGAGAAAAGAAAGGAGTAACCATAAATTTTAGTAAGTTTGAATGTAAGTAAATAACAACATTCTAAATGAACTATCAAGATAACTTGAACCTTTCGTGTAACACCTCTTACCCGAGACCGTCGCCGGAGTTGAGCACAAGGCGTTACCTAACTTAGCTTACTAATTCGGGCATAAAAATTTGCTTTTAAATTTTTTTTAGTTTCATTCATTCAATATTTCATTAAAAAGGGTCCTCGAGACCCTAAAACATGAAATTGAAATGGTTCGAGAACAAATCGGAATAAATAAAAATTTTCTGATCACTTAAACAAATCAAAACAATTTATTTCATCTTTCATAAATAAACTGTCCATCTGCGTCATAGTAACTAAATAAATTATAACTTGAGTTACGAGATTCAAAAATCAAATCCATAAATTTTATTTGAAACTAGACTCATATATCTTCTTACTAAATGTTTTTTAGAATTTTTGGTCTAGTCAATTAGTACAGTTTATTAGCTAAAGTTTTCCCTGTTTTAGTGTTCGCTGCTCTGACCTCTATTCACTACAAATTAATTTTCTCCCTGCAAAGAATTCAACTAACCATGTCATTTATTTTATTTAAAATTAGACTCAATAAGAAATCTATACATATAAATTATAACTTCTGATTATTTTTATACAAGTTTTAGTGAATTTCTAAAGTCAGAACAGGGGATTCAGAAATCACTCTGACCCTGTCTCACCAAAATTTAAATATCTCGTAAAATACTACTCTTTATTTACTCTGTTTATTTCATATGAATATAGACTCAATAAAATTTAATTCTATATCTCATCCACTATCTAAACCCATTTCTACAATTTTTAGTGATTTTCCAAATTCACGTCACTATTGCTTTCTGATACTGTTTTAAAGCTAATTTCACCTTTTTCATGATTTCCATGGAATAACTAGCATTTAGGCATACATAACACCAAACATGTCCTTGATTAGCCATTCCAACAGCTAATCATTATCAAGCATTTACATACCATTCATCAGCCATATCATAAGATCATACACACAAAATGGCTACGATGATATACATGCCATACTCAAAATGAAACGTCTAGCTATACCAAAATAATCCTTGTGATAGTGTGCCTGGACCTCCGACGTACTTTACAATCCTCGAGTTGGCTTGAAAAAACTATAAAAAGAAGGAAAATAAAGGGGGTAAGCATTAGGCTTAGTAAGTTTGCATACAAATAAATAACAACATTCATAAGAATTATCTTACTACTTGGCATGATACTACTTAATGCAACTTCGTTAATTGCCATAGACATATTTTAAACTTCTTCACATACTCACTTACTTAAATACTTACTTACTTAATCCAATTTATTAATACATTTTACTTACCTTTTTCCTTATCAAGCATACATGAACATTATATACTTACCTTTGCTCTTCTAGCATAAACTTGTCTTACCTTTTTAGCATAACTCGTCTTACCTTACCTTACCTTGACATTCTCTTTAAATTTTCCCGTTGAACCACTTGGAATACTAAGGATACACGGGTACCTTACCATTTCCATGACATGTCATGGCCTTATGTGGTATCCTTTTGAAACTTGCCATTGCCATGTCTCGGCATGGTCTTACATGGTATCCTTGCCTTATGAACTCACCAATGCCATGCCTTGGCATGGTCTTACATGGGACCTTTTCCTTATGGTAACTTATCAATGCCATGTCTTAACATGGTCTTACATGATTTCCTTGCCTTAGAAACCTTACAATTTTCCATGCCTTGGCATGGTCTTACATGGTATCCTTAAACCCTAATGTCATGACATTTGTATCCTACACATTCCTAAGGTTCAATCAGGACTTTCTGAAATTACTTCTCCGTCAATTCATGTTTGAGTATTCTTTGAATAATTTCATAAAATAAATTTACACATGCTGGAAATTAACAACATTAACATAAAATAATAGAATATAGCATTTATTTACCGCAAACTTACCTCGAAACAAAATCCGATCAACTATATCGATTTAGTCCACTATCTTCTTCTTTCTTCGGTCTAACTCCAAATTTCGTTCTTCTTGATCTATAATAAAAAAATTTAGCTTATTAAATACTTACATTTATTAAAACAGTCCTTGACTCAAACTTTGGCAAAATTACATTTTTGCCCCTAAACTTTTACATATTTACACTTTTTTCCCAAGGCTCGAAAATTAAACTTCATCCTATTTTCTTATGTTTTATGTCATGCTGATAATTTTTCTATTCTATGGAAACATCAAATTCTCACTCTAACATGTACTTATGAACATTAGGTATTTTTACCGATTATGTCATTTTACTCATTTTCATGTAAAATCGCTTAGCAAAAGTTGTTTAACACAATTTCAAGCTTCATATTCTACCATAAAACATCAAAATAAACACATTTCACTTATGGGTATTTTTCCAAATATAAACCCTAGGTTAAATTATTGCTAGAATAAGCTTAATCAAGTTACCGAGACTCCAAAAACGTAAAGAACATTAAAAACGGGGCTAAAATGGACTTACAATCGAGCTCGGAAGCTTGAAAAACCCTAGCTATGTCTTCCTCATGTGAAATTCGGCCAAGGGGTTGAAGATGGACAAAAATTGGCTTTTAATTTTGTTTTTAATTCATTTTAATAACTAAATGACCAAAATGCCCTTAATTAAAAACTATGGTGTTTTATCTTCCTTTAGGTATTTTTGCCCAAACTAGTATAATGGTATAATTACTATCCAAGGACCTCCACTTTAAAAACCCATTACTCACAAGTACTTAGTACCTTTGTGAACTAGAACACACATTTTACAACTTTTGCAATTTAGTCCTAAATATCAAATTGGACCCTCTATGATAAAATTTCTAAACGAAATTTTCACACAATCATGCAATCATGCCATAGACCTTAAAATGATAATAAAATAAATTTTTCTACATTGAATTTGTGGTTTCGCAACCATTGTTCCGTTTAGGCCCTATTTTAGGATGTTACATTTCGAACATGGACTTATCTTACCTTCCCTTTGGTACTCTCTTTAAATTTTCCGTTGAACTATTTGGAATACTAAGGATACACGGGTACCTTTCCTTTTTAACTTACTATTGACATGTCTTGACATGGTCTTACGTGGTATCCTTGCCTTATGAACTCACCATTACCATGCCTTGGCACGGTCTTACATGGGATCTTTGCCTAATCGTACTTTATCAATGCCATGTCTTGACATGGTCTTACATGATTTCCTTGCCTTGTAAAACTTACCAATGCCATGCCTTGGCATGGTCTTACTTGGTATCCTTAAACCCTAATGTCATGACATTTGTATCCTACACATTTCTAAGGTTCAATAGGAACTTTTAAGTATCATTTCTTCGCCAATTCTTGCTTGAATCATTAAGGAATAAATTTACAAAATAAATATATAGATGCTGAAAAATAACATCATTAATTATAAAGAATAAAATATTGTATTTATTTACCGCAAACTTACCTTGATACAAAATACAATCAAATATTTTGATTTAGTCATCAACCTTTTTCTTTCCTTCATCTAACCTCAAATTTTGTTCTTCTTGATCTATAATAGAAAATTTAATTTATTTAATATTCACATTTATCAAAATAGTCCTTAACTCTAACTTTGGAAAAATTACGATTTTGCCCCAAAACTTTTTCATATTTACACTTTTTCCCCAAGGCTCAGAAATGAAACTTTATCCCTAATTCTTATGTTTTATGACATGCTGATAATTTATTTACCTACGGCAACATCATGTTCCCACTCTAACATGTACTTATGACCATTAGGTATTTTTACCGATTATGTCGTTTTACTCGTTTTCGCTTAAAATCGCTTAGCTTAAGTCATTTAATATAATTTAAAGCTTTATATTCTACCATAAAACATCAAAATAAACACATTTCACCTATGAGTATTTTTCCAAATATGAACCCTAGGTTAAATTATTGCTAGAATAAGCTAAATCAAGTTACTGGGACTTCAAAAATGTAAAGAACATTAAAAACGGGGCTTGGAATCACTTCCTATGAAGCTTGAAAGCTTGAAAAAACCCTAGCTATGAAGAACCCTTGAAATTTTGGCCTAATGAAGAAAATGGGCACATTTTGCCATATTTTTCCCTTTTTTAATCTTTTAATTACCGAATGACTAAAATACCCTTCAGTAAAACTTTAGTTATTTTTAGCTATGTATGTCCATTTTTGTCCATGAAAACCTAATGGTCTAATTACCATTTAAGGATCTCTACTTCAATTATACTCTTCAATTTAATCCTTTAGCATCTAAAACTCAAATTTATCAACTTCTGCAATTAAGCCCTAGTAGGCAAATTAAGCATGCTATCTATAAAATTTTCCATCGATACTCTAACACATGCATCTAATCACTCGGTAAATTATAAAAATTAATTAGAACAAACTTTTCTATCTCGAATTCGCGGTTTTGCAACCACTGTTCCATTTAGGCCATATTTTGGGATGTTACATTTCTCCCCTCTTTAGGGATTTTCGAACTCGAAAATCTTACCTGTGAAAAGATTTGGATACTATTTTCACATAACCTCTTTAAGCTCCATGTAGCCTCGTCTACCCCCTTCCTATTCCATAATGTTTTTACAAGTGCAATACTTTTTTTCCTTAGCTACTTGACCTCTCGAGCTAAAATCTTTATCGGTTCTTCACCATAAGTCATATCTTGCTGAATCTCAACCTCTGTCTGTGAAATCACATGTGAAGGATCAAAATGGTAACGACGTAACATGGACACATGGAACACATCATGAATCTTATCTAACTCTGGCGGTAAAGTTAACTGATATGCTAATGGTCTAACCCTTTCAGTCACCTCAAACGGTCCAATAAAATGTGGACTTAGTTTGCCTTTCTTGCCAAATCTAAAGACTTTCTTCCACGGGGATGCTTTCAAGAACACTTTGTCACCAACTTGATACTCAATCTCTTTTCTTTTCAATTGTACATAAGACTTCTATCTATCTGAAGCTGCTTTCAAGCAATCTCTGATGACTTTCACTTTCTCTTTAGTTTCTTTAACTAAATCAACCCCGTAAATCTGATTTTCTTTAAGCTCTGTCCAATACAAAGGTGTGCAACATTTACGTCCATACAAAGCTTCATAAGGTACCATTTTCAAACTCGACTGGTAACTATTATTATAAGCAAACTCTACCAACGGCAAATATTTCTCCCAACTAACTTGAAATTCTAAGACACAACATCTGAGCATATCCTTAAGTATTTGAATAACTCTCTCTAACTGACCATCGGTCTGAGGATGGAAAGCTGTACTAAAACTCAACTTGGTGCCCAAAGCTTCCTGTAACTTCTTTTAAAACTGCAAAGTGAATCTTGGGTCTTATCTGAAATTATCAATAACGGTACTCCATGTAGTCTGACTATCTCTGAAATATACAACTTGACCAACTTGTCAAGTGAATAATTCATATGAACTAGAATAAAATGAGCCAACTTCGTTAGCTTTTCAATCACAACCCATACTGCATCTTTCTTTCTCGGTGTCAACGGTAATCCTGTCAAAAAATCTATGGCAACTCGGTCCCATTTTCACTCAGGAACTAACACGGGTTGTAATAAACCTAAAGGTACCTGATGTTCGGCTTTTACCTGCTAACAGATCAAGCATATAGAAACAAACTCTGAGATATCTCTCTTCATTCCTACCTAGAAATACATTTTCTTCAAATCATTGTACATCTTTATACTACCTAGATGAGTAGACAAATAACTGTTATGTGCTTCCTCTAAAATCTTTCGAATAAGCTCATCATTCTTTGGTACACATATTTGATTTCTGAACATTAAACAACCGTCAGAACTTATCTGAAAATATGACTTTATACCCAACTCACACTGAGCTCTTTTGGCTTGTAACTCACTGTCATCTTTCTGAACTTCACAAATTTCTTCAAGCTTAGCTCTTAATTCAGTTAAGATAGAAGCATCATCCAATAAGGTTAAACTAGTGTTCAAAGCTCTTAATGCAAATAAAGATTTTCTACTCAAAGCATCAGTAACTACGTTTGCCTTACCCGGGTGATAATTGATCACTAGTTCATAATCTTTAATCAACTCTAGCCATCTGCTTTGCCTCAAGTTCAAATCTTTCTGAGTCATCAAGTATTTCAAACTTTTATGGTCAGTAAATATTCGGCACTTCTCACCATACAAGTGATGTCTCTAGATTTTCAATGCAAATACAATGACAACTAGTTCTAAATCATGTATCGGATAATTTTTCTCATGTGGCTTTAGCTATCTAGAGGCATAAGTAATTACCTTTCCTTATTGCATAAGTACACAGCCTAGTCTATTCAAGGACGCATCACTGTAAATCACAAACTCTTTACCTGGTTCTGGTTGTACTATGACAGGAGCTTCAGTCAATAATGCCTATAACTTGTCAAAACCCTGCTGACACTTTTCAGTCCATTCAAACTTGACATCTTTCTGTAGCAATATTGTCAATGGAGTAGCTATCATGGAAAATTCATCTGCCAATCGTCAATAATAACCGGCGAGACCAAGAAAACTTCTGACTTTGATACATTACCAGGAGGCTTTCAATTATCAATGGTTGAAATCTTACTCATATCAACTCTAATACCTTTACTTGAGACTATACGGCCAAGAAAACCAACTTCCCGTAACCAGAACTCACTTTTGCTAAACTTGGCATAAAGCTGATTATCTCTCAAAGTCTGTAAAACTATTCTCAGTCTTATCATGAGAATAAATCAAGATATCATCAATGAACACAACTACAAATTTATCCAAGTAAGGTTTAAAAATTCGATTCATTAAGTCCATTAAAATGGCAGGAGTGTTAGTCAAGCCAAATGGCATCACAAGGAACTCATAATAGCCATACCTAGTCCAAAAAGAAGTCTTCAGAACATTTGACTCTTAAACTCGCAACTGATAATATCCAGATCTCAAATCTATCTTGGAGAACACAGTAGCTCCTTTCAATTGATCAAAAAAATCATCAATTCTAAGCAGTGGATACTTGTTCTTAATTGTCACCTTGTTAAGCTGCCGATAATCTATGCACAATCTCATTGAACCATCTTTCTTTTTCACAAAGAGCACTAGTGCACTCCATGGTGAACAACTAGGTCTTGCAAAGCCTTTCTTTGTTAGTTCCTGCAACTAAACTTTCAATTCTCTCAATTCCATTGGAGCCATTCTATAAGGATCAATAGAAATGGGTGTTGTACCTGGTACCAATTCAATACCAAACTCAACTTCTTTGATAAGAGGCAAACCTGGTAGTTCTTCCGGAAACACATCAGGAAACTCACATACCACAGGCACTGATTCAATTTTCAACTCTGGATCTTTAGTATTCAACACAAAAGCAAGATAAGCTTTATATCCTTTTCTCAAGCATTTCTAAGCAGACATGACAAAAATCATGGCAATTGAACTATCTGACCCATCTGAATTAACCCGAAGAATTTTACCATTTTCACATTTCAACTCAATGAATTTCTTTCCACAATTCACTATCATGTCATGCGCAGTCAACCAATCCATACCAAAAATCACATCAAACTCATCAAATGGCAATAGCATGAGATCAGCCGGAAAATAGTAACCTCTAATCATCAATGTAACACCCTTTACCCGTATCCAAGGCCAGAACAGGGTACGAGGCATTACCAAACTTAACCATACACATAGACGAAAACTGAGCCATAAAATTTCATTTAATTCAAAACTTTTCAAACATATGCATAGATTCATATTTAAAGACATATGACGTGGCATAAATGAGCACTTACACATCCATAATCATGCAATAACATGTCAATCACTTTAAACATATTTGCTTACCATCCTGTATATAATATACATTCTTACAATCAAAGGGCAATTTTTACATACTTTGTCTACTAATACATACTGACCTAATGGATTCGATACTTTAATTACAAATCCCGTAGACTCTATGGACATGTTCATACTAGGCATCAATTTCATGCAAACATAGGAATGGGTCGAACCCGAATCAATCAAAGCGATAACATTAACATCATGAAGAAAAAATGTACCCGTAATTACATCGGGAGAGGATGCCTCTTCACGAGCACGGATAGCATAGATCCTTGCAGGTGCTCTAACATCTGTCTTGCTACTGAATCTCTAGATGCACCTTTACCTACCCCTATTCCTGAACTTCTCTAAGGTCTGCCTCTAACGGGGGTATTGCCTAATCTTACACTCGGTATTACTTCTCTTTTAACCATCTTAAGACACTCTCAAGTGAAATGATCCGATGCACCACATCAGAAACAACCAGTCTAAGTTGCTCGACATTGACCTGGATGACGTCAACCACATTGAGGACACTCGGGTCTATCAAGCTGAATACTGCCAACAGTCACAATTGAAGTGGTCTGAGCTTTCTGACCTATAAATCTTCTACCTCTGTTTCGGCTAGAATACTTTGCTAAAAAATTAAATCTCGTAGAGAACTCTCTAGGCCTCTTGGATGTAGAATGAAATGACTTGCTTACTTGTCTTTTCTTCGTGTCTTGTATCTCAATTTCAACTTTACCCTTTCCTTTCAGCAACTCCTCTTCCTTACAAGCTCTTTCAACTAAAATACCAAACTCTTTTATTTCTAAAACACCGACTGACAGTCAAATATCATCATTGAGCCCATCTTCAAATCTCTTGCACATAATAGCTTTAGTAGACACACACTCTCGAGCATAATTACTAAATCTAAGAAATTCACGTTCATATTCAGTCACTGTAATCTTACCCTACTTTAGTTCAAGAAATTCTTTAGTTTAAGCTTATTTATATTCTAAGCTTGACTTACCTCTCTGGTGTTTGATCATGGTGGCTCGAGGAGTTTACACTCCTTATCCCTACTATCAACTTTATCAATATAACGTTTAAGACGAGTACTGTTTACCTTTAGGGTGAATTACCTCGACTGTACCATATGGGAAAATACTGAGTACTGTGAGAGGAATTTCTTCATTAGGTTTAGAAGTGGTAATGCGAGAATCTACTGCATCTAGTAGTACTTTGTCTCCAACCTTAAGTTGATTTGGTGATGTATTGAGCTCGTCCTGGCTCGGTTTCAGTTTATCGGGTGTTCTCAATTTTTGTATCTGCCATTCATCTAGTTCCTTGATTTGTAGCCTTCGTTGTTCATAGGTAGGTCCTTTGTTGTCACTTTAACATGTCTCGTGTAGGTTCTTCAAACTTATTTCCTGAAAAGTAGGTTGCACCACATGGTCAGTTTTAGTAGAATGATTTATACAACCACCTTCAATTTTTGATGTGTTACTCGAATTATGAGCTTGAAGGGTGATTGTTTCGTCTCCCACACGAAGTGTGAGTTCACCTGTGACAACATCATTTATTGTTCTAGCGGTTGCTAAAACGGTCTCCCTAAAATTAAAGGAACGTTACGATCCTCTTCTATGTCTAGAACAACAAAATCAACTGAGAATATAAATTTGTCAATTTTAACGAGTACATATTCAATAATCCCCCTAGAAAATCTGATTGTTTTATCGGCTAATTGAATACTCATCCTAATGTGTTTGGATTTCCTAAGACCATGTTGATTAAACATTTTGTAAGGCATGACATTGATACTAGCCCCTAAATCAGCCAAAGCATTATTTACATCTAGGCTACCAATTAAACAAGGAATCGTAAAACTCCCTGGATCTTTTAATTTGTTGGCCAGATTATTCTGTAGTATGGCTGGGCAAACCACATTTAGTTCCATATGCGACGCCTCATCCAACTTCCGTGTAACACCCCTAACCCGAATCCGATCGCCGAATTTAGGCTAAAAAGGTATTACTAAGCTAAACATTAAATTTCTCATCCACATTAACTAACATAAACAGAGATCGAGCTGAATACATATTGATCTTTGTGTTATATATATGCCATTTTCATATGGCCAAAATATTTACAATTACAAAACATAGTTATCTTTAGCCTAACCTATACATGCCATATCAAGACCAAAATAAAACTGTACCCAAAAGATCGATAGTAGGATGAATTGCTGACGATCCCCGAGTCGGTGGCCAAAATTAACAATCTATAAAACAGAGAAATAAGGAACAGAGTAAGCTTTCGAGGCTTAGTAAGTTTTAAGCATTTCAAACAATTAAAACTTGTCATTTAAATCGAACATTAAGTATCACAGAACTCGTATTCTAATTATATATTACTTGGCCGAATATACACAAGTACACTAATTATAAAGCCTATTGGTCGAATATATATATGAATACACAAGAAATTTTCAGCACATATTTAACTATAGTATATGGCTCATACAATTACTTTAAGTCACATACTTTCATATAATAACATACATTGACCGAAAAGGTCATTCTCTTATTCTTAAATACCATATTCATCCACATGTATATATATATCGTTCTTTAATACTAATAATTCACTTTAAAATCATTTTGCATATGAGTACATAATACGTACCTTAACATGTTAAATATATAGTACTTACTCGACGGTGGTTTTCCGTGGATATTCAATGTCGTAATCTTACTTAATTTACTGGCATCAAACCTGTCAAGTCTTAGAACTTGAAACAAATTTTTAGCACCAGCTTGCGAGAATTTAAACCCGGTATAATACCAGCTCATAGCCTGCGGGTCTCTAGCCCGGATAGCATTCTAGCACGAAGCCTGCGGGTCTTTAAGCCCGGATAACATTCCAGTATATAGCCTGTGGGTCTTTAAGCCCGGAAAACATTCTAGCATATAGCCTGCGGGTCTTTAAGCCCGGATACAATTCCTCAAGTATCATGCATATTTAATCATATATCAACACATCTCATTGAACATGTCACATTAGTAGTCATTTGCTACATGCGAATATAAGCTCCATATACATTTGATTAATTAAGCTTAACCCGTATTGACCATTCGACTATAGTTCATATACTTAGATTATTTATCACACAACTTAATTCAAGTAGAATCAAAAGGTCACAATTCATCTAATATACAAATATCAAGGCATCATAAATTTTTATACTAAAGGCGACTACTCAAAACTTACCTCGGATATCGTCGAATGATTACAACGGCTATTCAATTACTTTCTCTTTTCTTTTATTTGAGTTTGCCCCTCTATGCTCTTGAGCTAATTCAAACAAATTTAGCTTATTAAAATCCCATCATGTTAGATTATGGTCGAATATGACAAGAGATTTACTAGGTCATATAGCTACCTATAGCTCAAATATGAAATGGCCATACCCATTTTAATCACTTTAAACATTCTAATACAATTTAATTAAACATTTATCCAAGTATACCTTTATGACTGAATATACATATCAAATAAATAGCTTACTTAATACATAACTCACATAGCCAAAGTACATATAACCCTAATGACCGAATATGTATATCACCAAAATTCTTGTGACTTAACCTTTAACCCCTTTTAGCCGAATATCCATTAAATATCTAGTTCACATACACAAACACAAAATTCATATGGCTTATCATATTTTCATGTACATATCTTAACTATATAGCCGAATATATATATATAGTTCATCAAACCGATATTTATTCTTATTCCCTTAACGCATATGGATCAATTTGATATGCATTTACCTTTGGCACATTCGGTCATTTAAGCAATAACCTATCTAGAATTTAAGCATTTTATACTAAAAATTCTCCCAAGGCCAAATTCATATACATCTTTTAATACTCATACAAAGTTTATATTTCAAATAATTTGTGCATACACCATTAACCTACTAATTAACTAAACACTTTAAAATTTTTCTTTAACTAAACATATATTCGGCAATGACCACAACAATTTAACAAACCTTAAAAACAATCTATAACATTTTAAATTCATCTTATCCCCCCCAAGACCAAATGTGCATTTATATATAAACTCAAATAATAACAAAATTTTCTTTCTAAAATGCATATATATACATATGGTAACTTCAACTCATACCTCTCAACAATGAATTCAACTTATTCAACCATCATTTAAGCTACTTTAACATATAAATAACATCTTCCCAAAAACTTATCAAAATAACACAAATTTAGCAACTTGCCGAATGGATATATGTTCAATGATTCATGAATTTAAACCATGGGTTAACTAAACTATGTACTTATCAATTTAATTTCATAATCAATTACAAAAAAAATCACATTACATACATTTAAATTGAGATAACCATGGCCGAATGCCTTGGCTTCTTCTTCAATATTTTTCTTTCTCAATTTCGTCAATGAAGAAAGAAAGATGAACACCCATTATTTTATCATCTTTTTCTTATTTTATAATTATTTTTATTTCAAAATAATGCCATTACTTATTATAATACTTAAATAAAACATATATTATCCATCAACCATCATTATGGCCGGCCACTATATTAAAATTGGTCTATTTGACATGCAAGTCCCCCATGTCAATAGTTCATGCATTATTTGGCACTTTAAAATTTACCTATCACATTTTCAAGTCTTATCATATGAGTCCTATCTTATAAATTTCACATACAAATGACAAAATCAAAGCATGAAACTTTCACACATGCATTTACACATATAATAAACATAGAATATAACGGTTAATTATCTTTATGACTTGGTTTTGTGGTCCCGAAACCACTTTCCGACTAGGGTCAAATTAGGGCTGTCACATTCCGCTTATTAGTTAAAAACTCTTTTAAGAATTTGATTGCCTTTGGCATCTGTGAAAGAGCTTCAATAAATGGTAAGTTAATATGTAACTTCTTTAATAATTTAAGGAATTTATCAAATTATTCTTCTGTGCGGTCTTTTCTTGTCACGTTTGGGTATGGCACACGAGGTTTGTATTCTTTACTTACTAGTTCTGGTCATTGTGGTCCACCTCACGCTTACCGTTACTTACCACTGTTTCTTGCCTCGGTTCTGGTTCAGGTGCAACTAACCCTTCCTCATCTTGAATGGTAATTGTATTGATTTGCTCTCTTGGATTAGATTCAGTGTTACTCGGTAGGCTACCTTGTGTCCGTTCAGATATCAATTTAGCGGGTTGACCTATCTGAGTTTCGAGCCCTTGGATCGATGGTTGTTGATTTTTAAGTGTTGTCTCAGTATTTTAAAAATGAGTTTCTGACACCGAGATGAATTTTGTTAGCATCTCCTCAAGGTTCGACTTTTTTCTCATTGGTTGGGTGATTGTTGGAAACCTGGAGGTGGTGGCGGTCGCTAGTTCCCTTGGCCTTCCCATGAGAAATTTGTGTAGTTCCTCCAACCTGCATTGTAAGTATTACTATAAGGATTATTTTGAGATCGAGGATTATTACCCATGAAATTTAGCTACTCGTTCTCTATGTTGTGGCTATAGGGTGGGTAATCCAAATTTCTTGATCCACCTCCACTTGGTTCGCACTGCATTACTAGGTGAACCTGTGAAGAACCAAGAAAATTGTCAATTTTTCTGTTCAAAAGTTCTACCTGATTAGAGAGCATGGTGACCAAATCGACGTTAAAAATGGTAGTTGTTTTTCGTTGGCTTTGTCCTCATGACTTGCCACTGATAATTATTCAGTGACATCTCTTCTATAAATTCATAAGCATCTTTAGGTGTCTTATTATTGACGATTCCGTCAGTGGCTGCGTCGATCATCTGTCGAGTTAAAGGATTTAGGCCATTATGAAACGTTTGAACCTTTAACAAAAGTGGTACCCCATGGTAAGGGCACCTTCTCAAAAGGTCCTTGTATCTCTCCCATGCATCGTAGAGTGTTTCTAAATCCAACTGCACAAAAGAAGAGATATCATTACGTAATTTGGCTGTTTTAGCCAATGAAAAATATTTTAATAAAAACTTTTTGGTCATTTGTTCCCATGTAGTGATTGACCCTCGTGGTAACAAGTTCAACCATTGTTTAGCCTTATTCCTCAACGAAAAGGGAAACAACCAAAGGTGAATGGCGTCATCAAAAATGCCATTGATTTTAAAAGTATCGCAAAACTCTAAGAAATTTGCCAAGTGAGAGTTGGGATCCACATCCTGCAAACCATCAAACTGAACAAACTATTGGATAATTTGAATGGTGTTAGGTTTTAGTTCAAAATTCTTTGCAACAACAGTAAGCCTAACTATGCTCGATTCAGTTCCTATTAAAGAAGGTTTAGCATAATCATACATAGTACGCGGAGCGGGATTCTGATTAGCAACAATCGCAGGAGGTATCGAATTTTCTTGGTTTTCAGCCATCTCTTCGGTTGTGGTTGAAATATCGTCCTCTTGCTCTTCCTCTGTGTATCTTAAGCTTCGCCTTATCTCTCTTCAATTTTTGCGAACTGTACGGTCGATCTAACCGTCAAAAAGTAGTGGTCTTGATGGGTTTCTTCTGGTCTTATACTAGAAAAACCTGTCAGAAGAGAATAAATGAAGAATTAGAAAAGAAAATAAAAATTTAAATTATAAATAAAGTAGAACGGCTAAAGTAATAAAAATTGAGTGTTGCTAATATCCTAGTTCCCCAGCAACGGTGCCAAAAACTTGGTACGTGATATTCGCAACAGGTTTTAAAAATTTATAATTAAGCGTTCTTGAAACTAACTATTATCACGATGAAGGCAAGTGTACCTATCGAACAGTGGTATAGCTTTAGTAAGACCGAATTGTCGAACCCAAAGGAACCACGAGTACTAGTAATTACTTTCTTTTTATTATCTAGCCTAAAAATTAAGGGATTTGTTTATCTAAATTAACTAAACTAAGAGTGCACAGAGAGAAATCGGGGAAAAGCTTTTGTGGAAAATTCAATTGATTAAGACAATACCCAAGGAAAAATCCACCTAGACTTCACTTGTTATTTGACCCTGAATCAGACGATTTATTCATTTGACTTGACCCGTAGAAATACCTAAGTTATATAATTATTATCTCTCTTGAGACTAATAACGTCTAACCCGAGGTTGATTAATTGAAATTTCTTTCTACTTAACACCTAGTGTTGCATTAACTCGATCTTTGGATCCCCTTATTAGGTTTCACCCTAATCCGGCAAAATCTTATCACCCTATCTCTAGGCGTGCAATCAACTCCGCTTAATTATGACAAATTTACTCTTAGACAGGGTCTATTCCTCTTCTGAATAAGAGCATTAACTCGAATCAATATCCAGGAATATTAAAACAAGAATTAAGAACACATAATTAAGAACAAGTCAAATATTTATCATACAATTCATATAATAGTAACAAGATCCATCTTAGGTTTCATTCCCCTTAGGTGTTTAGGGGGTTTAGTTCATAATTATAGAAGAAAACATCTCAGAAGAATAATGAATACAAAACATAAAGAAAACCCAAAACCCCTGAATGGAAATTTAAGGGAGATCTTCAGTCTTGATGATGAATTCAGCTTCTGAGATGGACCAATCAGCTTCCTTTGAGTAATTCCTTGCCTCCTACTCCATGTCCCCTTCCGAAGTGCCTCCTCAGGTGTTTTAAATAGGATTTAGAATGCCTAAGAGCCCTCAAAATTGGCCTTTTCCGAATAGGGTTATACTTGGGCTAGGCAGGGACACGCCCGTGTGCGATTACTCCAGCCCGTGGTCAAGGCTGTTGAATAGGCACAGGCGTGTAGTCTACCCGTGTAAGCCGTGCTTCGATCCTGCCAAAGAGACACGGTCGTGTGACACACCCATGTGAGGAAGTCCAGGCTGTGTTGATTTCCCATGTAGGTCCATTTTCTCCGTCTGTGGCCCATTTCTCGCTCTTTTTACTCTCCTATGATCACCTAAGTATAAAACATGAAATTAAAGAATTAAGAGCATCGAATTCACCAAATCTAAGGAGAAATCATCCATAAATGTGTTAAGCATGGGATAAAAATATGTATATATTACGGTTTATCAGAACCATTTGGAATACTGAGGATACACGGGTACCTTTCCTTTTAAACTTACCATTGCCATGTCTTGACATGGTTTTACGTGGTATCCTTGCCTTATGAACTCACAATTGCCATGCCTTGAGAGGGTCTTGCATTGGATCTTTTCCTTATCGTACTTTCTCAATGCCATGTCCTGACATGGTCTTACATGATTTCCTTTCCTTGTAAAACTTAACAATGCCATGTTTTGGCATGGTCTTACTTGGTATCCTTAAATCCTAATGTCATGACATTTGTATCCTACATATTCCTAAGGTTCAAACAGAACTTTTAAGTATCATTTCTCCGTCAATTCTTGCTTGAATCATCAAGGAACAAATTTACAAGATAAATATAGAGATGCTGAAAAATAACATCATTAATTATAAATAATAAAGCATTGTATTTATTTACACAAACTTACCTCGAAACAAAATACAATCAAATATTTTGATTTAGTCCTCAACCTTTTTCTTTCCTCAGTCTGACCCTAAATTTCACTCTTCTTGATCTATAATATCAAATTTAACTTATTTAATATTCACATTTATTAAAACAGCCCTTAACTCTATCTTTGGAAAAATTACAATTTTGCCCCTAAACTTTTGCCCCAAGGCTCGGAAATGAAACTTTATCCCTAATTCTTATGTTTTATGACATGCGAATCATTTATTTACCTACGGCAACATCAAATTCCCACTCTATCATGTACTTATGACCATTAGGTATTTTTATCGATTATGTCGTTTTACTCGTTTTCGCTTAAAATCGCTTAGCTCAAGTCGTTTAACATAATTTCAAGCTTCATATTCTACCATAAAACATCAAAATAAACACATTTCACTTATTGGTATTTTTCCAAATATGACCCTTAGGTTAAATTATTGCTAGAATAAGCTCAATAAAGTTACCGGGACTTGAAAAACGTAAAGAACATTAAAAACGGGGCTTGGAATCACTTACTATGAAGCTTGAAAACTTGTCAAAACCTTAGCTATGAAGAACCCTTGAAATTTCGGGCTAATGACGAAGATGGGCACATTTTTCCATCATTTTCCCTTTTTTAATCTTTTAATTACCAAATAACTAAAATACCCTTCATTAAAACTTTAGTTATTTTTATCTATGTATGTCCATTTTTGTCCATGAAAACCTAATGGTCTATTTACCATTTAAGGAGCTCTACTTCAATTATACTATTCAATTTAATTCTTTAGCATCTTAAACTCAAATTTATCAACTTTTACAATTAAGCCCTAGTAGGCAAATTAAGTATACTATCTATAAAATTTTGCATCGATACTCTAACACATGCATCTAATCACTCGGTAAATTATAAAAATTAATCGGAATAAACTTTTCTATCTTGGATTCGTTGTTTCGCAACCACTATTACGTTTAGGCCTTATTTTGGGATGTTACAATGCAAGTGTAGATTTCATGTGAATTTAGTATGAATATTTGGCCTTTGATACATATTTATATGTAATTATGACCATGCATATTCGGCCAAATAAGAGGTACATATTCATCATGTTTTATTATGATTTTTGAGCTTATTTTCATGAGTGTATGTATAAATGATTAAATAATGACTTCATAGCTTTAGATGTTCAATGACATTTGGTTAATTTTGCTTATGTGAGTATTCAACCAAGATATAGGATGTGTATGAAAATGTATTAATTATGCGTTACTAATTTAAGGTTAAGCATGTATCGTTAATACAATTTGGTTTGGTTCAAAAATGAGATAATTATATCATTGTGCTATTTATTTGCTTATGACTTACTAAGCTAAGTTAGCTTACTCTATGTGTACATGTTTATCTTGTTTTATTGATTTTGGATTCACGTTACAAGCTCGAGGATTGTCAGCAAATTGATCACACTATCTACTACTTCAGTACTTAAAAAGTTGAACTCGAATTATGGCATGTATAGGCTGGATTACATTTTGAAATAATGAACCTTGGATTATGTATATAGGCCATGTGAAAATGGCTTAATTTATATGTTGAATTTGGTTATGCTTGGTTGTGTTTGAATTCATTCGTGGTTATAGTGTGATGTGTTATGCATGAATGGTGTTGAGATAGGTGTTTTATGTTTTGGAAATGGTTAATGAATCTAGTTGAATGTGTGGCTGGTTCAGCTATGATATGCATAGATAAAAGTATATATGTGCATTAGGTTGATGTATTTAGTTAATGTGTTATAAGTGAATTGGCATCTAAAGTTGTTTAGCTATATCCGAGCTTGATATAAATATGTCTTGATATGTTTATAACATGGTATGCAAGATTTATGTTTTGAATATATTACAATTTGTGATTCGGTTATGCAACGTATTGAGCTAGGAAAATGTTCCATGATTGTTTTAATAAATTATTTGGTATGAATTCATTTGTTAAATATGGTTTTGAACGAGGGAAAATACGTATTATGTAACTAAAACTCTAATAGCATGATTAGTCATGTTATAATGTATTAAGTTGCATGAATAATTGCTTGTTAAATTATGTAATAAGTTTTCGATTGATATTATTAAGAGTATGTGCAAAAGTTGATATTCATATACAAAATGGTGTAATTATATAACATTGATGTTAAATATACTGGATTTGGTTTAACTGAATAAACATAGTTGTTTGACGTATTTTGGATGGAGGTTCATTATTAAATTACGCTTAACTATATGACTTATTTATAAGACCATTTAATAAAGTTAATAATACTGTATGTTTTGCTATTGAATAAAGTATTATGGAAACATTTTAAAGTGTTTAAGATGTGCTAGAGTAAAATAAGATATAAATGGTTTGATTTCTTCTAGGTATTCGAATATTATACAATTGTTTTTAATATGATTTGTACACTATATTATGTTTAATGAAATCATGATTATTATTTAATTGAATTTATCTTTTTTTTATATATATATTGATATGACTTATATATATGTGTGTGATTGTTCGTAAATGTGTTTTTGTTCGTTAATGCCTCCTAACCCTAATCCAGCGACGGACACGGGTTAGGGGTGTTACAGATCACAAATTCAATATCTTTTCGTTTCAAATCTACATATTTCTGACGATCGAAAGCTGCTTTCAAACTATCTCGGATTGTTTTTACTTTCTTTCAGTCTGTTTTATCAAATCAACCCCATGAATCTTATTCTCACTGAGCTCTGACCAATACAATGGTGTATTGCATTTTCTACCATATAAGGCTTCGTAAGGTGCCATTTTGATGCTCGATTGAAACCTATTATTGTATGCGAATTCAATCAATGGAAAATATTGTTCCCACGTACCTTCAAACTCAAGAATGCAACATCTCAACATATCCTCGAGAATATGAATAATCCGCTCAGATTGACCATCCGTTTGCGGATGAAAAGCAATATTGAAATGAAATTTCTTACCTAAAGCCAATTGCAATTTCTTCTAGAATCACGAAGTGAATCTCGAGTCTCTATCTGACACAATAGACAATGGCACTGCTTGCAATCTCACAATATCAGAAATGTATAACTCAACTAATTTATCAAGCTAGTAGTCAGATCTCACTAGAATAAAATGAGCTGATTTCGTCAACCTATCAACCACAATCTAAATCGCATCTTTCTTTTTCAGAGATAAGGGTAAACCCGAAACAAAATCCATCATCACTCTATCCCATTTCCATTTGGGAGTCATAATCAGTTGTAACGAACCAGATGGCACCTGATGCTCAGCTTTAACTTGCTATTAGATTAATGGAACGACAGAAATGTGCAAGTGTACACAATCGCAACAAGTTATAAAGTAACAAGTAATTGTCGAGTTATCGTACCATAGGGACTGCGAAAAGAATTATTTATGAATGCTATTTAAAACACTTTGGTGAAGAAAAATATTTTGTTTGAAGAGGGTGATTAAAAACTAAGATTTTAAACTAAGTAAACTAAAGAAATAAATCTCAAATACACGATTTCAAAATATGATTTAATCAAGATGACATAATTTTGTTGATTTAATTACATTTCTTTAACTTAGAATTATTAAACTCATGTCTCTGTTGTTACAAATAAATTCACGGCATCTTGGTAATTTGCTAACTTATGAAAATATTCACCTACGCAAATCCATTCAACTCTTAACATATCCTTATGTTAATTCAAAC
The DNA here is from genome assembly GCF_025698485.1 of Gossypium arboreum. Lineage (NCBI taxonomy): Eukaryota > Viridiplantae > Streptophyta > Magnoliopsida > Malvales > Malvaceae > Gossypium > Gossypium arboreum. The sequence goes on along the minus strand of NC_069073.1, from coordinate 27,039,264 downwards.
GATTAAATAGATTTTAATAAGCAAACATATTATGGCACATACATACTCATTAAATTGAACTAATCTCTTGCATATCCCTATGTCAATTCAAATGATTAATTAAATCTAATAAGCACATAAAAGACTATGTGAGGTAACAAGGTATTCTTACCTTGAAATAGTTTAATCACAATAATCTTGCAGGTTATGCAAGGCAAGTGTATCGCCACATACATTGCTAATTTAACCTTCAGCTACCTTAGAAGAATAAACATGCACTGAGTATTGTGTCCATTAATTACAATTTCAATCCATTTAAATAATTAATTAATTAGCTACCTCACAATTGTAATGCAAGAATAATTTAGGCATGATTTTACTTAATCAAGCATTTTACCGAGGCGTATAACAACATAAACACAATTTTAATAATTTAAGTAGATGAAATGCAATCAAACCAACACGAATTAAGTTCAAGTTAAACTTATTAAATTAACCATTCCAACAACATAAACGTTCATAGATATGTTTGATAAATCGTAAATTATACATATTTTTACCCCATGTTTAATGCATTTTATGGATGATTTCTCATTTGAATTGGTGAATTCGATGCTCCTAATGCTTTAATTTCATGTTTTATACTTAGGAGAGCATAGAAGAGCGAAAGGAACAAGGAGAAAATGGGCCAACGTACGAAATCAACAAGGCCTGGACCTCTTCACACAGGCAGACCACACGGCCATGTCAATTTGGCAGGCTCGAACACGGCCTGAAGTAATCAAACACGGGCGTGTGCCACGGGATTGTCCTTGCCAAGCCCAAGTTGAGTCCAATTCAAAAAAAGCTAACCAAGGCCTATAAATACACCCTAGAGGAGGAAGAAAAATGAGGCGAAGAAGGGGGAGTAAGGAATTACTCCAAAGAAGTCGATTGATCCATCTCAGAAGCCGGATTCATCATCAAGACTGAAGATCTCTCCTCAATTTCCCTTCAAGAGTTTTGGGTTTTCTTTATGATTTGTATTCTTTATTCTTCTGAGATTTTTTCTTATTTAGTTATGAACTAAAACCCATAAATACCCAAGGGGAATAAAACCTAAGACGAATGTTGTTATTATTTTCTGAATCGTATGATAAATATTTAACTTGTTCTTAATTATGTGTTCTTAATTCTTGTTTTGATACCCCAGGATACTGATTCAATACATGCTCTTATGCAGAGGAGGAATAGACCCTGTCTAAGAGTACATTTGTCATAATTAAGCGGAGTTGATTGTGCACCTAGACATAAGGTGACAAGATTTTTCCAGATTAGGGTGAAACCTAATAAAGGGATCCATAGATCGAGTTAATGCAACCCTAGAATGTTAATTTGAGAAAAGTCTCGGTTATTCAATCTAGGGATTAGACGTTTTTAGTCTTGAATAGGGATAATAACATAACTTAGGGATCTCTACGGAACAAGTTGAATGAATAAATCGTTCGATTCGGAGCCAGAATAACAAGTAAAGTCTAGGTGGATTTTTCCTTAGGTATTGTCTTAAGTCAATCTATTTTTCCCAAAAGCAATTCCTCAATTCTTTTCTCTGTGCGTTCTTAGTTTAGATAATTAGTTAATTAAAACAAAACCTCTTTATTCTTAGGCTAGATAATAAAAAGACAATCATTACTAGTACTTTTAGTTCCTTTGGGTTCGACAATCCAGTCTTGCTAAAACTATACTACTGTTCGATAGGTACACTTGCCTACATCGCAATAATAGTTAGTTTAAGAACGAGTAATTATGAATATTTGAAACCTATCACGAAATCACGCGATCAAGTTTTTGACGTCGTTGCCGGGGAACTGAAATATTAGGAACGCTCGATTTTTATTACTTTAGCCATTTATTTTTCTTGCAATTTAATTTAATTTTATTATTTATTAACTTATTTTTTCTTTCTCTTGGCAGGTTTTTATAGTTTATGATTAGAAGAAACCCGTCGGGACCATTACTTTTTGACGAAGAAATCGATCGTACAGTTTGTAGAAACCAAAGAGAAATAAGGCGCAGCTTAAAATACATGGAGAACGAGCAAGAAGATGATACTCAACCCCTAACCGAAGAGATGGTTGAAAACCAAGGCAATCAGCTACCTCCTGCAATTGCGGTTAATCAAAACCCTACTCCACGCGCTATGTATGATTATGCTAAACCTTGATTAATAGGAACTGAATCTAGCATAGTTAGACTTGTTGTAGCTGCAAATACTTTTGAATTAAAACCTAACACTATTCAAATGATACAACAATTTGTTCAGTTTGATGGTTTGCAGGATGAGGATCCCAACGCTCATTTAGCCAACTTCTTAGAACTATGCGATACATTTAAAATTAATGGCGTTTCTGATGATGCCATACGTCTTCAGTTGTTTTCCTTTTCATTGAGGAACAAAGCTAAACAGTGGTTGAACTCGTTACCACGAGGTTCAATTACTACTTGGGAACAAATGACCGAAAAATTTTTACTAAAATATTTTTCGCCGGCTAAAACGGTTAAATTACATAATGATATCTCTTCTTTTGTGTAGATGGATTTAGAAACACTCTACGATGCATGGGAGAGATACAAGGATCTTCTGAGAAGCTGCCCGCATCATGGGTTACTGCTTTGGCTACAAGTACAAACATTTCACAATGGTCTGAATCCTTCGACTCGGCAAATGGTTGACACAGCGGTGGGCGGAACCATCAACAATAAAACACCGGAAGATGCCTATGAGTTTATAGAGGAGATGTCACTGAATAACTATCAGTGGAAAGTCATGAGGACAAAGCCAACTAAAATAACAGATGTTTATAACGCCAATTCGGTCGCCATGCTCTCTAATCAGGTAGAACTCTTAAATAAAATATTGATGGTTTTCTTAATTCTTCACAGGTTCACCCAGTAATGCAGAGCGAAGCAAGTAGCGGTGGAACAAACCATTCGGAATACCAATCTTATGGCCACAACATGGATAACGAGCAATTAAATTACATGGGTATAATCCTCGACCTCAAAACAATCTATATAGTAACACTTATAATGCAGGTTGGAGGAACCACCCCAATTTCTCGTGGGGCGGTCAAGGAAATCAAAGACCACAACATCCTCCGGGCTACCAACAACCTCCTTACCAACAGGAAAAGAAGCCAAACCTTGAAGAGATGCTCTCAAAGTTCATATCAGTGTCAGAAACCCATTTTCAGAACACCGAGACAGCACTTAAGAATCAACAAGCATCGATCCAAGGGCTCGAAACTTAGATAGGCCAGCTTTCCAAACTAATCTCCCAACGACCACAAGGTAGTTTGCCAAGTAATACCAAACCTAACCCAAGGGAACAACTCAAAGCAATTAATATTCAAGATGAAGGGTTCGTTGTGCTTGAACCAGAACCAAGGCAAGAAACTGTGATAAGCAAATGTTAAGGTGAGGTAGATCAAAATACAAACAAACCAGTGACTGTCGAATATGAACCTCGTGTGCCATACCCCAACGCGACAAGGAAAGACCGCTCAAATGAACAATTTGGTAAATTCTTTAAACTCTTAAAAAAATTACATATTAACTTACCGTTTATTAAAGCTCTATCGCAGATGCCACACGCAATGAAATTTTTAAATGAGCTTTTAGCAAAAAAGCGGAAGTTGGACGAGGCGTCGCATGTGGAGCTAAACGCAGTTTGCTCGGCCATTCTCCAAAATAAACTACCCAACAAACTAAAAGACCTAGGGAGCTTTACTATTCCTTGCTTAATTGGTAGTTTAGATGTTAATCATTTATTAACTGATCTAGGGCCTAGTATCAACGTCATGCCTTATAAAATTTTTAAGCAACTAGGTCTTGGGAAACCTAAACAGATTAGGATAAGCATTCAATTAGTAGATAAAACTATAATATTTCCTAGAGGTATTATTGAAGATGTGCTAGTTAAAATTGATAAATTTATATTTCCCATTGACTTTATTGTTCTAGACATAGAAGAGGATAGCAAACACTCCCTTAATTCTAGGAAGGCCCTTTTTAGGAACTGCTAAAACCATCATTGATGTTGGCACAGGTGAAATCAGACTCTGAGTGGGAGACGAAACAATCACCCTTCAAGCTCGCAATTCTGGCAACACATCAGGAATTGAAGGTGATCATTTAAACCATTCTACTAAACCTAGCAATATGGTGTAACCTACTTTGCAGAAAATGAGTCTGAAGGAAGCACAAGAGTAGTTCTCAAGCAATAGTAGAGGACCTGTTCATGAATGGTGGACGTACAAACCAAGAACACCTGACAAATTGAAACTACGCCAAAACAATCCCGATACCTCTCCAAATCAACTTAAGTTTGGTGATAAGGTCTTATTAGATACTGCAGATCCCCATATTGTCACTACCACACCGAATGAGGAAACTGCTCTTACGGTACTCAATATTTTTCCATTCGGTATGGTGGAGGTGAGTCATCCCAAGTTCGACACTTTTAAGGTAAACAACACCCAATTAAAACCTTATTTTGATGAGATTGATAGCAGGAATGAGGACTATAAACTCCTCAAACCACCATGACCATTCACTGAAGAGATAAGTCGAGCTTAGACTATAAATAAGCGCTTCTCGAGAGGCAAACCTAAGCACTAACAATATTAATTTCTTTAAATTTTGGTATCTAACTCCTAACTTACGAATAGAAATCTTGAATACAGGTGTTTTCACAGAGACATGGCCAAGCACACGGGCATGCTTAAGGCTGTGTGAAAACAGGGTAAGGATTTCCCCAACACGGGCTACGATAAAATGCCACGGCCGTGCGATATGACTGTGGTCGAGCCTGCCAAAACAACATGGGCGTGAGATACGCCCGTGTGGAAGAACCGTGGACGAGCCTACCAAAACAGTACGGGCATGTGACACGCCCATGTGGAACACCCGTGGTCAAACCTGTTAAATTAACACGGGAATGGGGCTTGCACACACAGGTGTGGGAGAAGCGAACGAAGCTAGACACACTTGCATGTGCGACAACGTAATACCCTATAACCAAGAATCGCTGGGAGGGTTATAAAGAGTTACCAACCCAAAACAATACATTTGTACATTCACATATAGATAATTTCATTAGCAATTATATGCATAGTCAAACACAATCAAAGATCGAAATTCAGACTTATACCAACATTCAAAAGTTTCCATATTCACATGGCTTATAGACAACAACATCTCAAAATATAATTCACTTAAGTCTATTCCATACATGCCATACTAACTCCAAAATATAGTAATACCAAAAAGATAGATAGTGTGACGAGTTGCTGACGATCCCTTCCTGAGTAGGTGACTGAAATCAACAATATATAAAACAGAGAAACATAACAAACGGAGTAAGCTTTCATAAGCTTAGTAAGTTTTAAGCAATGCAACAAATAAACTCAATTATCTAATTTCTCAAGACGTCATTTTCTAGATATTTTACCATTTGGCCGAATATACATAAGCACATAATGCACAATTAGCATTCTAATATCACTTAATCTGAATTCATATGGCATAAATAAATCGAATATTTTCACATACTTTCACACCTTGACCGAATATATATCATGATCATAAATATAGATATAACATTTATTCACATATGTATCACATTATACACTTATGATTCAATTCAAATCATACTCACATATAAGTACATAATACGTACCTGGCCAACTTATCGTATTGAACGTATTCATTTGTCGTTCTAACACGAGGTATCTTAGATCTAGACTTTTATCAAATCACCAGCATTCAGCCTACTAGGTTTTAAACCCGAATTCATTCACCGGCATTTCGCCTGCTAGGCTCGAAGCCCGATATCATTTCACCAGCATTATAGCCTGCTAGGCTCGAAGGCCGAATAGTATCTCACCGGCATTATAGCCTGTTAGGCTCAAAGGCCCGAATAGTATCTCACCGGCATTATAGCCTGCTAGGCTCAAAAGCCTGAATAGTATCTCACCGGTATTATAGCCTGCTAGGCTCAAAGGCCCGAATAGTATCTCACTGGCATTATAGCCTGCTAGGCTCAAAGGCCAGAATAGTATATCACTAGCATTATAGCCTGCTAGGCTCAAAGGCCCGAATAGTATATCACCGGCATTATAGCCTGCTAGGCTCAAAGGCCCGAATAGTATTGTACGATATTCAATTCAACAAGTTTCATATAACACAATCACACCCAATTAGGTACAAGCATCATTCGAATATATAATCCTACATTTTATTCACTTTTATTTCATTTCATCACTCACATTTATCATTTGATAGTTTACACATAACATCTTACTCATATTCATCTAACATTATCATTTGATCATAAAAGCCTATCACATTTTACTTCCATTAGAATTTCCATTCGGCCATATACATATATGACAAGTAATACTTAATTCTCATAATTTGTCATGTCATTATCGAATATTATTTATATTTAACTACTTAAAACTTACCTCGAATATTTTCGAACAATCTCGGATCGACTATTCAACTATTTTCTCTTTTCCCCTGTCCAACCTTGGTTCTCTATGCTCTTTAGCTAATTCAAACAAAATTTAATTTATTAAGGTCCCATCAAGCTAGCTTATAGTCGAATATTCATTGTATACTTAGCTCACATACACAAACACAAAACTCATAAGGCTTATCATATTTTCATATATATATATCTTTACCATATAGCCGAATATATATATAGCTCATCAATTAGGTATTTATTTACGTTTCCCTTTTAACACATATTGATCAACTAGACCATGCATTAGCCATTGACACATTCGATCATTAAAGCAATAACCTGTTAACATTCAAGCATTTTATACCAAAATTTCTCCCAAGGCCGAATTCATCTATAGCCTTTAGTACATATACAAAGTTTATATTAATTTATATACACAACATTAAACTAGTATCAATTAACTAAGTACTTTAAAATTTTCTTTAACTAAGTAACTTATTCGAAAATAATAAGGGAAAATCTAACCGGAAATATTAAGAGCAAATTTAATCGGAATTATTAAGAATAAATGTAACCGGAATTATTAAGAACAAATTTAACCAGAATTATTAAGAGCAAATTTAACCGAAATTATTAAGAACAAGTTTAACCGGAATTATTAAGAGCAAATTTAACCGGAATTATGAAGAACAAATTAACAAGCTTGACTAATCAAACATTCGACAATGACAATGGCAATTTAACAAACCTTAAATCCAACTTATAATTGTGCATATCACATTCAAAGCATCCACTCCATTCTATCATTTTAAAACACAAACATTACTCAAATATTATCTAAGTTCACATTCAGCAATTTCACAAATACACAAGCCGATTTTCCTATCATCTAAACTACCTATATGAAGATTAAACTATCTCAAACATCACCCATTCACAATTATTCATTAAAACATAAAAACAACAACCATTCCCTTCAAAATCTTCCACAGCTGAATACTCAAATCACTACCCAATTCAAAATTTTGACATGGGCTAAGTAAGGGACTTTGTAACTAGCTTAAAATATGCTACAATTTCAAAAACTAACATGAATTTCTTACCTTAATTCCAACTCAAAAGTGACCGAATGTAGTCTGACTTTCTTTTCCTCACCTAATTTCGGCTATGAAGAACAAAGATGAACAAGCTTTTCCCTTTACCTCATTTTTGTTCTTTTATTTATCTTTATTTTATGATACTAAAGCCATCAAATTTAATAATGCTAATTTAAAAAGCATATTTTGTTTATCACCATCATTATGGCCAGCCACTACTCATTAAAGTGGGAAATTTGACATGCAAATCCACCTATTTAACACCATAATTTATTTGGCCACTACAAAATTAACCTATCACATTTTCAAAAAATTTCACACAAGTCCTATTTAATAATTTCACTCACAAATGACAAAATCAAAGCATGAAATTTTCACACATGCACTTTCACATATAATAAGCATAGAATATAACCTCTAATTATTTTAATGGCTCAGTTTTGTGGTCCTGAAACCACTTTCTGATTAGGGTCAAATTAGGGCTATCACAGACACGGGCGTGTGAACCCACACGCCCGAGGAACACAGGTGTGTACTAAATGTCAGACGCGCCAAAATTTGAAATTCGCGAATCACACAGGCTGAAATTGGGGAACACGGGCGTGTGTCCTGGTCGTGTGGCCCAAAATCTATAAATATCCTACACTATTCACTTTCTTCCCATTCAAAACCCCTAAACCTAGCTACTGGAACTCTACACGGCCTCCCTGCCATGCCTGTGTGCTGCCTACAACTACATTCTCGATGCCTAATCTCTCCCCTTAGCGTTTGTTAACTCATTTTTCTTTTATTTCATTGATTTATAATGCTTTTTATCATATTAATCTATATTTTTCATGTTATTTCCATATTGATAATCACATAAATTTCATTTATCAAACAAGTTATCATCTTTCTCATGTTTAAAATCTTACTCATTACATGATTCCTACACTTCATTCAATTAGTTAGAAGTGAATATTCATGGCTAGGATAGTTGAAATAATCATGCATATTTTGTTGACATCTCTTTTCATTCATATAGTATTTTACATTCCATTCCTTGCCATTTTTGCTTTTATTACCATGCTCATGCCACAAAGAAATGGGTCAATGAACTTATTGTTTTAATTGAATTCAGTAATTTAGTTATGCATTTTCCTTTTCGAATTTAGTCACTTTCCTTTTATATATTATAAATTGTCTACTCATCAAAAGACGAATTGATGTCTCCATTTGCAGGTACACAATGTCGTCTTCAAGAAGAAAGAAAACTGTCGTACCTACTTCAAAAAAAGAGAAGGGAGCGTCCTCTTCCGCATGTCCAACCGCGAAAATTCGTCACCCTCTTCTACAGTTTCCCCGAGGGCCTCAGGAAGAACATTTCCAAATACTTCGGGCCTGACCTTTAATTGAGGGCCGCTGCATCGACTGGGCTACCGTAGAACAAGTTTAGATGGCTGATGCGATTTAGGCCCTTTTAACCACTGACCCTTGGAAACTGTTCTTTGGGATTATCGAGCCAAGATACCTCAACATCACGATGGAACTATGCTCAACATTCCATCTTCAAATCGTAATGACAAGGTACGATGATCCCGACATGGTCCAATTTCGCCTAGGCAAATTAATCCGCTAGCTAAGCGTCCTAGAGTTTGGTGCTATACTAGGCTTATATACGGAGGAGTTCAAGAAGGAGAATGAACTACATGCTCTCAGTCGCCACATACATTTCTCTCCCTCAAAGTGCTAGCACACTTTGGCCCCTAGCACGGTCTCCTACAATCCTAGCCGCTCCAAGGAATCAGTTCTCCCACCATCCCTGAGGTACTTACATGCTATTTTAGCTCACACGATTACAGGGAGGCGAGAGAGCACTGGCATCGTCAACACCCACGACGTCTACTTCTTATGGTACATGTCGCAAGGGTACGTCATCGACCTTGCCTGTTTCATCGCCCTTGCGATTCAGCACCAAATAGAGCGGCATAGGAAGGGGTCATCTCTATTGGCCCCTATGTGACTCGGCTAGCGCGACACTTCGCGCTCCTCAACATCGCGGCCCAAGAATCATCCCTCACCCTCATCTGCCAAATGTCTCCACAAGGCATCTCGAGCATGCTTAGCATGAGGATGATCGTGAGGCACCGAGGAACCTACCCTCCCCAGTATCGTCTCGCCCAATCTACCGAGGAGGAGGCCTACGAGGACATTCCTGATGATGTCCCCCCATAGCACGAAGGCCCACCGACTCAGCCACCACCACCCTCTCGTCCAGTTCATGCGGTGGCTTCATATGCTGACATCTCTGAGCGCCTCACCCAAGTCGTGAAGCAGTGTTTTCAACGATTTGACAACATTGATGCTACTCTACAGCAGATTTGTCAGCACCTCCACATCTCATCGCTAGTCCCACCTCGCGAACCATCAAACGGTAAATATGTTTAAAAACATATTTATTTATTATTTTAAGTTTTTAATTTTTATTGAAACCACTTTTTATTTTTATTAGATTTTAGAAATTTTATTTTTAATTATTAATTTCAGTTATTTCTTTTTGAATAATTATTCTCCCTAATATCCCCTAATAAGTTCTTGATTTTATCACAGTCATATAGAGCTCTTAATCTCATCATCACATAAGAACTAAAACTCCACCGGGAAAGGTTCTCCACGATGCCATATCCTAATCGACCACAACCATAGCTACCACTAGATATAACATTCTTTTGGCGCAGGACTTACGGCCTAATGAACCTCTACGACTGCCGGAGTATCCTCCTCCGCTATCGAATCGATTCCCCTCCAGAATTTTAGTTCGAGGAATTCATCATACAGGAAGTTTCACTTCTCTCCCTATCTTATTTTTATACTCTAATATCTATCTTTGCACATTGAGGGCAATGTACATCTTAAGTGTGGGGGGGTATTTATTACATTATCAGAAAAATCCCTGAATGATTACCTTGTTCTCTTGAAAAGCTCTCATATGATATTTAGGATAAATTTTAATTGATTTATGATTTTGAGTGATATATCTTGAATTAATACATAGGGATTTATGCATTGATTGTTTAAAATTTTAAGATAATTCACGAGTCTAAACATCAAAAAGCCATAATTTTTGTGAGATTTTTGAGCATTTTGAGCATGTATTAATTCTTTCATGCTCACTTTTATTATTGTTTTGAGTGCGTCATTATTGAACTGTTATTCTAGAACTTGCTTGATTAGGCATGTTGAGACCACACCATTTGATTTGATATATCAAAATGATTAAGGCACTTAGGATTAACTCACTCATGCCATGAAAAGCCTACCTCCATGATTAACCCTTAGTAAACCCATTTGAGCCTAACAAGCCATTCCTCATATTAACCTTAATATTAACCCTTAACCCATTATTATTGAAATCCCCTAAATTAATTTGATTCCTATTTCTGTGGAGATTTGAGTTGAAGAAATTGCTTAGCTATGTCTTATTTGTAATAGGTTAGTCTATGATTATTTAACTTGTTCTGAAAAAAAAGAAAAAAAAACAACTATGTATTCATATCTGTAATTTCATATTCTGAGAGAATCTCTGTTGTACGCAAGTGAAGATTAACTCCTTTTCTAGTTAGGCAATTTTTTAATTCAATCTCGATTCTAACCCTTTCTTTCAGCATGTGACGATACCCCCTAACCAAACCTCATTACAACCCTCTAAAGACCTTTTGATTGATCTATCATCTTAAATTATAATGGTGGAGGTTTGATTTTCATGCAAGCCTATGGTAATGACTTTTCATTATTGACTGTTGAGTGCTTCATTTATTGTCCTTAAACACCTCGAGTGATTTGAGTGAATCTTTAGTGAGGATGTGAAACTCTATGATATTCTGAATCAAAGGTAATTACTTAGATGCGGAGGGACACCTATGTTTGCATGATTAAATACTCAACTTGGAATGTTTGAAACTTTTATGTTCTTTTAGTTGAATTCTCAATGTATGATTACTTATGGATTAATGTGAGATATTATCGATTGAAATTATAAGTTGAGAAGAATTTATTTTGATTATGAGTAGATAATTTTGCTTAAGGACAAGCAAATGCTTAAGTGTGGGGGTATTTGATAAACCATAAATTATACTTATTTTTACCTCATGTTTAATGCATTTTATGGATGATTTCACATTAGAATTGGTGAATTCGATGCTCCTAATGCTTTAATTTCATGTTTTATAATTAGGAGAGCATAGGAGAGCGAAAGGAACAAGAAACGGGCCAAAAACGGAGAAAATAGGCCAAAGTACAAAATCGACAAGGCCTGGACCTCCTCACACGGGTAGACCACACGGCCATGTCAATTTGGCAGGCTCGAACATGGCCTGAAGTAATCGAACACAAGCGTGTGCCACGGGCGTGTCCCTGCCGAGCCCAAGTTGAGTCTAATTTGGAAAAGGCTAATTTTGAGGGCTTTTAGGCATTGCAAAGCCTATAAATACACCCTAGAGGAGGAAGAAAAAGGAGGCGGAGAAGGGGGAGTAAGGAATTACTCCAAGGAAGCTAATTGATCCATCTCAGAAGTCGGATTCATTATCAAAATTGAAGATCTCTCCTCAATTTCCCTTCAGGAGTTTTGGGTTTTCTTTATGTTTTGTATTCTTTATTCTTCTGAGATGTTTTCTTATTTAGTTATGAACTAAAACCCCTAAATACTTAAGGGGAATGAAACCTAAGACGAATCTTGTTATTATTTTTTGAATTGTATGATAAATATTTATCTTATTCTTAATTATGTGTTCTTAATTCTTGTTTTGATATCCTGTAGTCTTGATTCAAGACATGCTCATATTCGAGGAGGAATAGACCTGCCTAAGAGTACATTTGTCATAATTAAGCGGAGTTGATTGCGCGCCTAGACATAGGGTGACAAGATTTTGCCGGATTAGGGTGAAACCTAATAAGGGGATCCATAGTTCGAGTTAATGCAACCCTAGAGTGTTAATTAGAGAAAAGTCTCAGTTATTCAATCTAGGGATTAGACATTTTTAGTCTTGAATAGGGATAATAACATAACTTAGGGATCTCTACGAAACAAGTTGAATGAATAAATCATCCGATTCGGAGCCAGAATAACAAGTAAAGTCTAGGTGGATTTTTCCTTAGGTATTGTCTTAAGTCAATCGATTTTTCCCAAAAGCAATTCCCCAATTCTTTTCTCTGTGCATTATTAGTTTAGATAATTAGTTAATTACAACAAAAACTCTTTATTCTTAGCCTAGATAATAAAAAGATAGTCATTACTAGTACTTTTATTTCCTTTGGGTTCGACAATCCGGTCTTGCTAAAACTATACTACTGTTCGATAGGTACACTTGCCTACATCGTAATAATAGTTAGTGTAAGACTGAGTAATAATAAATATTTAAAACCTATCATGAAATCACGCAATCAATGTTCATCATAACAACAACAAAAATTAAAGAGATTGGGAACAAGAATCAAATCTGGTGTTTTTCCGAGGCTTTGACAAAGTTGCTCTGCTCTTCATTCTTTGTTGTCCTTGCCGATCAAGGCCTCTATGAACACTCAATTTTTTCTCCAAAATGGTTGAAGGAGAACCCTTTTCTAAGGGAAGAAATCGGCACAAGAGCAAGAGACTTGAAATTGAAAAATGAGAGGAGAAAGTGAGAGAGGAGAGAAGAAATGTGAATGAATTGAGGTGTGCTTTGAATGATCAGCCAATGGGGTTTTTATAGCTGAATGTGGTAGATAAAATTTTCTAAAAATAGCAGCCAAAGAGCCATCCCTTGGCCGACCACCTATGTGGCAAAGTTGATGGCTTCAACTTTTCTAAATATGGTTTGGGGCAAATCCATAAAGCCATCAATTGTGGAGGGGCTTGAATGCAACATTGAAAAGTGTTAAAGGGCTTCTTTGCAAGCTTAATTAATCAGCTAATAAGCTGATTTGGGTCTGCATATGGATGGTTTTGGGCTGCCCAATCCTTGGCCTGTTCAGTTCAATAGGTTCGATTCAACTGGACCACATTTTCCATAATTAATTAATAATAATTTATTTAGCCAAAATTAAATTGGGTATAAATTAAAATTAATTATATTATGAATTAATACACATAATTGGACCGTCTTAGTATGGAAATTAATTTGCCTCAATACTTCAAATTGCTTCTCAGTTTTGTGCTTCTGGCATGTCTACCGAGCCGTTTTTCGCCTTTTGTGAAAATCTATCGAAAATAACCAAAATTCATAAAAAATAATTATAAAATTAACTAAATTTCAACATGTTCATGTTTTAAGTGCACTTTAATTATTTTATAAAAATTAAATGTTTTTTGATAAGAATTTAACCGAATTCGCATGAATTTAAGTTAAAAAGGGTATGAAAAAGTGTGTAAATTTTTATGTTTCCACACCCCCAAACTTAATTCATTGCTTGTCACGAGTAATGCACAAATTTTGAAAATAATTTCTCGAAAACACCTTTGAAAATTTCTTTCAGAACAACTTATGCTCAAAGACAAGAAATTTGATAATTATGCTACTTATGTATACATATCGTTCAAATAAATCTCAACAACTATTGTGATAGAAAAAATTAGACTAAATGTCTCCTAGTAAAGTCATGTTAAACCTTATCAATGTAATTTTATTCTCTTTATTCAAGATTAAGCTGTAATCATTAAGTTTAACTTATGTCTTCATATGTTGTACGTAGTAATTTCTCTCCACTAATGTAGGTAGCATTGGAACTTTTCAATCAATAGGTCTTTAACAAGGTTGTAACATGGCTGGGCTTAAGGGTAGGTAAAAAATAGATAGATTTAGGTTTTTAAACCCTAGACTAATCTTGCATCAGACCTTAAAAATAATTACCTTCAATACATCAACTTTCCTCGTTTTGACATGCTCTTTTGTACATCTTATTTTAAGAACTCATGCTCTTTTTTTAAAAAAAAAATTCAAGCATTTTGCTGAATGTACTACAATTTTAGAGCATTCGATACTTCTTTTCAACTCCCCCAAACTTATTTTTAAAGAATACTTTGAATAACATTGAGTCTAGTGTTTAGGACAATTTTAAGATAGTTAAGAGAGAAGTGATGGCTAAATTTGCAAGGGTTCAAATAAAATTAGGCCATATAGTCTCAAAGTTGGGTTTCAAAGGATAAAAATTTCATCATGGTTGGCTTGAAAGGCTCAAACGGTCCAATCAAAAGTTGCCTAAATCATTTTCAATGTTCCATGCTTCCTAGGATTTCGCTCGAGAAACTACTAAGTCAATTTTAAAGACTTAAACTTTCATGCAAGCATAACTTTCGTAAGGAACTAAAAATTTATGGTACGATTTGCATGCTTTATTATTAATACATTTATATCATTATTAAGTTAACATAAAAATTTATTGAAATAATAGAACTTTATATATATTGAAGTTTAGCATATTTAACAAAATTTCCAATTATTGAACAAAATATATCCTAATAATAATTAAAAGAAAATTTTATTCGAATGAAAATAATTCAAATTCAATTTTTTTGTCCCCTCTACTTAAGATGGACAATGTCCTCATTGTATAAGGTAGGATTCTAGAAAAGAGGAGGTGAGTCAATAGGTGAGTTAAACTGCCACAATTTATACTTTACGACTTGTTCAAATTTTATTTATGATTTTCCTCTCTTATTATGTGAAAATAAAAAAATTTCCTAATTAAACTTAATCCTAAAATGACCTAAAAACAGAAATAAAATAAGGTTAATATCCCCTTTTTTATTTATTTGCAGACCCTTCTGAATTTGACTCATCTTTTGCTCCATCATTATTGTCTTTGCATGAATCGCTTCGCTCCTTCTTCGATAATGGACTCCATGGTTCAAATATAAAATCTAGAAATTCAGGCACAAAAATAAATGAGTCATTGTAAATTTTCTTAAAAGCACTTCTAATCGAGTCATCCCTTATTTTTGAGTATCTCTAGTAGGCTTGTTGCTGCCATTGCATATGCTGCATTATGTCCATAAACTTGACAGCTCATCCTGAAGATCTGGGCTAGGTGGTTGAGCTCTTAACATTGAGGTTTCATCATCAGGTTTAACTTCTGGTTCCAATGGTTCCACCTTATCAAGGACTTCAGCCGATTGCATTAGTTCGATCTCTGTGGGATCTTCTTCCTCTTCTTCGGGATCCTCACTTTCTTCAATTCGCTATTGTAGAACAGAATCTCCAGCTATCCCGTAAAGGTCCCAATCTATGATTGTGCCCTAGCTATAACCTGTCTTCT
The DNA here is from genome assembly GCF_025698485.1 of Gossypium arboreum. NCBI lineage: Eukaryota > Viridiplantae > Streptophyta > Magnoliopsida > Malvales > Malvaceae > Gossypium > Gossypium arboreum. Next base: position 27,023,409 of record NC_069073.1, on the reverse strand, counting down.
TTACGTTTGTAAGAATTTTAGCTTTCAAGCACAAAATTGTTATCGTAAAGGGAAAGTAGGCCGGGCCAGAATGTCTAACGGCACAATTCCGCATCTCTCTTAGGATAATTTTTCCCACATCAATGGTCTTTCCAGTTAAAATTGAGTATAATAAGACCATTCACTCTAATGAAATTGTAGTCCCATGTGAGCTAGGTATAAGGCTGAAACGGATGAAATAGAACCATAACTTTACAATTGGTGTCAGATATTCTCTTCGACAAGTGTGTATTCCTTACTTTGATGCATTCCATGTAGAACTTGGAACTGTAAGTTCCTCAAGAATTTCTTGCAAATTTTCAGGTTTTATATTGCTCATCAAGGAAGAATCTTCATCGTTTTCAAAATCAGGAAATTCAAAAAACTCATTAATAGCATTTGAAGTTATTGGTACCTTGATTCCGTGAACTGGAACTTCTGTCAACTCGCTTGAGGTTAAATTCGCATAGAATTCACGAACTTGTTCCTCATCCGTACTAGTTCTCTTCTTATAAAACTATTCCCAATTGAGGTCTTTAGCAACTTGACGAATACGTGCCATAAAATCTTTGTAGTTGCTCTCTTTCAATGTAAAGCCTTTCTCTGGATACATCTGTTGATTTTTTAAGATACTTTCGTATCTTACTTTGGCTTCTTCATAATGGAACTTGTTTTGTGTTTCATCAATTTGGGCGTAGGCACGAGTACTCTTGCGAGGCATGATTAACCACCTTTTTCGTAAAAATTAAAAATTCCTAAAGAAAATAATTATGAAACAAAAGTCGGCAAATAAGAATAGGTTGGAGGGTTATCGGCTAAAGGGGTTGGTGCAAAGTTGGTGAGTTACTCATGTGTGCGAGGCAAGAGTGCGTTAGGGGAATTGAAGCTACGACACTAGGTGTATTGGGGGCTTGAGTGATGGATGAATGGGAAGATGGGTGAAATCTATAGAGGAAGGAATAGGACTTAAAGTAGAATTCTTAGAACAATTAAATTATTATAAGTTCTAAACCTAAGTAAAGTGAACAACAAATAATAATTAATAAAATACATATTAAATTATTAATGCTATTAAATTATTTTAAAAATAGAATAAACTAATCCTAATTCTATGCTAAATTGATAAAAATTAATATATAAATTATAATAGATATAATTATATATTAAAGGTTATAAAACTTATCAAATAAAATATGATTAAATTAAAACTAACCTAACTCTATATAAAGTTAATAATAATTAATATATATTATAATGAATATAATTATATATTAATAATTATCATCTTTTTATTAAACTAAGAACATTTATTCTAGAAGCCTTTTGAAAATATTTACAAAAGAGGCATCTAATTTTTATTATTTACAAAAATAGCAACAAAATTTTAAAATAGTTCAATTAAGTCCCTAGACTTAATGAAAATTTGAAATTGAGTTGCAATTTAAAACTTGGATCAAAATTGATCCTTTTATTTGAAAAACCAAAAATTTTATTTTATTTAGGGAATAATTTCTCAGAAAATTATATTAAAATCAATTCCCAGGAAAGATTGGAGGGGTCACAAGCGGTCCCGCTTAAGTTCAAATCTCCTAGATAGAATTTATTTAAACATACTAATCCCGAAAATATACTGTAAATCATTTATTAAAGAGGAAAATAAGAAAAATTCAAACATTTGATAAAATGAATGAAATTTGATTCCATTCAGTCTTATCTCCCCAATAATGTTTCAGACGCTGAGCATTAACTTGAACATTACCTCCCCTACCTTAGAAACAACTATTTCGACTAGGGTCTAAACCAGACTGTTACATCTTTCTTTTTCACGAACAATATCGGTGCACCCCAGGGAGAATAACTCGATTGTAAAAAACCTCTGTCTGTTAATTCTTGCAACTGAGCTTTCAACTCTTTCAATTCTGTTGGAGCCATTCTATACGAAGCTATCGATATCAGAGGTGTTCTTGTTATTAATTCAATACCAAATTCAACCTCCCTAGTCGGTGGTAAACATGGTAAATCTTGTGGAAATACATCCAAAAACTCACAAACAATAGGTACAGATTCAATCTTTGATTCTGACACTTTTGTATCCAGCACGTATGCAAGATATGCATCATAGCCCTTTCTCAAATATTTCTGAGCTAATATAGAAGATATCACAGTAGATAATTCAATCGAATCATTAGACTCAATCCGAAGAATCTCACCATTTTGACATTTTAATTCGATAGTCTTCTGTAGTCAACCAGTCCATACCCAGAATCACATCAAACTTATCGAATGGTAGAAGCATCACATCAGCTCAAAAATAGTAAACCCAGGTCATCAGAGAATAATTCTTACAAATTTTATCAACTAAAACAAACTTGCCTAAGGGGTTCGATAATTTAATTACAAACTCTGTAGGCTTGACATGTAAACTCTTTTTAAATACTAAATTCATACAGATATATGAATGGGTTGATCTAGGATCTATCAACGCAACTATATCAGTATCAAAAAGAGAAAAAGTACCAGTAATAACGTCTGGTGATGATGCCTCCTCTCATGCACGTATAGCATAAGCCCTGGCAGGTGCTCGTGCCTCAGATCTCATAGTCGAATCTCTCGTAGCATCTCAATTACCACTCACATTTCTGGTGTTCTGGGGCGGTCTCCCTCTAGTAGTCGTGTTACTTGTTTTCACCGGTTGTTCTCGTTCGGCCGTGAACTTTTCTGGACAATCACGGAGAAAATGATCAAAAGATCTACATTTAAGGTAAGCTCCTCTCACTAATCTACATTCACCTTAATGTCGCTTATTGCAATGTTTACATTTAGATCCAGCATTTCTAACACATCCCACACTGGCCACAGATGTCGCCTGAGGTTATGAACTTGATTGTCTCGTATTTCTATCTCTAATAGAAATTCCCACAGAGGCTGTAGAACGAGGATGATATTCTCTAAACCTCTTTGATGCTGACTGATTTGATTTGCTTGTAAATCTTTTTCTAGACTCTAGCCTCTGAATCAGCTTTTCTTTTCTCTTTAGAAAGCTCTTCGACTTTGCAGGCTCGGTCAAACAAAACAACAAAATTTTTCAACTCAAGAATTCCAATTAGCACTCTAATTTCTTCATTAAATCCATCCTCGAATCTTTTACACATTATAGCTTCAAAAGAAACACATTCACAAGCATATTTGCGCAATCGTACAAACTCCCTCTCATACTCTATAACTATTATACGTCCTTGTTTCAATTCAAGGAATTCTTTTCTCTTCTAATCAATGAACCTTTGGCTGATATATTTCTTTCTAAATTCAACTTGAAAGAAATCCCAAGTGACTCTTTCTGGCAGAACTACGGATATGAAGATATTCCACCACTTGTAACAGCCTAATTTTGGAGCTAATTAGAATAGTGGTCTCGTGACCACAAATTTGGAGTCGATTAAATTATTTTATTATTACTTTAGAGTCATATTATGATTATAAGAGTGCATGAAAAATTGGTGAGTTAATTTTAACGTTTATGAGCACAATTGTGAAAAAGGACTAAATTGCATAACGTGTAAAAGTCTTGAATTGATAGTTAAAGGTGTTAAAATAGCTAGATAACCAAAATTAGGGGCCTTTAAAAGGTAATTAGACCCTTAAATGAAAACATAGCCGGCCATGAGACAAGAAAATCAATTAGTCAAAGTGTTAGGTTTTGATGACATTAGCAAATTGAGTAAAATAAAGAAAAGTTGCCATCTTTTCTTTTCTTCTCCCATACACCACCAAAAATAAGTCATTGAAGGGGGTTTGAATGCTCAAAATTTTCAGTTACTTAGTTGACTCACAAGTAAGTGATTCCTATACCCTTTGTTGATGATTTTTGCATTTTTGAGACCCTTGAAGCATGAGCTTTCAAATGAGGGGTATATCTTACAGAAGGTTGAAGATATAGGGCTTTTCCATGAGAGCATTTAGGGTGTTTTCAAAAATTTTATAAAAGAATATGAGTCTTAGTTGTGTAATAGACAACTTTTGTGAAAGGTGTTACCTTGAAAACACATAAAGGGATCATTTTGCACAAATTGTAAAATGAATGATAAATGTGTGAAATAAAGAGAATTTGGGGTTGCTATTAGAGTAAAAAGAGTTCATATAAGCTTACGATGCGAAGAAATTTGATAAAAATTGATTTTTGAGCATAGGGGTAAAATGGTCATTTTGCCAAAGTGTAGGGGCAAAACGGTCATTTGATCGAAGATGTGAATTTTAATTTCTCAATTTTATTTAGTGATTTAATTAGTGCATTTTGCTATCTTAGATCAAGAATTGCCAAATTCGAACCTAGATCAGGGAAAAGCCAAGAAAGTCGACTAAATTAACTAGTCGCCACATTTTGTAGTCCAAGGTAAGTTGTATGTAAATAATACAACTACATTACCAATGTATGTGTTGAATTGTATTTGAATTAATATAGAATGAATTGCTTGACTGTGGAATTGAGATGGTATGATGATAATAGAGATAGTAGAGTTCCTGTTCGAACCTAAGAAATAAATCGAATATTCATGCCGTGACGGTTGGGTCATTTGTATGTGAGCTAGTGTAAGACATGTTTGGGACATGCATCGGCCACCTTATGAGAGCCAGTGTAAGACCATGTCTGGGACATGGCATCAGCATTGAGATGAGAGCTAGTGTAAGACATGTCTGGGACATGCATCGGCTACGAGATGATAGTTAGTGTAAGACCATGTTTGGGACATGGCATCGACTTGAGATGTGAGCCAGTGTAAAACCATGTTTGGGACATGGCATTAGCACCTTACCCATGTCTGAGGCTTAATGAATATCCGATAGTGTTACAAATGGTTCAACAGTGAACGCTATGTTCTTAAGGTAATAAGGAAAGTAAAACCGTGTTGTTAGTGGTACAAGTAACTAATTGGTACGTATGAGATATGAGCTCATTGAACAATATGTGACTAGTATGGATGGTAATGAGTAAGTTATGCCTATGCCTACCTTGGTATCATGAGCATGTGGATCATTTATAAAATGTTGTTGTTGTTGTGTACTTGCTTATATGCAACTTACTAAGCTTTTAAGCTTACTCCTTTTCCTTTCCATTTCCTTACAGTGCCGCCTAACTAGCTCAAGGATTCCAGAAGTCAGAGATATCGATCACACTATCAACAGAAGAATTCGGTATAGTTTGGATTTATATTTTTGAATATCGCATGTATAAGACTTAGACTTTATTATTTTTTGTCCTTGAGAATTGCAAAATTTGTTGGCTTGGGTTGGAAACCCTTTAATTTGTATTAAGCTTTGAGTGACAATAATATTCATTTTGAATTTATAAAAAATGCATTCTAATAGTTGAATGAATGTCTATTATGGTTGATTTAGTTATAGGAGTTATACTTGTTTCGATATTGGTTGGTATTTGTATGGAACTATATATGTAAGGGTGGCAATAAGGCTTGGTAAATAGCCTTGTACTGTCCACACGGGCATGTGTGTAGGTCGTGTGTGACACATGGTCTGCCCCATGGGAGTGTGGTTCGGCCGCGTGTCCTCTGTACATAAAAATTTCAAGTCAGTATGCATGGCAATAAATATACGGGCATAGACACGGCCGTGTGTCTCAGCCGTGTAGAGGGTACAGCCCAGCACACAGACGTGTGCCTTGGTCGTGTGACATTATGAGAATGCTGACGTTAGAAATAGAACACCCAGGTTTTTGCACACGGGTTAGGACACGAACGTGTCGTGGTCGCGTGAGGAACACAGGCCAATGACACGGGCATGTGTCTAGAGTGTGAAAACCCTTGTAGGTGTGAATTAGCAATTAATTCAACACGGGTGTGAGACACGGGCATGTCCTAAGGTGCTTAAGCCGTGTGTGCCACACGGGCCGTTAGCACGACCATGTCAAGTTGGTCACACAGGTGTGTTACCGTTCCACACGGGCGTGTGCCCTGTTTTAAGGACAAAATTTTCATGGTTGGTTTAAGGACCCGGTATAGTCCTAAATGGTTTTCAACGATCGATTTAAGGCTCTTAGGCCCATAATAAGAAGTTTAAAGTGGAAATTGAAAAAGTTTTATGTTTGGATCGAGTATTGGTGACTTGAGATTCGTTGTATGCATGAGATCAAGTTAGGTAATGCCTTGTGCTCCTCCCTAGTGTGGGTTACGAGTATAGGGTGTTACATCACTGATATGCAGTATCTCTCAACAATGATACAACACACTTCATACATTCTTTAAGTGTGTAAGATAATTTTTCGAATACCTAAATAGTGTTCTCAAGCCAAAACTCGGCTTTCTTAGGATCATCATTAACAGTGGCTCTAAATTCCTCAGCTTTGTGTTTCCGTATTCTATCAATAGATGGTTTATTTAATCATAAAGGATCAATACCTTGATGAGCTATAGGGATTGGTTGTGGAACATGTAACACCCCAAACCCGGCCTAGACATTATGGCCGGATCCGACGTGCCACATCGAAGCGTTCAAAAAACATTTTATATTGTACCAAGCTTAAGTACCAAGCTCCCTTCGGATCCAATCCTAAACATGCACACCGCCATTGCCACACCTCAACGTCATGTATATTTTCAGGAAACCAATTTGATTAAGTCTTTTTACGAAAAGTGATTAATTTTGGAAAATATTTTCATTGCGGAAGCTTTGCTTGTTGTCTTGTTATTTTGAAATCAATTACTGTTCTTGAAAACGCGCCCTATAGCTATCCAATTTCAACAGTTAAATATAAGTAATACCTATCTTAACAAAACATAAAATTAAGTGGCTTTATTACATTTAAAAACCCAAAACCTTAAGCATAAATAAAAGGATGTCCAGTTCACCAGAAGAAAAATCGAATTTGCAGAACGTGTGGCCACTCCGAATCCCTTACAGCTCCAAGCCCATTAAGGTTGGGGAGTACATGCGTGGATGAAAATAAAGGGGTGAGTTTGGGGAAACTCAGTGTGTAAATTAACCCAACCATAGCCTATATCGGTTCAAACCACAGAAAATAGAATAAGTTTGCCTTAGCCCAGAATAGAATTCAGAATAAAGCCCATAGTCCCATAACAGATCAGAACAGATATTACATGTTTATGCAAAACCCAACCCATATCCAACCATATGCACCCCCATACCAACCTTTCACGATGTGGGGAGACTACTTGACCCACCCAACCACTACACGCCATAGAAATATGCAGCATGGCTGCCAGAACAGATAATGTGATAGAGTCACCAGATACAGATAATCGTGGCAGAGCCACCAGAACAGATATATGTGGCAGAGCCACCAGATCAGATAATTATGGCATAGCCACCAGGACGCTTCCTCCATAATATAACCCATGTCCCCATGCAACAGATATACAACCATGGCATACATCATACGGAATCAGATCATCATGCTTTTCAGTCAAAAGTAACCCTACGGGTATAATGGTAATTTTCACTTAGGGGTATAACAGTAATTTTCCATACATAGGGGTATTCAAGTAATTTAACTACTCTTATGGTTTTCATGCATAACATAGCCATTTACGTACGACCAGAAACACTTACCGCGTTTTCTTACCGAATTGGGCCTGCTGGCCCATTATCCCGATTTTGGCCCATTAAGCCCAAAAACATCGAAATGCACAAAATCGTGCACTCTATAGTCTTATCACTTTAATTTACCATATACATCACACTATTAATCTCACGAGCATTCGCACACTCGTAAGTTCTCGAAATATCAGCTTTTCGGCATTTTGGCTTTTCGGCTTTTGCTGATCTAGTCTATAAGAGGGTGTCAGTTACACACTTGTTTGTGACGATATGTTGACGAGATCCACACACGAACTGCCTACAATTGGATTACTAACATGTTAATCTAACTATCGAAAACGAACTACGTATTAACCCCTTACCATAATCGGCCAATAGCACCTTAGGCACTAGCGATCCTACCTTTGCCAAAATTAACGATTATGTCTAGATCCAATCGTTCCAGTTGTCCAAGCCTTTGATCAGTAGCCTCTACATCACACTAGCATCAAAAATAAAATAGTTATCACAACCCTTAGAGCTTCAAGCCCAAATCGACAGTCTCCCTAACCTTTAGGGGTTTCGGCTTTTTCTAAAACCTGAAATAAAGTTTAGGCTCAAAAACTTACCACCGGTTCCTTCAGCCAATGATTCCAATTAACTCCTACACGATTCTGATGTAGATCTAACTCCTCAAATTATAACAAAAGTCAAGCCTTTAGTGATCTTAAAATTCAGCTATGTCCCTATGGCTATGCGTTTTTGGTTTTTTTTTTCTAACAGTGAAGAAAAGATGGGGTTTTGTAGTGGCTTTTTCGACAGAGGTTTAGGTTTCAGAAAAAGAAAGAATTGATCAAAAAGGATGAAGAAAAATCAGAAGGTTTTTGCTGGGAGAATTCGGCACAGACAATATGAACTTTCGGGATTTCGACTTTTGTGATATTTGGCTGTAAGGCTTGAAAATAATAGTAAGAAAGTGGTGTAGAGTAGAGTGGTAGAAGGATTCGGCTATGGAGAAAAAAAGAGGAGAAGGTAGATGGAGAGAAAAAGTAAAAAAAGGAGGAGGAGGAAGGATGGTCAGAAAAACAACACAACTTACCCCCAGATGCCGAATTTATACTTGGCATTTAACCTAGCCAAAATTTACCCCCTAAAGAAACCCTTGGCCAGCCAACTCTTGCTCCTCAAGAGTCCATCATCCGGCCAATACTGCTCTCCCTAATCAGCTCCTAAATCCTCTCTCTTATCCCCTCCTTACTCAATCTCCTGAGCAACTTAAACTCCTCCTGAAAGTCTTTTACTTGAGTTCTATTACTTACCCTTTCTAAACATAAAAAAATAATTCCTTTAATATGCTCCCATTGTGACTTGAACCTTGGTTCTCCCTAGCATCCACACGCCACTTTTATAGCCTTCCCAGTGGCGTCACATGCCACTTTGCCACCTGCTTCGTTGTGTTTTATTTTACTCAATTAATACTTAAAAGCCTAGTTAACAGAACCCCTTTTTTTTTCCTATGGAATTAAAATTAATTAAAAATACAGGGTTTTAACTGAAGCTTGGGTCTTCTAGAGGCCCACTAATATAATTAATCCTACACCAAGCAGACAGAACACAGAAATTTTAAATTTTTCCAGCATACACAAAATTCTCGAAAATTGGGGCGTTACAACTCTACCCTCCTCAAAGAAATTTCGTCCTCGAAATTTACTTGATCCAAACAGATGAGGGTATTGTTGTTGTATCGCCTCTTCTGGCTCCCAAGTAGCTTCCTCCCTGCCATGATTACACCAAAGCACTTTCACTAATGGGACAAATTTCCTTCTTAGAACCTTAACATCTCGAGCCAATATTTGCACAGGTTTCTCCTTGAAGGTCAAAACAGTTTGCACTTCAATATCTGCAACCGGCACGACATGAGCAGGGTCAGAACGATAACGCCTTAACATGGAGACGTGAAAAACATCATGAATCCTATCTAACTCTAGAGGCAATTCCAATTGATAAGCCACTAGGCCTACTCACTTCAAAATCCGATAAGGCCCAATGAACCGCGGAGTCAACTTGCCCTTCTTACCAAACCTTAATATCTTCTTCCAAGGAGAAACCTTTAAAAAGACCATATCACCTTCTGAGTACTCAATCTCCTTACGCTTCAAATCTGCATACGAATTTTGCCTATCAGATGCTTCTTTTAACCGATCCCTAATTATTCTAACCTTAGCCTTAGTATCAGCTACCAACTCTGGTCCAGGAACTTGTCACTCTCCTAGTTCAGTCCAACAACTAGGTGTACGACACCTTCGTCCACACATTGCTTCATATGGTGCCATTTGAATACTCGCCTGGTAACTGTTATTGTATGCAAATTCTGCCAACGGCAAGTAATCCTCCCAACTACCTCGAAAGTCAATCACGTATCCCCTCAACATGTCTTCCAGAATTTGAATAACCCTTTCCGACTGACCATCAGTTTTGGGATGGAAAGCCATACTAAAGTTCAATCACGTCCCCAACGCCTCATGCAACTTTTGCCAAAACTGAGATGTGAATTTGGGATCCCGGTCAGAGATAATCGAAACTGGTACTCCATGAAGTCAAACAATCTCCGCCACATACAACTTGGCTAACTTTTAAAGGGAAAAGTCAGTACGTACAGGTATGAAATGGGGCAATTTGGTCAACCTCTCTACAATCACCCACACTGAGTCTTTCTTCGATGGTGTCAAAGGCAACCCACTCACAAAGTCCATGGTTACCCTCTCCCACTTCCAAAGTGGTATCTTCATTGGCTGCAACAGTCCAGAAGGTAATTGATGCTCAGCTTTCACTTGCTGGTATGTTAGACATTTCCCTACAAACTCCGTTACTTCTCGTTTAAGCCCAGGCCACCAATACAACTGTCACAAGTCGTGATACAACTTATTCCTTCCAGGATGCATGGCACAAAGTCCCCCATAAGCTTCCTTCAATATTGTCTGCCTCAAGTCAGAGTCCTTTGGAACACAAATTTTTTTTCGGAAACACAGAACTCCTTCGCCATTTAAACCAAACTCAGTTTCCCCATCCTTAACTTGTTGAAAACGAGTGACCAACGACTCATCTTCCAACTGCTTTTCCTTAATCTGGTTCACCTAGGTTGGCCTTACCTGCAATTCAGCCAACAAACTGCCATCATCATATAGACTCAGACGAGCAAACATTGCTCTCAAATCAGATACAGTTCTATAACTTAGAGCATTGGCTACCACATTAGCCTTGCCTGGGTGATACTCGATCTAACAGTCATAATACTTAAGCAATTCAATCCATCTCCTTTGCCTAAGGTTCAGCTCCTTCTGAGTCAACAAATACTTAAGATTCTTATGGTTTGTGTATATAATACACCTTTCTCCATACAAGTAATGTCTCCAAATCTTAAGTGCAAATATCACTGCCGTCAACTCCAAATCATGACTAGGATAGTTCCCCTCGTGAGGCTTAAGCTATCGTGATGCATATGCCACCACCTTACCCTTCTGCATTAACACGCAGCCCAAACCTACATGTGATGCGTCACTGAACACAGTAAAATCCTTCCCAGACTCTGGCTGAATTAACACAGGTGCTTCAGTCAGAACTTTCTTCAACTTCTCAAAAGCTTCTTGCTGCTTCTCAGTCCATACAAACGGTACTCCTTTCCTTATGAGTTTTTTCAGAGGTGCTGCCATCACAGAAAAACCTTCCACAAACCTTCTGTAGTATCCTGCCAATCCTAAAAAACTCCGTATTTTCGACACTGACCTAGGCGGCTTCCACTCCAAAATCGCTTCAATTTCTGAGGGTCTACCCTAATCCCCTCAGTAGAGACCACATGTCCTAAGAAGGTTACTTCCCTCAACCAAAATTCACACTTGCTGAACTTTGCATGTAATATCCTAAATTAGGGCTTAATCGGATTAGTGGTTTTGTGACCACAAATCTGAGATAGAAATAATTATTTTATAATTATTTTGATGAATATGATATGATTGCATGATTGTGTGAAAATTTTGTGATGAAATTCTATGCCTAAAGTGCTTAAATTGAAAGTAGGGACTAAATCGAATAAGTTGCAAAATTTGCATTCTAGAAGTTTTTAGTATGAAATTGCATTGAAATATTAATTAGGAGATCTTAAATAGCAATTTGACCAATTTTAAGTTCGTGGACAAAATTAGGACATGGAAGGAATTTTTGGAAAGTTTAGTAGTAAGGGCATTTTGGTCATTTAGTTATTAAAATGAATTAAAAACAAAATTAAAAGCCAATTTTTGTCCATCTTCTTCATTAGGCTGAAATTTCAAGGGTTCTATATAGTTAGGGTTTGTTTCAAGCTTCCAAGCTCTATAGTAAGTGATTCCAAGCCCCGTTTTTAATGTTCTTTACGTTTTTGGAATCTCGGCAGCTCGATTAAGCTTATGTTAGCAACAATTCAACCTAGGGTTTATATTTGGAAAAATACCCATAGGTGAAATTTTTGTATTTTGATGTTTTATGATAGAATATGGGGTTTTAAATTATGTTAGACAACTTGTGCTACTCGGTTTTGAGTGAAAATGAGTAAAAGGGCTTAATCGGCAAAAATACCTAATAGTCACAAGTATATGTTAGAGTAAGAATTTGATGTTGCCATAGAAGGGAAAAATGATCAGCATGTTATAAAACATAAGAATAAGGAATAAAGTTTAATTCCCGAGCCTATGGGCAAAAGTGTAATTATGCAAAAGTTTAGGGGCAAAAGTGTAATTTTTCCAAAGTTCGTATTAAATGTTGTTTTGATGAATGTATGTATTAAATAAGATTAATTTGGAATTATAGATTAAGAGAAACGAGATTCAAGTTGCGATCGAGGAAAAGAAAAGATTGTGGACTAAATTGCAAAATCTTTATATTTTGGTACTAAGGTAAGTTCATGTGTAAATAATGTAGCATAATTGTTATTTTTAAGTTATTGATGTTAATTATATGATACGCTGATTTTTAATCGTGAAATATTATGCTTTGTGGTTAATGTTGAGTAATATGCAAATTATGTTACTACTTGATAAATATGAATTGCTACCGAGTATCGGTTCCGATATTCCATGGAAGACGACAAATGTGAGATCGAGGGAAAAAGCCCGTTTGAACCTTAGGAATAGATTAGGATACAAGTGACATGTCACTAAGATGGTTGAGCATCCGAACTCGTTGAGTTGAGTCCGAGTTCACTTATGGATGCGAATGTCCGAACTCGTTGAGTTGAGTCCGAGTTCGTGAGATGTAACTAGGCATCCGAACTCGTTGAGTTGAGTCCGAGTTCACTTATGGATGCGAATGCCCGAGCTCGTTGAGTTGAGTCCGAGTTCACTTAGGGGCGGGTTACATGATTTCTTGATTACATATGAGGCACTTATGTGCAAATTATCCGTGTATCCGAGTTGTATTTCGATGTGTTCAACGGGTGAAATTTCTAGTGAAATGGAAGAACACTTAAGATGCAAGTGACGTTTTGGTAAGTGTTGTGAAATGGACACTTTGGATAGGTATGTTCTTAACCCTCGGGTTGAAAATAGATACAGCAACGATAAGGTGGTAAGATGATGAATGATGTTTAGAAATGTGATATATGTTTTGGTGATACCATGCTAAAGTTGTTTGGTATATTTGTATTGTTATGTTACTTGTTATTTACATATGAACTTACTAAGCATTTATGCTTACTCCCTCCTCTTTATTTTCTGTAGTTTTGAACAAGCTAGCTCGGGAATCAAGACGGTTCGAAGGTTCGATCACACTATCCAAAGGACTTTCATCTGGGTAAATGGCTTGTAAAACTTAAGTATGGCATGTATAGCAATATACTTATTTTGTGTAAATAATTTTATGATATGGCCATGATTGGTTGAGAAAATGTTTGATATTGATAAGTCATGGTGATGGTTAAATTTAGATCATGTTTGATATCATGGAAGTTTAATAGGTTATCTAATTCATAACAACTCATGAAAAGATGAAACCGCTTAACACGTAATATTGCTGCAAAGAATGACATAAATTTGAAAAATCACTAAAAATAGTATAAATGGGAATAACTAACAAGTAAGTTATGAAATTGAAGCTTAATGAGTCTATTTTCATGTGGATTGGCCAAAACAGGCATATAAATTATATTTTATGAGATATTTAAAGTTTTGTAAAACAGAGCCAGAGTGATTTCTGGATCCCTGCTCTGAATTTAAAATTCATAATAAATTTTAAAAAATAATTATAAGTTTTTATTTATATGTACAGATTCCTTATTGAGTATAGTTTTAATAGAAACAAACCTCATTATCATATAAATTCTTTATAGAGAGATATCTGATTCATAATACACAGAGGTTAGAGCAGTCGAACCCTGAAACAGAGGAGACTTTAACTAATAAACTGTACTAATTGGCCCTACCAAAAATTCTAGAAAAAAATTAGTAAATATATATATATGAGTCTAGATTTAGTGAAAATTTACGGATTTTATTTTCGAGTTTCGTAACTCGAGATATGATTTTTCTTGTAACTGTGACGCGGGTAGCTAGAAAGCTGTGAATGTAGAAACAAATGATTGGAAGTTCTTAATTTGATAAATTATGTTCAGTAACTCCTCAAGCTCGACTCCGGTGACGGTTTCGGGCGTGGGGGCGTTACATCGCATAGAGTTGCTTCTCCCTTAACACTTGCAGCACAATGTGGAGATGCTCATCATGCTTCACTTTAGTTTCAGAATATACCAGGATATCGTCAATAAAGACGACTACGAACCGATCCAAAAATGGTTGGAACACACGATTCATCAGATCCATAAACGCTGCAGGAGCGTTCGTCAGTCTAAATGGCATAACCAAAAATTTGAAATGACCTTACCGAGTCCTGAATGCCGTCTTATGGATTCTGCCTCCTTGACCCTTAACTGATGATATCCAGATCGAAGGTCGATCTTGGAAAATACAGAAGCTCCTCTAAGCTGGTCGAACAGATCGTCAATCCTTGGCAGTGGATACTTATTCTTAATCGTCAGTTTGTTCAACTGGAAATAATCAATGCACATCCGCATCGTACCATTCTTCTTTTTCACGAATAGCACCGGTGCTCCCCATGGGGACACGCTTGGCCTAATGAAGCCCCTACCCAACAACTCTTGAATTTGTGCCTTTAACTCCACTAACTCCTTCGGTGCCATCCTATATGGTGCGATGGACACCGGCGTCGTTCCAGGCAACAAGTCGATTCCAAACTCGACTTCTCGGTTTCGAGGCAATCCCGGAAGCTCCTCTAGAAAAACATCTTGGAACTCCTTTACGATCTTAACCTTATCCACTGTCAGTCCCTCCTCTTTTAACTGACTAACAAATGCCAAATAGGCCTCACAACCTTTCCGAATCCACTTTTTGGCTCTTAATTCTGACACCACATTGGACAAACAATCCCTTCGCTCACCTATCACCATAACCTCCTCACCCTCTGTGGTCCTTAACACCATTCATTTAGCAGTACAATCCAGAGTCGCCTTATGCTTAACAAGCCAGTCCATTCCTAAAATGAGGTCAAATTCTCCGAACGGTAACTCCATCAGATCTTCAGGGAAAGTCCTACCTTGAGTTTCCAATGGTACATCCCTATACAGTTTGTCTACCCTAACCGAGTGACCTAAAGGACTTAGCACAGATACCCCACTCACAATCTTCTCAGAATGCACACCCAACGACCCAGATATGGCACATGCAACATAGGAATGAGTAGATCCAATATCCACCAAAGCAGTATACGGCATGCTAGAAACCAAAAACGTACTAGTTATGATGTCAGGTGCGTCGCCCTCCTCTCGATGACGAGCTGTATACACCAATGCTGGCTGTCGAGCTTCAGCATTTCCAGTACCCCTGCCAAGTGCCCCTCGACCTCGACCACTTCCATTTTCGCCCCTACCTTGTCCACGTCCTCTCGGTGGTTGTGGTCTACCTCTCATGGGTTGAGTAATCCTCTGTACAGCAACTTGAGCCTGATCAGCTCTCTGAGGACAGTCTTTAACTCTATGCTCCATAGATCCGCATAAAAAACAAGCACCGGAACATTTCCTACACTCGCCCAAATGTACCTTACCACAGTCTCCGCAGATTGGTGGTCTAACAACATTCATCGGCACTGCTCGAACCGATTCCTCCACTCTTGCTCTCTTAACATTTCTATTTGTTCCACCCGGAGGTCCAGAATCCTTCTGAAAACGGTTCTGATCTTTCTCCCGATTCTACTTTTCAGCATGCTTTACCTCCTCAGCTATCTTTGCCTTCTCCACCAAGACCACAAAGTCTCGCTCCCTCTGCGGAGTAATCAACACCCTAAGGTCATCCCTAAGACCATCCTCGAAGTGCATACTTCGTTCATATTCCGTAGCGACTACGCCCACGGCATACCGGCTCAGCCTCAGAAACTCGTCCTCGTACTCAACAACTATTTTACCTACTTCCACCAGATTCAAGAATTCCTTTTTGCGGGAGTCCACATAACTCTCCCCAACATACTTCTCTTTAAAGGCCGTCTTAAACTGTTCCCAAGTTACCCTATCAGCTGGGGTCCCTTCTATCATAGTGAGCATAAGCCTCGTCCCGTAGCAATGATACGGCCCCCTTCAACTTTTGCTCCACAGAGCAGTCCAAGTCGTCCATAATCAGTTCTGTGGCCTCCAACC
Organism: Gossypium arboreum; assembly: GCF_025698485.1. Lineage (NCBI taxonomy): Eukaryota > Viridiplantae > Streptophyta > Magnoliopsida > Malvales > Malvaceae > Gossypium > Gossypium arboreum. The sequence continues at coordinate 27,007,118 of NC_069073.1, read as the reverse complement.
AATATTCCGCCACATTCGGGGCTACACCGACACGCCCCTAAAGATCTCCACTCCGTTAGCCCGAAGTCGTTAAGAAATGGATCCTCGAATTTCGTTGCCTGTACTTGCCCTAGTAACCCTTTCTAGAACACGAAGCATTGCCTGTGACAGGGCATCATCCCCGGCACCGCGGTCATGAGACTCCACCTTTGTTGCCAGTGGTACTGGTGCATTTGCCGTCAGCATATGTCTCGAAGACGAAGATCCCGCTTGAGCACTTCCTTGGCCCCGTCCACGGCCTCTTCCACGAGCAGCTCTTGTACTCATATCGTATTATCTAATTACGAATTTTTATTAATTTAATATTCCAGTGTTTATTACAGATGTTTTATGAATTAGACAGTAATTTAGAGTTTGTTTTCGCAGAATCGAAGTCTATCTACAGTTTCAATCTCTTATCAAATTTTCCTATGGTTTCCGTATCATCCTATCTAGAGTATCCTAGTAGGGTTTCAGTACAGACAGATAATTCAGGAAAATATTCAGAGAAGTTCAAAGTAATACTTACAGGCTTGGGCCGGAGATTCGGAATGCCACCTTCTAAAGATCTAAATTTTAAAAACCGAGTTTTTTTCAGTCTTTATAGAATTTTTGTTTTCGAAAATCTTTTTTTTTGTAAACCCATTCCACAGCTGAGTTGTTGTAACTTGGCTCTGATACCACTAAAAGTAACACCCCTAACCCGGCCTAGACGTTATGGCCGGATCCGACGTGCCACATCGAAGCGTTCAAAACATTTTATATTGTTGATCTAGAAATACTTACGTAGTGTTTTAAAAAAATAATTTCATTATAAGTTAAAGTGAATGGAAGCTGTGCACCAGGTAGGAAACCGGAAAAAGAGGAGGTGAGTCCATTGGACTGCTTAAGTACCAAGCTCCCTTCGAATCCAATCCTAAACATGCACATCGCCATTGCCACACCTCAACGTCACGTATATTTTCAGGAAACCAATTTGATTAAGTCCTTTTTAGGAAAAGTGATTAATTTTGGAAAATATTTTCATTGCAGAAGCTCTGCTTGTTGTCGTGTTATTTTGAAATCAATTACTGTTCTTGAAAACGTGCCCTAGAGCTATCCAATTTCAACAGTTAAATATAAGTAATACCTATCTTAACAAAACATATTAAAACCATCAAGAAAAATTAAGCGGCCTTATTACATTTAAAAACCCAAAACCTTAAGCGTAAATAAAAGGATGTCCAGTTCACCAAAAGAAAAATCGAATTTGCAGAACGTGTGGCCACTCCGAATCCCTCACAGCTCCAGGTCCACTATGGTTGGGGAGTACCTGCGTGGATGAAAATAAAGGGGTGAGTTTGGGGAAACTCAGTGTGTAAATTAACCCAACCATAGCCTATATCGGTTCAAACCACAGAAAATAGAATAAGTTGGCCTTAGCCCAGAACAAAATTCAGAATAAAGCCCATAGGCCCATAACAGATCAAAACAGATATTACATGTTTATGCAAAACCCAACCCATATCCAACCATATGCACTTCCATACCAACCTTTCACCATGTGAGGAGACTACTCAACCCACCCAACCGCTACACGCCATAGAAATATACAGCATGGCTGCCAGAACAGATAATGTGACAGAGTCACCAAACACAGACAATCGTGGCAGAGCCACCAGAATAGATATATATGGCAGAGCCACCAGATCAAAAAATTGTGGCATAGACACTAGGACGCTTCCTCCATAATATAACTGATGTCCCCATCCAACAGATATACAATCATGGCATACATCATACGGAATCAGATCATCATGCTTTTCAGTTAAAAGTAACCCTATGGGTATAATGGTAATTTTGCACCTAGGGGTATAACAGTAATTTTCCATACATAGGGGTTTTCAAATAATTTAACTATTCTTAAGGTTTTCATGCATAACATAGCCATTTACGTACGACCAGAAACACTTACCGCGTTTTCTTACCGAATTGGGCCCGTTGGCCCACTATCCCGATTTTCGCCCATTAAGCCCAAAAACATCGAAATGCACAAAATCATGCAATCTACAGTCTTATCACTTTAATTTACCATATACATCACACTATTAATCTCACGAGCATTCGCACACTCGCAAGTTCTCAAAATATCGACTTTTCTACATTTCAGCTTTTCGACTTTTGCCGATCTAGTCTATAAGAGGGTGTCAGTTACACACCTATTTGCGACGATATGCTGACGAGGTCCACACACAAACTTCCTACAATTGGACTACTAACACGTTAATCTAACTATCGAAAATGAACTACGTATTAACCCCTTACCATAATGGGCCAATAGCACCTTAGGCACTAGCGATCCTACCTTTGCCGAAATTAACGATTATGTCTAGATCCAGTCGTTCCAGTTGTTCAAGCCTTTGATCAGTAGCCTCTAGATCACACTATCATTAAAAATAAAATAGTTATCACAACCCTTAGAGCTTCAAGCCCAAATCGACAGTCTCCCTAACCTTTAGGGGTTTCAGCTTTTTCTAAAACCTGAAATAAAGATTAGGCTCAAAAACTTACCACCAATTCCTTCGGTCAATGATTCCAATTAACTCCTACTCGACTCTGATGCAGATCTAACCCCTCAAATGATAACAAAATTTGAGCCTTTAGTGATCTTAAAATTTGGCTTTGTCCCTATGGTTATGCATTTTCAGTTTTTTTTTTGTAACAGTGAAGAAAAGATGGGATATTGTAGTAGCTTTTATCAACAGAGGTTTAGGGTTTAGAAAAAGAAATAATTGATCAAAAAGGATGAATAAAAATCAGTAGGTTTTTGCTAGGAGAATTCGGCACAGACAATATGAACTTTCGGGATTTCGACTTTTGTGATATTCGACTGTAAGGCTTGAAAATAATAGTAAGAAAGTGGTGTAGAGTAGAGTGGTAGAAGGATTCAGCTATGGAGAAAAGAAGAGGAGAAGGTAGATGGAGAGAAAAAGTAAAGAAAGGAGGAGGAGGAAGGATGGTCAGAAAAACTGCGCAACTTACCCCCAGATGCCGAATTTATACTTGGCATTTAACCTAGCCGAAATTTTCCCTCTAAAGAAACCCTTGGCCGGCCAACTCTTGCTCCTCAAGAGTCCATCATTCGGCCAATACTGCTCTCCCTAATCAGCTTCTAAATCCTCTCCCTTATCCCCTCCTTACTCAATCTCTTGAGCAACTCAAACTCCTTCCTGACAGTCTTTTACTTGAGTTCCATTACTTACCCTTTCTAAAGATAAAAAAATAATTCCCTTAATATGCTCCCATTGTGACTTGAACCTTGGTTCTCCCTAGCATCCACACGCCACTTCTATAGCCTTCCCAGTGGCGTCACATGCCACTTTGCCACCTGCTTCCTTGTGTTTTATTTTACCCAATTAATACTTAAAAGCCCAGTTAACCAGAACCCCCTTTTTTCCTGTAAAATTAAAATTAATTAAAAATATCGGGTTTTAACTGAAGCTTGGGCTAACATAATTAAACATACGCCAAGCAGACAGAACACAGAAATTTTAAATTTTTCCAGCAGACACAGAATTCTCGAAAATTGGGGCTTTACAAAATAGGCGTGGGTGGAGGTTACAGAACAGTTGGGTTCCTACAAATATACTGTGTGAACCACTTGCTCAATATTTGAAAGAAGGCTTCTTTAGCCTCACCACCGTGACTACTCGTCACAAGTCTAGATTCAGTAGGCGCTGTCCCTTGAGCAGAAGCTGGCACATTACTTTCTACACCGTCCGTTACAGCTCATTTGGGATCCATTACTATATAAAAACATATTTGGAAATGTCAGGAGTCATCACACTATCATAGTTTTATATATGGCATGTATAGCTAGATTCATATACGCTACGTTAGTCCTAAAATCGATTAAATCGTAGCTCTAATACCAACAAATGTAACACCCTTAACCTGCAACTGTCTCTAGAATAGGTTGAGAGGCATTACTAGACTTATAGCTCGATTTAGAATGATAATTTATCAAATAACATTACATTTCAGTAAATATCACTCATTCACATTCATTATATACTTAAATCAAGCATACAAAGCCTTAATCATGCATTCGGCACTAAATTGACAACATATAAAAATTTCAGAAACTTAAAAAAAATTAAATCTTTCAAGCATCACACGCTCGTGTGAACAGGCCGTGTGTCTCACACGGCTAGTAGACACGCTCGTATCTTAGACCTTGTGAAAACAAGTGTAATAGACCGGTTTAGACCCTAGTCGAGATAGTGGTTTCGAGACCACATATCCGGGTTAGAATATTATTTAAATATTATTTTCCATGCTTATGATGTGTGAATTAGCATATGTGAAAATCTCGTATGAAAATTTAATCATTTGTGTGCTTAATTTGGTAAAAAGGACCTAATCGCGTAAAAGGTAAAAGTTACTTCCTACTTGATAAAAGTGCCTATTTGATTTGGCTTTTTAAGTAAGAGATCCTTATTATGTTATTAGACCATTGGTATGTTAATGGACATTTTTGGACATCCATTATATGTTTAAATGTTTATTATGTTAAGGTTAAAATGGTAAAAGATGAATTAATTTTAGAAATTAAAGAAAAACATGATAATTACTTCATATTTTCATCACTTGGCTGATTGTATCAAAGAAAAAGAAAAAATAAAGGCTTGCTAGGGTTCGGCAATATTAAGCTTGGATTAAGGTATGTTTTTGTTTCGGTTTTTGATAATTTCTACATTTTTGTAATTGTTGCTTCGTATACTATCAAACCCATGCATCAATTTCTAATTTTGACGATGGTTTTGAAATGTGCCATTGATGAAATTATAAGTTTTGTGAAGTTAGTTCTTGTTAAATGAAAGTTTGATGTTGGGCTTACATGTTTTGTCTTTGGATTTTTGATGATTTTGAGTAAAATGGACTAAATTGTGAAATTTGTAAATGAGGGACTGAAATGTGAAATAAATGAAATGTGTGGACTTGTATGAGATCTATGAAAATTTGGCTAAGCTTGTGTACAAGCAAACTTTGTGTATTTTGTGATTTTGTTAATTAAGGACTAAAGTGTCGAAATGTGAAAATATGAGGGCTAGTTTGCAATATGCCTTAATTGTGTGTATATGGATTTGTTTGAATGATCTAGTGAATAAAAGGGTTAATTTTGAATACATATAGATCAAGAAAAGAGGAATTTGGATTTAGACCGAGGGAAGTCGAAGGTTATTGAGTAAACAATCTGAGTCGACAACTCCGAGTACAAGGTAAGTTCATACGTAAAACATGATGTTATAAGTATATTTTGATGTTTTGATTATACATGGATTATATACATATTTATTTGGATGAATACGATAATAAATCAATTATATTTGGCACTAAGTGTGGGATTCAAACTAGCTTCAGCTATATGAGGCACTAAGTCTGCGATACCGAGATAGCATCGGTTAATTGAGAAAGCACTAAGTGTACAGAATTATTATAGCTTCGGCTAATCTTTAAAGCACAAAGTGTGCAGATGTTTAAAGCACTGGTAATCTTCGGAAAGTCTTAAAATATCCAAGCAATAGGTGATGATGAAAATGAATGAATACAGGAATGTTAAGGTAAGTATAATACCTCTGTGGTAGTTGGTATTATGCATATAACGTTTATTGAATTGGTGTAAACATATGGATGGTGTTGGCATGAAATTGATAGATGAGCTGAGAATTTATAAGTACTTTTGTGTTGTTGTTGTTTCATATTTTATATACCATTGATGATTTTGGTACGAACTTACTACGCTTTTGAAAGGTTAGTTTGTGTGTGTTTGCATTGTTTTATAGATATCGAAGCTACTATGAGCTCAGGGATCGTCAAGGATCATCACCACACTATCGAACATGATTTTGGTACTTTGAAAATGTATATATTAAAGTATGGCATGTATAGGCTAGAAGTTGTGGAATTATGTTTTTTGATGTATATATTTAACCATGTGATATGGCTTGGTATGGTTGTGGATATGTCATGGTTTTGGTATAAGATATGTGATGCAATATGATATGTTTGATATGTTTTAGTTGGACAAAAGAAATGGTAAATGTTGTTAAGTTTTGGCAAGTTTTAGCATGAAATTGAATATTATATAGAAAGAAATGTTTTGACAAGCTTTTGACTTATGTTTTGATATAGATTGGTAAGACTTATGAGTATGTATTTGATTGGAATTGATATGTCATGAGTGGCTTATGTTTTGGTTTGGAATTTGGCTGAATTGCTTGCATATATGTTTATTTCTTTACTTGTAGATTGACCCAAATTAGGGTTGCAAATTTGGTTCTGATCATCGAGATTTTCACTTAGCAGGAAATAATTTAAGCCTGGAATTAAACAATAATACCTGCTATCCAGGTTCAAATTGCCTTGGTAAAATTATGGCATCATGCCATGGTTTGGTCTTTTCCTTATACAAACGAGCATTCTCATATGCTTGTGTTTGAAACTCTTCCATCACATTCAATTCTAGCAATTTATTGCCGCTAGCAATAGCCCAATCCATGTTTAGCTTCTTAATCACCCAAAATGCTTTATGCTCAAGTTCAACAAGTAAATGACATGGATTACCGTAAACAAGTTTAAAAGGTGACATCTCTAGTGGTGTTTTAAATGTAGTTAGATATGCCCATAGAGCTTCATCCAATCTAGTAGACCAGTCCTTTCGAGATGGATTCCCCATTTTTTTCAAAATTTGTTTAATACCTCTATTAGAAATTTTAGCTTAGTCATTCGTCTGAGGGTGATATGCTGTGGCAATTCTATGTTTCACCCCATACCTGTGCAAGGAATTGGTCGTCATTTTGCAATCAAAATGGGATCCCTCGTCAATGATAATGACTCTCAGTGTACCAAATCATGTGAAAATGTTCTAATGCAAAAATTTTAATACTGACTTAGTATCATTAGAGGATAGGGCTACTGCTTCTACCCACTTAGAAATATAGTCTACTACTAAAAATATGTATAGCTTACCCATAGATGGTAGAAACATACCCATAAAGTCTATTCCATATACATCAAATAGTTCAATCTCCAATATACTTTGTAACGACATTTCATGTCCTCTGACAATGGCCACACGACTTATAAAATTCATAAGCATCTTTAAATAAACTTGGCCAATAGAATCCTGACTGGAGTATCTTGGCAGTTGTTTTCATCCCTCCAAACTGTCCTCCATATGGAGCTGAGTGACAAAGTTGTAAAACACTATGCATCTCATCATTAGGGACACACTATGCATTTCATCGTTAAAATAGACATAGGCATTAGATTTATACTTGCTCCTAGATCACATAATTGTTTTCCTATATAATGATTTCCAATTGAACATGGGATAGTAAATCTCTCTAGGCCCTTTAACTTTGGAGGCGGCTTATTCATCAATATTGCTGTGCACCCTTAAGTGAGAGCAACAGTCTCAAATTCTCCCAATCTATGCTTCTTCGATAGTATATCCTTTATGAATTTCACGTAATTGTGCATTTGCTCCAAAGCATTGATTAGTGATATGCTAATATGGAGTTGCTTCAAAACCTCTATTTTTTTTTTAAAATTGAGCATCTTATTTAGATTTATGGAATCATCATGGAAAAGGTAAAGGTTATCATCCTTTAGGTTGTTGATATTTTGCTGTGGCATTTTTGTTGGCAACATGATCTGGTTCTGCCACAACATTATTTTCTTATCATTTTTAGATGTTGCATGCTTTTTAGATGGTTTTGGGATCTTTACTTGATTGTTACTTGCATTATCCTATTCTATTGAGGCAGCGTGAACAACATCACCCAACTGAGTCTCGCTTCTAAGGGTGATTACTTTGCAATGCTCCTTTCCTTGTGTTCTTGAATTCTTAGTATCACTAGGCAATGCTTTTGTGGCCATGAATTTAGAGAATTCAATATTTGCCCCACTTGATTTTCAAGCGCTCAAAGAGATGTTGCCTGACTCTGAATTACAACATCATTCTTAGCCATATATTTCTTTAACAAGTTGTTAATAGAATTAGAAAATGGTACTTGACCTTGTTAAGCGTTTTGCCTCCACATAGGATGATTATAACCAAGCGGTTCATGTTGACATTCTGTCTTGCGGCATTGTTGAAATTTCCTACACCTTGATTACCCCAACTAAAGTTTGAATGTTGCTTCCACCCTGAATTGAAGGTGTTGGAATGTAGATTACTATTTCGACTAGAATTACCCATATAGTATACTGACGCTGGGTTTGATGGGCATTCGTTAAACAAATGATTTTCACCACAATAAACGCATGACAACTCTATTGATTTCACCTTATGAATTACAATTGGATTTTTCATGGTTTTAATCATATTAGCTAGAAAAGATACATGGGGTATTAACAAAGTGATTGTATCAAGCTCGATGGTACCAGCAGCTCTCTTACCCATCCAAACTCTCGTGGTCAGATTTTGATAATCATTGTTGACAATCTTTTCGAAGATCTTCCATGCTATAAGTTTTATCCAACAATGTACCATTGCAGACGCATCAACTACCATCCTTGTGTGCGTATTCAACCAGTTATAACACAGCTCCATGTGAGTCCAGTGTTGGAATCCATGCATCAAAGATTTTTGAGTTAAGTCTTTAAATCATTACCAAGCTTCATATAGTGTTTCATCCTTCAATTACCGAAAAGATGTGATTTCGTTTCTCAACTTGGCATCCATAGTTAGTGGATTATACCGTAGCAAAAATCTCTGGCAAAAATCATGCCATGATGCCACTATTCTCGACGGTAAAGCATTTAGCCACGCTCTCACAGATCTAAAACATTACCCATGTCAACTCGATTTGCTAAGCTTGTATTGTTGGTCTGACTATACCTAGATTCAAATCATCTAGCATTGGGATGACATGCTCTCTACTTGACCTATCTCGTTCATCCACCACACGCCAAACGGGAGGATTTTCATTGTGATCATTTGGATTACCATTAAGATCTTTCCTATTTCCACACATTTTTCTCAATTCTTTTCTCTTTCTCTGTAAGGTTTTGTCAATCTCTAGATAAAAAAGGTATTTTTTGTTAGCAGGAGTGCCTCTTTTCATGCACTAATGGCAAACTTATAAAAAGTAAATACAAAGTTAAATAAAAACTATTAAGAAAAATAATCAAACCAAATTTCACCAAATTGCTAATCCCCAGGAACAGAGCAAAATACTTGTCTTGTGTAAAATGATATGTGATTCTGTGCAAGTATACATGTCGGTTCAAGTAATAAAGTGATGAGTGAATATCATTCCCACGAGGATTGGATTGAGGCACAAAATTGGTCATGTTATTATATTAAAATGCGATTAATACTATGGAAAAGTTAATAATAAATATCCAGTGGAAATTAGTGGAGTAAGGATGTAAGCAATATGTGAAATTAATGAATAATTGGAAATGGTATGGCAAAAGTGAAAGTAGAAATTTAATGGAAATAAAGAGAGGGATTATCCAAATAAAATGTAAACAAAGAAATAAACAACTAAATATGTTGTGACAAAGATACTACGAATGGAATAAGGATAGAGTGGTGTTGATTTGGAAGGTCAAGATTACCCAGAATCGACCCCGACTATCAATAATGCCTTAGTAAAATTGTATCTACTTTACTGCAAGAAGAGTTCTAAAATGACCTGCCTCTCGCAAGGAAAAAGCCACAAATTACCTTGCTTGTGTATAGAGGATTTTTAGATATCATGCACGGGCTCCTTCTGTATGATCGTGACTCTATGTCTACAGTCGACTACAAGTGTCTATCGAATACTTGCTCACCTCATTTAATTTTAATCTAACCAATCCAACCCTTTTGGATTTAGAATCAGATTATAAGTATGTAAATAGTCTTTTATGTCTAGAGATTGTTGCAATTTAATTAAGCAATAATAACAATCAAATGAAATAGTAAAGTAAATCAGATATATAATGCATCAATAAAAACAGTTTAAGGTTTCATCGAAAGTAATCCCAACCCTATGAGATTTAGCTTATGGGTTGGGTAATAAAAATTTGAGCTAAAACATTACTTGACATCATGATCAACCACTCCAATTCAATCTTTTGAAGGAAGACCTAATGGAAATAATAGAAGAATGTTGGGAAATAGCTTTTCCTTGCCCAGTACAAACTTTGGCAATACACCGTCTTATGACAGCTAAAGAGGACTACTTTCATCATATTTTCTTTTGCACAGCCGAACCCTTATCCACGCCTTAGGATCTGTCCCACCTTTTGTTCATTGTTTGTGAGGTCCCTTTTATAAGTTTTTGTAGATAGATTAGGCTAGGGTTGGCTAACAGCTCATGATTATCTTCTCCTCTTTTAGGGGTTTTAACTGGTACAAGTTTGAATTTGAATTTGAACTGGGATTACTGCAAGGAAAATGTTGACTTGGTCTTCCTGGCATTACTATAGCATCTGTGTTGGCAAACTATTTGCACTTTGCCCTGACAAAGCTTCACTTCTTTATTTCCTTAATCCAAAACTTGTTCCCACGACATCAACATAAAAAACTCCACCACAGGCAATTAAAATCACCTAATTCCACCACATTCCAAGTCCTAATGCCATATTAAAAATGGTAACAAAAAATGTAACAAAATGTACTTAAGTAAAAGCAATTAGCTAGGTCTAAAGGCATGAAATATAACTCTTTTCAAGGGTTACCAAAGGAAAAATGTGAGCAAATGAGATTATAGATGTGTTTGAGCTCAAAACCTTATATTTTAATGATATTGTTTGAATTCTTGATATGTATATTTGTATTACATAATGATTTTGTATGTGATAAGGAATTGAGGTAAGTAAATGTTTGTAACATCTCGAAATAGGGCCTAGTCAGAATAGTGGTTTTGGGACCACAAATATGACGTTAAAATAATTATTTCATGGTCATTATGAGGTCTAGGATATAGAAATATGTATGTGTTAAAGTTTCATGAAGAAATTATATGTGTAAGGTGTCTAATTGGAAATTAAGGACCAATTTGAATAAATTGAAAAACTTGGATTCTAGAAGCAATTTGTATGAAATTACTTTGGAATGTTAATTAGAGGTCCTTAAAGAGTAATTTTCCCAATTTCTAAGTTTTGGGGCAAAAATGGGCATGCATGGAAAATTTGGAAAGGCTAGTAAGGAAGGGCATTTTGGTCATTTGGTTAATTAATAAAATAAAAAGGGAAAATCGAGCAAAAAATCACTCTTTTTCCTCTCCATGTTGCTGAATTTTAAGAAGTCTCTATAGCTAGGGTTTTCCAACATTTCAAGCTCAATAGTAAGTGTTCCCTAACCACGTTTTTAATGTTCTTCGTATTTTTGAAACCCTCGTAACATGCTCTATCCATTTCTACCCATATTTCAAGCTATGGTTCATGTTAGAAATTTGAACCATGCATGAGATGGTTGTTCTTTGATGATTTATGGAGGGTTATGACAGTTAGATGTTATATAAACATCTTTTGCTAGGTGATTTTTCATGAAAACACAAAAAGGGGACCTAATTGAAAAAGGTATAAAATATGGGGTAGAAATGTGAAATGGAAGAAAATGTGGGTTTCTATAGGCACGAAAAACATTTGGCTAGGCTCGGGTAACTTAGAAATTTCCTATATTTCATTATACGAGCCTTAGGACTAAATTGTAAATGTGTAGAAGGTTAAGGGCAAATTGGTCATTTTGACTGGGGTGAGTCTTAAGCCGAAAATGAACAATTTGAGGTATTAATAATTTATTTTTACTAATATAGACACCGAGGAACCAATTCTGGAGGTCAACCGTGGAAAACAAAAAGTTTCAGAATAACCAAGACACAAATCCAAAACGACTACAGGTAAGTTTGTATAACCCGAAGTAAACTCTGAATATACTTAAATATATATGTTCTTCAATTTAGATATTCATTGCATGAAAATCCATGAAATGTGGTGGTGTAATTGAAATGGATGATAAATGTCCCAGTTGAAATAAAAAGGGAAATCAGATGGGTAAATTATGGCTTACATGACATGAGATCCTGCATGTGTTGCAGAAAAGGATTTAGCCTTGACAGGTAATCTGATTATCTCAAAATAGAAAGGATCTAGCCTGGACAGGTGTTCCTTGAGTGATCGAGCCTCCCGAAGAATATGGGTGCAATAAGGATTTAGCTCGGACGGGTAATCTGAGTGAGGATTGAATTTAGCCTAGACTGGCAATTTAGATCCTAGCTTATAAGAGCAATTGTCGTAACAAGGGATTTAGGTAATCCCGACATTTCTCTATGAGTTATTACTACGGGGGATTTAGGCTGGACGGGTAATCCTGCCGTAAGATGTAAGGTTCACGGGGGTGCGTTCTTGAGATGATCACTTGTATGACTTGACAGTTATTGGGCTATCCATCGGGATTTCTGATAAGTTCAACGGGATCAACATGAGAAATAAAGAATGGAAATAATAAATTGATGAGCTCATCTAAGACTACTGACATGATATATTGTTATGAGACTAACTTGATGATTGAGTGCATGTGATAGGGAAACTATTTCATGCTTGTTGGAATTATTGCCTAATTATGGTTGTATGCTAATTAACTGGTAAGTTTACTTTCCAGTTATCCTGACTTACTAAGCTTATAAATGCTTACTCCCTCCTCTTTTCCCTGCCTTAAAGAGCTCGTAGACTCATGAAGATTGGAAGACGGTTGGAGAATCAACACACTATCGTCTTGTCCCGCTTTGGTATATAGATACTTTTATTTTGTTTAATGGCAGGTATAGGGATTTTGGTTATTTTGTTATATGTGTCATTTGGCTAGCCAATGTAAGGTTTTAAATGGTATACTTATTCTTTTGTATATGGCCATGAGATGTGGCTCATATTGATGTAGGTTGTAAACCTACTAATGATGCATGCTTATGTTTAAACGATTCCTGAGATATGGTGACGAGGTTTATCATGAATGGATGCTTGAAATGGGACCTAATAATTTGAGAGTAGTCATAGCATACAATGGTATATGGTTATAATATGACCTAAGTGTAAAATATAAAATGTGCTATGTTAATCCCTCATACGAAAAGGATAATTTAGGATGTACTAAACTGATGAGATGAGGCTAATATGTGATGGGTCATGCCAAGGTTGTTTAAGAGTATAATGAGGCAAAGTTAAATACTATTGAAGTCTTTAAGTGTGTATGGATGATAGAGGATGACCAAAGGCTTGGAAAATGACCCTAAAAAGGTCCACACGGGTAGACACACAGGCATGTGTTTAGGTCGTGTGTGACACACAGTTAGCCCCATTGGGAGTGTCGCCTGGCTATGTGTGTAACACCCTTTACCCGTACCCGAGGCCGGGATAAGGTACAAGGTGTTACCGGGCAAACATACAAACATTAAACTAAAATACGGGCCATAAAATTTCATTCATATTTGAAAACGCTCATTCACTTACACATAGTCCCTTATTTGAGTCTACGAAGCCCAAAACATAATTTAGAAAGGGTTCGGGACTAAATCGAGAACTTACAAAAATCTTGGAAATTTCATGCTTTAAGGCTCCACACGCCCGTGTCCCAAAGTCGTGTTCCATACACGGCTAAGACACATGGTTGTCTTTGCCTGTGTGGAATATACCTAGGCTACTTTCCAAGCTTTGGTCAACCTTAATCTCTTACACACTTATACAAAATCAAAAGCATATAACATGCTATTCATTTAATGATTAAATATTCTCAACTAAACCACAAACATAGCATTTGTATGTCACCATACATATGTCTCTCATACTCATTTTACCTTGTTTATTATACTACCACTTATACATTTATACCAAGATTATCATCTTACAAAATATCTTCACTTAATCATCAAGCATTCATATTTAAAACTAGATCATATCTTTATAAAATACCACAATTCAGATCATAAAATAACATGTTTGCTCAAACATTTCAATTCAACTCAATACCCAACAAGCATTACATTGAGACTAGTCATATATATATATATACATGTCATGATACATATCATTCTCTTTCTGCTTTTCTTATAAACACATATCATTTATTTCATTATATCAATATTTCATATACCATAGTTTCCATGTATTCCACATATATTTATTTTCCTCCTCCTCCTCTCCATTCCACATCCTTAATGTATATAGCATTCTTGTAAGTACGATTTCACAATTTACTAATAAATGCTCACATCAAACTATCCACACGAGTCATAGTCACTTACTTATTTATAATTCGAGCTCTGAGCTCCAAATTAAGATCCGTAAATTTCCCTAAAACTAGACTCACATATATTTCCACCATAAAATTTTCATAATTTTGGTTTATCCAATTAGTACAGTTTATTCATTAAAATTTCCCTGTTTCACTTTCTCGATTCGACCTCTTTTCACTAAAATTAATTATCTCACAATCTGTAACTTGGATAATGTTCTTGTTGATTTATCTTGAAAATAGACTCTGTAACACCCCAAACCCGACCCAGACGTTATGGCCGGATCTAACGTGTCACATTGAAGTTTTTAAGAAAACCCATGCCTCTTTCAACGTCCTTCTTATTGTTTTAAAAGATAGCCTTTGCTAAGTTAATAAAGTGAATGGAAGCTGTGTACCAGGTAGCTATCTGAAACTGAGGAGGTGAGCCATGAAGGCTGCTTAAGTACCAAGCTCTTGATTGGATCCAATCTTAGACATGCCCACAACCATTGCCACACTTTGGTGCGAGGTTAGGTTTTGAGAAAAACGAGTTGGAATTCATTTAAGTAGATATTTTTGATAAATCGATTAATTGTATCGTTGCGTTATTTTGAAAACAATTATCATTTTGGAAACACTCCCTAAGTCTAACACATTTTGGATTGTTATTAGTAAAATATCAGGTATAAAATAAAATAATCCCAAAAAAATAATTAAAATGGCCTTATTACAACCCAAAACCAAATAATAATATTAACTAAGATAAAACCTATAAAAAAATAAATCGGTTACTTCTTGCAATTAAAAGAAACAGAAACGGTAGTGTGGCCATCTCCGAGTCCCTCGCAGCTCCAAACCATCCAAGCTTAGGGATTACACGCAGTTAGAAACGGGGTGAGTTTACGAAAACTCAAGTGTAATCCCAACAACAAACAAACAATGAATAACACGATTATCAAGACAATCAGGCCAAAGCCTTATTCAAGAATAATGCGATGCAGGGCTTAGCCCTTAAACAGTAGCAATATGGGCCTAAGCCCTAATTCAGTCTCGATATATACTGGGCCGAAGCCTTTTCATAAATCATATCACTGGCCAAAGCCTTTACTGTAAGTGGTATGGACCATAGGCCCATTTTAATATCACATGTAATATCAATGAATGTATGCAAGCCCATTTGGGGAGACTACTCAACCCACCATCCGCTACTCTCCACCCGTACCAACCAACACACCATGTGGGGAATAACTCAACCCACCCAACCAAACTCTCCACTGGCAGCATAGCTACTTTATCATATAACTGGAGGCCCAGCCTCTTTTAATAACTGGGGCAAAGCCCTTTTCGCACTTCCTCCATTTATATAAAACCCCACCCATGCAACATGTCATGTATGCAGAATGTCATGCCTATATTTGAATCAAACAATCACAATCAAGTCATTCATATCACCAACATATATTCACAATCAAATCCGTCAACCACATAGTCCAAGTCAGTCACTTGCCCACAAGGGCAAAACAGTCATCTAACACCCTAGGGTAAAATGGTAATTTTATCCCACAAGGGTATCTCGGTAATTCTACCCTACAGGGGTATTACAGTAATTCTACCCTACAAGGGTATTTCGATAATTCTACCCTACAGGGGTATTTCGGTAATTCTACCCTACAGGGGTATTTCGGTAATTCTACCCTACAGGGGTATTTCGGTAATTCTACCATACAGGGGTATTTCGATAATTCTACCCTACAGGGGTATTTCGGTAATTCTACCCTACAAGGGTATTTTGATAATTTTACAAGTCAAGGGTATTTCAGTAATTTCACAAATCAGGGGTATTTTGGTAATCTTACAAACTAGGGGTATTTTGGTAATTTTACAAACTAGGGGTATTTTGGTAATTTTACTGATTGAGGGTATTTTGGTAATTTTGTAAACCAAGGATATTTCAGTAATTTTGTAAATCAAGGGTAAAACGGTAATTCTGTAAATTGAGGGTAAAACGATAATTCTGTAAACCGAGGGTAAAATGGTAATTCTATAAATCGAGGGTAAAATGGTAATTCTGTAAATCGAGGGTACTTTGGTAATTTTACAAATTGAGGGCACTTCAATAATTTCGTAAACTAAAGTATTCTAAATAGGGATAACAATACGAATTGGCCTAAAGCCTATTCTCGGTCCAAATGGGCCCACACGCTCGTGTGGCCCTTTTAGCCCAAATCTAGCCACAAATATGAGATTCACCTAGCCTAGTCCAATATTTACTACACAATCAAACAACTTATCCAATTGGGCTCGTAGGCCCTTGGGCCCACATGGCTCTTTTCGGTCCATTGCGGCCCGAAGTAGCCATCCTACAACTAGAGTAGTGAGAAATATACACCTGATAGGAGACTAGAGTTAATCCACGCTCTGAGCACTCTTAGCCGACGCCAAACCCAAACGAGCACGCCATACAGCGAAAGGGATCAGCCAAGAAAGGTACCTTTACTCTCCTCATGGTTCTCTCTATTTAAAACTAGCTTCACATCCACTTTTATGTTAGCTTCCCGATGTGGGATCCTTCCAACATCAGAGTTTAAATTCAACACCAACTCTTGTCGCCCCCTGTCAGCAAAATAAATGCTCTTTGATTGCCATGAGTTTCGAACCCTGGACCTCCTTGCCAACTCTATGACGCCACCTTGCCACTTCACCATGGGCTCTTTTTGTGTCATATTTTATCCCCAATTAATTATAAGGTCTAAAGACCAAAGTCCAGGTTCCCTTAGAAAAAAACAGAATAAATTGCGAGAGCCAAGGCTTGAACCCAGGCTCCCATACAACTTTAATGATGCCACAACCACTAGACTACAAGCTTCCTTGTGTCATTTATTTAACAAAATAATTTAAAAGGCCCTCATCCAAGCATCCAGGCTTTTTTTCACTTAATACCAAAATTTTTGCTAAAGCCTAGGTTTGAACCCAAGATTTCTCCAACACTTCTCAGGGCCATTAACCACTAAAGCAGACATTTAATTGTGTCATTTCATTGCACAGTTAAATACTTATATATAACCTCCTTACGGACCCACACTCGAGGCTCAATACTTCTAGGCCCAAATTCGGGGTGTTACAGACTCATTAGGTATTTTAAAAATATAAGTTTAATCCTCTAATTATTTTTATCCAAATTGTTTTGATTTTCCAAAGTCAGAACAGGGGATCACGTAATCATTCTGAACCAGTCCCACAAAAACATAAATATCTCAAAATATAGAACTCATTTTCTTGCTTTGTTCCTTTTATATGAAAATAGACACATTAAGCTTTAATTTGATATCCCATTCAGTCTCTGATTCAATTTCTACTATTTTTGGTGATTTTTCAAAATCAAATCACTGCTACTGTCCAAAACAATTTTATTGCTAATTCACTCTTTCACACTTTCTTTGTATTAACCTCATTTTAACATACATATCACAAATCATTTTCACCACATTTCATACATCACAAGTATAGGCCCATGATCACAAGGTCACCATAAAATCATCCTCATGTATAACTTACTTGTTTATAACTTCACCACATCCTGGTCACTTAATGAACACATCATTCACATAATCAAGTTCCTGCACTTATTCATCACAAAACTCACAAAGCAATACATAGAGAGTTTCCTGTTGAACACTACGGATCAATCCTTGATACTTGGTGGTTTCAGCACATAGCTCCACCCATCATATAGTTCAGCTCTCTTGTACACTTGGTGAACACTCAGTACCACCCATGTGACCTAGCCAATTTATCTCGTAGCTCTCTTGTCTACATGGTGTCCTTCACCTGGAACCACGCATGTGACCTAGCTACATATATCTCGTAGCTCTATTGTCTACAAGGTGTACACATAGTATCACCCATGTGACCTAGCTACATCATATTGTCTTGTAGCTCTCTTGTACACATGATGTGCACTCAGCACCATATATGTGACCTAGCTACATACTATCTGTATTATCCAATCTTTCCGAAGGTTCAACCGGGATTTCTCTCTCTTTTCCAACAATTTCACTAATCAGGTAATTATCGACAAACATATTTCCAATATTATTATAAAATATCATAATACAACTAAAATTGATGTATTACTTACATATAAACTTACATTTCATTTAATATCAAGACAATAATATTAAATTACACATTGCCTTATTAAAAATCATATGAACTTACAATTTCCCATAATATCCATAATCATAGAAATCATATTTATGTATGATAATTCAATGCACTTCATGTACCATAGACATAATTTTAAATCAATTCATAAACTAGGCACCATAATCATTTAATTTAATATAATTCAATTAATTCACTAAATTTAACTTTTAAATATAAATTACATCATTATTGTTGTATTATTATCATACCAATTTACATACTTTCAACACCTCGAAATCATAATGAATATATCAATTTTACATTGAAACATGCATAAATTAATGCTTATTATACATATGAACTTACCTCGATACTAAAACGGCCATTTTACCAACTTTCCCAATTTTTGATTTTTCTCTCATTCTAGGTTCAAATCTCCTTTTCTGGGATCTAAAATATCATATTTTACTTATTTAATTAATGTACTATTCAAAACAGTCCTTAACTCAAACTTTGGAAAAATTACAATTTTGCCCCTAAACTTTTGTATATTTACACTTTTACCCCTAGGCTCGGGAATTAAACTTCATCCCTTATTCTTATGTTTTAAGACATGCTGATCACGTTTCCCTTCTATGGAAACATCAAATTCTCACTCTAACATATACTTATGACTATTAGGTATTTTTACCGATTAAGCCATTTTACTCGTTTTCACTCAAAACCGAGTAGCACAAGTTGTCTAACATAATTTAAAAGCTCATATTCTATTACAAACAGCAAAATAAACACATTTCACCTATGGGTATTTTTCCAAATATGAACCCTAGCTTAAATTATTGCTAGAATAAGCTTAATCAAATTACCGGGATTCAAAAAACATAAAGAACTTAAAAATCGGGGTTATAACGGACTTACTATTGTGCTTGGAAAGCTTGAAAACCCTAGCCATGGATTCCCCCATTCTAATTTTGGCCTCCATGAGAAAGATGAGTCAATTTTAACTTTACTTTCCCTTTTTATTTCTTTTAATTACCAAATGACCAAAATGCCCTTCCTTACTAAACTTTCAAAAATTCCATCCATGTCCAATTTTTGTCCATCACTTAGAAATTAGTAAAATTTCTATTTAAGACCTCCTAATTAGTATTTCAAAGCAATTTCATACTAGAAACTTCTAGAATGCAAGTTTTGCAACTTATTCAATTTAGTCCCTAACTTCAAATTGAGCACTTTATGCATAGAATTTCTTCACGAAATTTTCACAAAATCATGCAATCATATCATAGACCTCAAAATAATCATAAAATAATTATTTATATCTCGAATTTTGCAGTCCCGAAACCTCTGTTCCAACTAGACCCAATTTTGGGCTATTAAAATGCGTCCCTAGCGCCTAAAATTTTAGGTAAGTTTTCTTGGTAGTAAACACACGGGAAGAGACACCGCTGTATGTCTCAATTGTATGGAGGACACGGCCTAGCACACAGGCGTGTGCGTTGGCCGTGTGCCTCAAAATGAGTGATGACATCATAAACAGAATGTCCTGGTTTTTTGGACATGGGCAACGACACGGGCGTGTCTAGGCCGTGTGAGGAACACGGGCATGTCCCTAAGCACACGGGTGTGTGCTTTACCTCCACACAGGCGTGTGAGGTATAATGTAAGAATTTTACTAAAATTTTCTATAATTCTCAGTTCAATCCTGAACCAATTTTAATGTATGTTTTGGACCTTGTAGGTCCATAATCGGGACACTATGACGTTGTTTGATCGGTTTTAAATTGAATGAAATTTTATAACTTGTGTTTTCTGAAAGTGTCCAAGTATGTGTCTGGTAATGCCTCGTACCTTGTCCCATTCTCGGGTACGGATAAGGGGTGTTACATTTACTGGTATTAGAGCTACGGTTTAGTCAGTTCTATGACTAACATAGCATGTATTGAGTATAGCTATACATGCCATTACATAAGTTATGATAGTGTGACATCTCCTAACCATTTTTCATTGGATTTGAATATAGTAAATGTCTTCCAATCAAGCTAAAGATGAGTCTGAGGGAGCCGAGAGCCATGCTCCAGCTCCCGTTCAACAAGCTACTGCTAATAGCAGTAGACGACCTATGTTTGAAGGTCGGGAAGAGGCAAGAGCTCCCTTCTTCGAGATGATGGATGAATGGTTTAGGGATTACTTGAGAAACCACCCCAATATACCACGACCTCCTCCACCCCCTGCTCGGCCTGTGGGAGAAGTGCCACAGGGTATGGCACCCATGAGAATTGGTAAGGTCCTAGTGGATAAACTTAGGAAATACGGGGCTGAAGAGTTTAGGGCTAAGGACAAGGATGATGTGGAATGAGCTGAGTTCTGGCTCGAGAACACTGTGTGAGTTTTAGATGAATTGTCATGTACACCTAAGGAATGCTTGAAGTGTGTTGTATCTCTTCTGAAAGATACAGCATACCACTAGTGGAAGATGGTATCCTTAGTGGTATTGAAGGAAGACATTACATGGGAGTTCTTCCAAGCTGAGTTAAAAAAGAAATACATCAATCAAAGGTTATTAGACTCGAAGCGAAAGGGGTTGTGACATCCCAAAATTGACCCTAGTCGGGATGTGGCTTCGGGACCACAAAACCGAGACACAAAATTAATTAATTATTATTTTCTATGTTTATTGTGCATGAATATACATATGTGAAAATTTAGTGCCTTAATTTCGTCATTTGTAGGTGAAATTTATTAGAAAGGACTTATGTGAGGAAATTGAGTAATGTGCTAGGCTAATGTTAAAGTGGCCTATTGATACATATTAGAAAATGCTTGGATTTGCATGTCAAATTGCCAAATTTCCTTATGGTGGCCGGCCAAGATAGATTGAGGATGGGCAATGTATTTGTTTGCCTTAGATTTTATAATGAGAAATTGGGTAATGGAGACAAGCTAAAATAAAGAAAGGAATTAAAAGAAAAGGGAATAAAATAAGAAAAGAAAAGGGGAATGTTCATCCTTACCTTTGCCATTGCCGTGAGTGAGGGAGAGAAAGGGAGGAAAAGAGAGTTCTCTTTGTTGAACTTGGCGGCTAGAAGGAAGGAAGGAGGGAGAATTTCGGTCACTTGAAGCCTTAAGGAGGTTAGTACATTGTGTTAACTTGTAAGATGTTTACTTGTTGTGAGTGAACGATCATGGTTCTTGTTTAGCCATGCAAAATGTTGAATAATGTTGGGGAATGGAACATTAGGCTATGGAAAAGGGGGGAACTCTTTGATTGTTTAAGATAGTTTAGATAGTATGTGATTTTTTTGGGTATTGTGAGTTGAGATGTAAGTGTGTGTGTGTGTGTGCTTGGCCATAGGGGTTTGCTAGGAAATTTTATTGGTTGAATGATGGGTGGCCGAATGAACTATGAGGGGTTATGAGAAGAATCTGGGAAGCTAAGGTACGAACCATAGTCTCGGTGATAGGAATGATGCGGTTGGTGTTTTGATCTTTGTGGTGATGAGGCATGAAGTGTTCGCCATGGTACTAAAGTGTTGTGCTTGTGTTAAAACTTAGAAATTATTTTGTTATGGCTAGTATAGATATGGATGACCGAACATGAGAGCATGATTGGATGAAGAGCTTGGTTAATTGTAGTTGTATGTGAATTTACATGATGTTACAAATAGATGTGAAAATATATGCTAGATTAGGAAAATTTGATTAAATGTTCATGAGATGAAATTAGGTGTTTAAAAGATGTTATAGTTGACATTGTATATATATACATACATTCGGCCATCTAATTGAGTATAAAGATGGTGTTAAATCTAATCGTGATGCCCATATATATATATATATATATATATATACATAAGTATGCCGTTCGTGATGTTACCTTTAATTATGTGTATAATCGACTAAATGGGTAATTAGTGAGGACGGTTGCCGAATATACAAGCATACATATGCATGTGTAGTTAAATTATGAATGTTTAGCAAGATGGTTAAACTAGTTGATTTATTGATCAAGCTCAAGGAGTTAAAGAAGGAGAATCAAGCAAGGGAAAGGCGAAGGTCATCGAGTAGCCGACTTGAAATTATTTTACCCAACACAAGGTAAGTCATTAAGCATATAGTTGGTGTTGATGTAAATGACCATAATATATACATAATTGTGTTTAAATGAGTTGATGTGTAAATGAAAATGTATGTGTATGGAATGATGCCATGGTTGAATGTATAAAGGCAGCAACATGCATAAGGTATTGGTCTCGGCACTAAGTGTGCGGGTATAAATGGACACGGTGACAAGATTGGCACTAAGTGTGCGGGTTTAAAAATTGTACAGCACTAAGTGTGCGAACTGAAAATATATAGCACTAAGTGTGCGAACTGAAAATATATAGCACTAAGTGTGCGAGCTGAAAATTATATAGCACTAAGTGTGCGAGCTGAAAATATATAGCACTAAGTGTCCGGATTCACTATATGCTCTTGCGTTACAATTGGCACTGAGTGTGCGACATTATCTAGTTAATCCCGGACAGCGGATCGGGTAAGTACCTTGAGCTCATGACGATTAGGCAATACGTTCATGCTCGGGGTTGAGCTTGGTAAGCTTTAAATCTATGTGATGATTGCAATTGTATGATTGTGGTGTGAATGAGTTGGTGTGTAAAAATGCCTCAAATATCTTCTTGTATAAAATATGAAATGTGGATGTATGACTTGGTATGAGATTGAACCGAAAGGTCCGAGGAATTATGGTATAGTTTCGATATGGATGAAGTACCTAGGCTCGTTTATTGTTTGATGTTGCGAAAATTTTATTAATGGATGGTTGATGAATGCTTATGACTTACTGAGTTATAAACTCACTCGGTGTTTTCTTGTCACCCATTTTAGGTCTCTTGGACTCGTATTGTTGCGTGCTCGGAACCGTCGTTGAAGTCATCACACCGGCTGGAAACCTTTTGGTATTGTCTTCGTAGTTGAACTAGGAGAACATTTGGCATGTATAGGCTATTATGTTTTGTTGAATTGTGGGTTGTAAAATTTCAGCCATGTGAAAATGGCCTATGTGGTCGTCGAGTGGGATGCTAGAACCTATAGCCACGAGTCTTAGAAATTTTGATTTTGATAAGGTGGCCATAATTTGTGTCATGTATGATGGATGATTAGTAAGGCCAAAGAAAGATTCACGAAATTGGCATAGTCTACTGCAGTAACTGTTGCGGACAGCAGCAGTGAGATGAGATTGAAAAATCACTAAAAATAGTAAAAGTAGAATTAAATAGTGAATAAATTATGGAATTGAACCTTGATGAATCTATTTTTATATGGACAAAACGAAATGACCATATGAGCAGTATACTGAGAGATATTAAAGTTCTCGTGAGACAGGGCCAGAACGGTTTCTGGGTCCCCTTTCTCGACTTTGAAAATTTACCATAAATTATACAGAAGGAATTAGAAGTCGTGCCTTATATTTGCAGATTCCCCTTTGAGTCTAGTTTCATTAGAAACAAACGGCATGAGCATTGAAGCTCTGTAAGAGAAGATATTCAGGTCGTACTGCGCGAAGGTCAGTGTAGTCGACCCCTGTAACATGGGCGACTTTAACTAATAAACTGTACCAATTGGCCTGACAAAAAATTCTAGAAATAAATCCATGGATAGAAATATGAGTCTAAATTCAGGGAAAATTTACGGAATCAGTTCTTGACTTTTGAAACTCGAGATGTGATTTTTAAGGCGACAGTGACGCAGTTAGCTAGCCTGCCTGGAACAGCAATCAATATTACAAAGAGAGAAATAAGGGAAGTGAGCCCGGTAACACCATGTGTTCAAATCCGGTGACGATCTCGGGTTTGGGGTGTTACATTTTATTGGTACCAGAGCTATGGTTTAGTCGGTTCTAGGACTACCATAGCGCGTGTGAGTCTAGCTATACATGCCAAATCGTTAGTGCTTAATAATGTGATGACTTCGACGGTTGAAATTTTTGTTTTGATTAGCAAATGGAACCTGGGGTAGAGAGACCCTTGGTGGATGACGTTGAAAGTGTAGCGGCTGCTCCCACGCAAGGGACACCGCCTGTTGAGCCTCAGTCATCCGCGAATAATCAAAATGAAGGGGCGAAACAAGCCTTCTTCACCATGATGAATGAGTGGGTCGCGCAATATGCCCGAACCAACCCGGCTGTCCAACTATTCCCAAATTTAAATACTCCACCCCAAAAGCCCGCAATGCCTCCAGTTACTGATCCTGTGAGGCTGAGTAAACCACCTTTGGACTTGATTAGGAAGCGCGGGGCCGAGGAGTTCAAGGCCATAGTTACTGATGATGCCGAAAGGGCCAAATTCTGGCTCGATAACACCATTCGGGTGTTTGATGAACTATCATGCACACCCGATGAATGTCTTAAGTGTGCTATATCCTTATTGCGGGACTCAGCCTACTATTGGTGGAGGACTTTGATTTCCATAGTCCCAAAGGAACAAGTTACTTGGGATTTCTTTCAAACGGAATTTCGGAAGAAATATATTAGTCAACGGTTCATCGATCGAAGCGTAAGGAATTCTTGGAGCTCAAGCAAGGCCGTATGACAAGATCTCGAATCTGAACATGAGTTCGTAAGACTTAGTCGGTATGCTCGGGAGTGTGTGGCTGATGAGGTTGCTATGTGCAAAAGATTTGAAGAAGGATTGAATGAAGAGTTAAAGCTCTTGGTGGGTATTTTGGAGATAAAAAATTTGTAACACTAGTTGAACGAGCACGCAAGGCGGAAGAACTCGGAAGGGAGAAGAAGAAGGCTGAATTTGAAGCTAGAGATTATCGTAAAAGATCGACGGGCAAAGCTCCGTTCTCGTCGGTAAAGAAGTTCAGGGAGGACACAAATAAGTCGAGGCGATGCGGGAATTTCCATCGAGCCCGACCATTGACGGACTCGAGCTACTTTGGTAGCTAGTGTGGGCAATAATCGTCAAGAAAACCCGAATGCCCCCAATGTGGAAGACGACACCTAGGTGAATGTTGGGGTAAGTCATTAATAGGGCTCATTACGGATGTGGTTCAAGGACCACTTCATTAGAGATTGCACGGAGCTAGATGAGAAGAATAAGATGCAAGGTGCAAGATCTAGTGGGACGACGGCTAGAGGTAGACCCCCGAGGATTTCAGGAGGTAGGGGTGGTAATCAGAGAGGAGCCTCTGATACGGCTGTTCGATCCGAGACCCGTGCTCCTGCTAGAGCATATGCCATCCGCGCACGAGAGGAGGCATCCTCCCCTGACGTTATCACTGGTACTTTTACTCTCTTTGATACCAGTGTGATTGCATTGATTGACCCCGGCTCTACTCATTCATATGTATGTGAAACATACTTTGCGTATGTGTTTGAAAGTAAAGAGATGGAAAGGAAACTCGAATCGGTACTAGTGGTTTGTGAGTATTCGGATGTTTTTCACGAGGAGATACCGGATTGCCACGGTTCGAGAAGTGGAATTCGCATCGGTTGTACCGGTACTACGCCGATTTCAATAGCCCCGTATCGTATGGCATTAACGAATTAAAGGAATTGAAGGTTCAATTGCAAGAACCGACGGATAGAGGTTTCACTCGACCGAGTTTTTCTCTATAGGCGCACCAAAGATTTTTTGTGAAGAAGAAGGATGGAACTATGAGATTGTGCATCGACTATCATCATTTGAATAAAGTGACGATAAAGAATAAATATCCGTTGCCACGAATTGACGATTTGTTTGATCAATTAAAGGGAGCCTTAGTGTTTTCAAAGATAGATTTGAGGTCGGGGTACTATCGATTGAGGGTCCGAGAATCGGACATACCCAAAACCGCTTTTAGAACGAGGTACGGTCACTACGAATTCTTGGTGATGACGTTTGGGCTCACTAATGCCCCTGCGGTATTTATGGATTTAATGAATCGGATTTTCAAACCATATTTGGATCAGTTCGTAGTTGTGTGCATTGATGACATTTTGGTCTATTCGAAAAATGAGACCGAACATGCTGAACACCTAAGGTTAGTGTTGCAAATTTTACGAGATAAGCAGTTATATGCTAAGTTCAGCAAGTGTGAGTTCTGGTTGAGGGAGGTTAGCTTCTTGGGTCATGGGGTATCTCAGACGGTATTCGAGTACACCAACAAAATTTCAGCCATACTTAATCTGGAAGCCTCAGAGGAATATTAATGAGGTTCGGAGCTTTTGGGACTTGTCGGTTATTACCGATGATTTGTAAAAGGTTTCTCGACGATAGCCACACCAATGACGGCTTACTCCAAAAGGATGTTAGGTTCGAATGGACGGAGAAATGTCGAAAAAACTTGGTCAATCAAAACTTATTTGATGAAGCCCCAATTCTAGTGCAACTGAATCGGCAAAGAGTTTGTCATCTATAGCGACGCCTCCCTACTTGGGTTAGGTTGCGTATTGATGCAAGAAGGTCAAGTTGTGGCCTATCGCGCCGAGACAATTAAAGCCACATGAGAAAAATTATCCAACCCATGATCTCGAATTGGTCGCCATCGTATTCGCCTTAAAGATATGGCAACATTACTTATTTGGTGAGAAGTGCCATGTGTATTCGGATCACAAAAGTCTCAAATATTTGATGACTCAAAGAGACTTAAATCTCGACAAAGGCGTTGGCTCGAGTTGTTAAAAGATTATGAGCTTGTCATTGATTATCACCGGGAAGGCTAATGTGGTTGCGGACGCCTTAAGTCGAAAATCACTGTTTGCTTTACGAGCTATGAATGTACACTTGTCTATTCTACCCGACAATGTGTTAATAGCGAATTAAAGGCCAAACCATTATTGACTCATCAAATTCGTGAAGCTCGAAAAGTTGACGATGAGTTGGTTGCAAAAGCAGTGAGTGTGTTCGAACAAGGAATCGGAGTTTCAAATCGATGATAACGATTGTTTGAGGTTCAAAAGTCGTCTGTGTGTTCCAAAGAATTCGAAACTTATTTCGATTATTCTGAAGGAAGCCCATTGTAGCCGAATGGCAATCCACCCGGGGAGTACGAAGATGTACAACAATTTGAAACGTCAGTTTTGGAGGCATGGTATGAAACGAGACATCTCCAACTTTGTTTCGAGATGTTTAATATGTCAACAAGTGAAAGTGGAACATCAAGTGCCTTCAGGATTACTTCAGCCGATCACGATACCCGAGTGGAAATGGGATCGAGTCACAATGGACTTTGTATCCGGACTGCCATTGTCAGCGAGTAAGAAGGATGCGATTTGGGTCGTTGTAGATAGATTGACTAAGTCGGCTCACTTTATCCCGTCACGCACGGATTTTTCAATGGACAAACTAGCCAATTATCGTTTCTCGATTGTGAGATTGCACGGGTGCCTATTTCCATCGTGTCGGATAGAGATCCGAGATTTACCTCGTGATTTTGGAAGAAGTTGCAAGAAGCTTTGGGTACCAAGTTGCATTTCAACGCTTTAACCCCCAAACCGATGGTCAATCCGAACGGATAATTCAAATACTCGAGGATATGTTGAGATGTTGCATCATTGAGTTTAGTGGTTCATGGGAGCGGTATTTGCCTTTGATTGAATTCGCACAACAAAAGCTTTCAATCAAGTATTAAGATGGCGCCTTACAAGGCTTTATACGGTCGTAAATGCCGTACCCATTATTCGGACCGAACTTAGTGAAGGTAAATTCTTGAGGTTGATTTGGTTAAGGATGCCGAGCAAAAGTTCGAGTAATTCGTGAAAGTTTGAAAGTCGCCGGATCGCCAAAAGTCGTATCTGATTTGAAAAGAAAAGATATTGAATATCGGGTTGGAGACAAGGTCTTTCTTAAAGTTTCACCTTGGAAGAAGGTGCTTAGATTTGGTCGTAAGGGCAAATTGAGTCCGAGGTTTGTCGGGCCATATGAAGTATCCGAACGAGTTGGGCCAGTCGCAAATCGATTAATTTTGCCCCGAGCTCGAAAAGATTCACAACGTTTTCATGTCTCGATGCTTGACGATATAGGTCTGATCCATCGCACGTAATCGCTCTATCTGAGATTGAGATTCAGCCTAATTTGAGCTATGAAGAGGAACCGGTTCGCATTATGAGGCGTGAAGTAAAAGAGTTGCGCGATAGGAAAATCCCGCTAGTGAAGGTGTTGTGGCATAAACACGGAATGGAAGAAGCCACTTGGGAACTTGAGGACTCTATGAAAGAGCGATACCCGAGCCTATTTACCGGTAAGATTTTCGGGGACGAAAATTTCCTAAGTGGGGGAGAGTTGTGACATCCCAAAATTGACCCTAGTCGGGCTGTGGCTTCGGGACCACAAAACCGAGACACAAAATTAATTAATTATTATTTTCTATGTTTATTGTGCATGAATATACATATGTGAAAATTTAGTGCCTTAATTTCGTCATTTGTAGGTGAAATTTATTAGAAAGGACTTATGTGAGGAAATTGAGAAATGTGCTAGGCTAATGTTAAAGTGGCCTATTGATACATATTAGAAAATGTTTGGATTTGCATGTCAAATTGCCAAATTTCCTTATGGTGGCCGGCCAAGATAGATTGAGGATGGGCAATGTATTTGTTTGCCTTAGATTTTATAATGAGAAATTGGGTAATGGGAGACAAGCTAAAATAAAGAAAGGAATTAAAAAGAAAAGGAATAAAATAAGAAAAGAAAAAGGGGAATGTTCATCCTTACCTTTGCCATTGCCGTGAGTGAGGGAGAGAAAGGGAGGAAAAGTGAGTTCTCTCTTTGTTGAACTTGGCCGGCTAGAAGGAAGGAAGGAGGGAGAATTTCGTCACTTGAAGCCTTAAGGAGGTTAGTACATTGTGTTAACTTGTAAGATGTTTACTTTTGTGAGTGAACGATCATGGTTCTTGTTTAGCCATGCAAAATGTTGAATAATGTTGGGGAATGGAACATTAGGCTATGGAAAAGGGGGAACTCTTTGATTGTTTAAGATAGTTTAGATAGTATGTGATTTTTTGGGGTATTGTGAGTTGAGATGTAAGTGTGTGTGTGTGTGTGCTTGGCCATAGGGGTTTGCTAGGAAATTTTATTGGTTGAATGATGGGTGGCGAATGAACTATGAGGGGTTATGAGAAGAATGTGGGAAGCTAAGGTGCGAACCATAGTCTCGATGATAGAAATGATGCGGTTGGTGTTTTGATCTTTGTGGTGATGAGGCATGAAGTGTTCGACCATGGTACTAAAGTGTTGTGCTTGTGTTAAAACTTAGAAATTATTTTGTTATGGCTAGTATAGATATGGATGACCGAACATGAGAGCATGATTAGATGAAGAGCTTGGTTAATTGTAGTTGTATGTGAATTTACATGATGTTACAAATAGATGTGAAAATATATGCTAGATTAGGAAAATTTGATTAAATGCTCATGAGATGAAATTAGGTGTTTAAAAGATGTTATAGTTGACATTGTATATATATACATACATTCGGCCATCTAATTGAGTATAAAGATGGTGTTAAATCTAATCGTGATGCCCATATATATATATATATATATACATAAGTATTCCGTTCGTGATGTTACCTTTAATTATGTGTATAATCGACTAAATGGGTAATTAGTGAGGACGGTTGCCGAATATACAAGCATACATATGCATGTGTAGTTAAATTATGAATGTTTAGCAAGATGGTTAAACTAGTTGATTTATTGATCAAGCTTAAGGAGTTAAAGAAGGAGAATCAAGCAAGGGAAAGGCGAAGGTCATCGAGTAGCCGACTTGAAATTATTTTACCCAACACAAGGTAAGTCATTAAGCATATATTTGGTGTTGATGTAAATGACCATAATATATACGCAATTGTGTTTAAATGAGTTGATGTGTAAATGAAAATGTATGTGTATGGAATGATGCCATGGTTGAATGTATAAAGGCAAAGAACATGCATAAGGTATTGGTCTCGGCACTAAGTGTGCGGGTATAAATGGACATGGTGACAAGATTGGCACTAAGTGTGCGGGTTTAAAAATTGTACAGCACTAAGTGTGCGAACTGAAAATATATAGCACTAAGTGTGCAAACTGAAAATATATAGCACTAAGTGTGCGAGCTGAAAATTATATAGCACTAAGTGTGCGAGCTGAAAATATATAGCACTAAGTGTGCGGATTCACTATATGCTCTTGCGTTACAATTGGCACTTGAGTGTGCGACATTATTGAGTTAATCCCGACAGCGGATCGGGTAAGTACCTTGAGCTCATGACGATTAGGCAATACGTTCATGCTCGGGGTTGAGCTTGGTAAGCTTTAAATCTATGTGATGATTGCAATTGTATGATTGTGGTGTGAATGAGTTGGTGTGTAAAAATGCCTCAAATATCTTCTTGTATAAAATATGAAATGTGGATGTATGACTTGGTATGAGATTAAACCAAAGGTCCGAGGAATTATGGTATAGTTTCGATATGGATGAAGTACCTAGCCTCGTTTATTGTTTGATGTTGCGAAAATTTTATTAATGGATGGTTGATGAATGCTTATGACTTCTTGAGTTATAAACTTACTCGGTGTTTTCTTGTCACCCATTTTAGGTCTCTTGGACTCGTATTGTTGCGTGCTTTCGGAACCGTCGTTGAAGTCATCACACCGGCTGGAAACCTTTTGGTATTGTCTTCGTAGTTGAACTAGGAGAACATTTGGCATGTATAGGCTATTATGTTTTGTTGAATTGTGGGTTGTAAACTTTCAGCCATGTGAAAATGGCCTATGTGGTCGTCGAGTGGGATGCTAGAACCTATAGCCACGAGTCTTTGAAATTTTAATTTTGATAAGGTGGCCATAATTTGTGTCATGTATGATGGATGATTAGTAAGGCCAAAGAAAGATTCACGAAATTGGCATAGTCATCTGCAGAATGGCTATTGCGGACAGCAGCAGTGAGATGAGATTGAAAAATCACTAAAAATAGTAGAAATAGAATTAAATAGTGAATAAATTATGAAATTGAACCTTGATGAATCTATTTTTATATGGACAAAACGAAATGACCATATGAGCAGTATACTGAGAGATATTAAAGTTCTCGTGAGACAGGGCCAGAACGGTTTCTGGGTCCCCTTTCTCGACTTTGAAAATTTACCATAAATTATCCAGAAGGAATTAGAAGTCATGCCTTATATTTGCAGATTCCCCTTTGAGTCTAGTTTCATTAGAAACAAACGGCATGAGCATTGAAGCTCTGTACGAGAAGATATTCAGGTCGTAATGCACGAAGGTCAGTGTAGTCGACCCCTGTAACATGGGCGACTTTGACTAATAAACTGTACCAATTGGCCTGACCAAAAATTCTAGAAATAAATCCATGGATAGACTAAATTCAGGGAAAATTTACGGAATCAGTTCTCGAGTTTTGAAACTCGAGATGTGATTTTAAAGGCGACGATGTGCAGCTTAGCTAGCTTTGCACGAACAAAGAATCAATATTACAAAGAGAGAAATAAGGGAAGTGAGCCCGGTAACACCACGTGTTCAAACCCAGTGACGATCTCGGGTTTGGGGTGTTACAGGGGTTCCTGGAACTTAAACAAGGAAATAAGACTGTGTTAGAGTACGAAAGGGAATTCATTAGGTTAAGTCAGTATGCAACGGAGTGGGTCCAATCAGAGACAAAAATGTGTAAGTGCTTCGAGGAAGTCTTGAATGAGGAAATTAAATTGCTGATTAGGATCCTTGAGATAAGAGAATTTTCCATATTAGCTGACTGGGCCAAGAAGGCCGAAGAGCGAAATAATAAAAAGAAGCAAGCTAAGAGAGAAGCTCGAGTTTCGAGTAAGAGGTCTAGCGGCAGAGCACACTCTTTCCCCACAAAGAAATCGAGAAGTCATGAAGAACGCTCCACTTCATCAGTAGGATATTCGAGTAGATCAAGAATGTAACACCCCGTACCTGATACCGTGGCCGGAGTCGAACACGAGGTGCTAACAGACATAATATATTTATTTTCACAGTCCATTTAAAAATTTCCAGACAACTGGCTAACTGTGTCATTGTCACCTAAAAAATCATATCTTAAGTTCCACAACTTGAAAATCAGTTTCGTGATTTTTCCCTAAAACTAGACTCATATATGAATCTAAAAATATTTTTCTAGAATTTTTGGTTGGGGCAGTTAGTAAATTTTATTAGTTAAAGTCTCCCATGTTACAGGGATCGACTACACTGACCTTCGCACATTACGACTTGGATATCTCCCTGTACAGGGCTTAAATACTGATGCCATTTGTTTCTATAGAAACTAGACTCAAATAGAAATCTATACATATATGGCATGACTCCTAATTATCTCTGGTTAATTTATAATGAATTTCCAAAGTCGGAACAGGGAATCCAGAAACCGTTCTGGCCCTGTTTCACGAAAACCTAAATATCTCTTAACATACAACTCATATGACCGTTTCGTTTCTTCCATATGAAAGTAGATTCATCAAGGTTCATTTAAATAATTTATTCACTATTTAATTCCATTCCTACTATTTTAGTGATTTTCACATCCACATCGCTGCTGCTGCCAGCATCTGCCTTTAAGGTAGACTTTACCTATTTCATAGTTTCCATGATTCAATTAGCCCTTTTTGCATACATAGCACAAAGTATAATCATGATCAACCATTCCAATGGCTAATCGTTTCCAAACATTTCCATACCTCTTAGTGATCAACATACAAAACGATTATAGTACTATGCTAAAACGCATATATAAGCCATTTTGCATGGCTATCCAAATTTACACAAAATCCATGGGTACATGACCAACAACAAAAGGGTAGTCCTATACATGCCATTTCAAAG
Source organism: Gossypium arboreum (assembly GCF_025698485.1). Lineage (NCBI taxonomy): Eukaryota > Viridiplantae > Streptophyta > Magnoliopsida > Malvales > Malvaceae > Gossypium > Gossypium arboreum. The sequence continues at coordinate 26,973,879 of NC_069073.1, read as the reverse complement.
TTCAACCAAAATTGTACCAAAGGGGCTTTGATAGTGTGGGAGACTTGACTTCCAAAATCCCGAGTCCGATGGTGACGAGCCAAAATCTATAAAACAGAGAAACAAAGAAAGCAGAGTAAGCAATTTATGCTTAGTAAGTTTTGAGCAAGGGATTCCAAAGACAACAAAAGCATAGCATTCATATAGCTAAACGGATAATTTCATATGCACAAATTCTCAATATCATACTTACTTCACATTACCAACCCTTATGTTCATACACAAAGATCAACTTAGCCAAAGGCGGTAGCTCATTTATCGATGACGAATACTGATTTGTGAGGATCAACTAATTCAAGCACACACGAAACATACCACATCATTGGGATTTTACGAGTATTAATTTAAATTTTACAGCAAGATCGCTCATTCCCAAATCAAGCATCTTGAGGTTTAGCGGATATAACCACTCGCACAAGGCCTTGGTCTTAGCCCGGATATGGTCACTAGCATAAATGCCTTGGGACTTAGCCCGATATAGTCGCTAGCACAAATGCCTTCGGATCTTAGTCCGAATGTAGTCGCTAGCACAAAAGCCTTGGGACTTAGCCCAGATATCATTCGAGTAACCATGCTCATATATCAATAAATCATGACACATTCATATTTCATTTTCATTACCAAAGCTCAAACACAAGACACTTATCACATTTACAATTTCGGCTCAATAGCCACATACAAGAGCATGATTTTGATTTACTTAAGACATAATCTAACCGAATCATAATTTAAGTTCCATTACTCGAAAACTTACCTCGGATGTTGTCGAGCGATTCGATGGCTATTCGACCACTTTTCCTTCCTTTTATCGGATTTAGTTCCCCTTTGCTCTTGAGCTTAATTTAACAAATAAATTGATTTAATCATTTAAGCATCGAAAAGAGGAACTCAAGGTACTTAGCCCACATATATTCATTAGACATTAAAGTCACATATGTACGGAATCATGAATCAAACTCAACACATTAGTTAATACTTTCCTTAGCCGAATTTTCTAAGTCAAGATAAAGCCTTCAATATGCTTACCTATGGCTGAACAACACATCAACCTATGTACTCATTCATGTGGCCGATTATGCATGTCTATGTTGAGGCCAATTATATACTCAATACCACACACAAATGGCATACCTTTTACTAACTAATGCATTACATATTATAACTCAATACGCATCCATCATGTACTCCATAACCGAAACACCATCATATGTAAGTATATACCTTGAGATATTGTATATGTCATACCAATACGTCATGTGCAAACATATATATATATATATATATATATATGTGCAAGAGCCGAATCTCAAAGTTGTTTATAACTAAACATGAACATAAATACAAAACACAAATCTTACCTACCATGCAATAAGTATAAATCATACTTATGGATATACCATGGCCGAATACATCACAACACCATACCATTTCAATTTTGGTCATGGTTAAACAAAGAACTTAATGTCTCACTCAAAAATGCTAAAAAGAAAATCCAAGAGTCATCAATCCACCATCACATGTATCATTATCAAGCTTCATATTTAGCATGCAATGGCATTAACACAAAATCCACCTTGGCCGAATATCATCCCCATGACATAGCAAAAATTTGAACCATGGGCTAATTAGAACTCAAGCTAGCAACTAAAAACATGCATGAATCTCATGGCACAACCTCAAACATACCTTAATCTAGATACAAGTATGGCCAAACCTCTTCCTAATCCTCTTCCAAACCAAACATGAAGCAAGAACTCCTTCCTTCTTCCTTAGAATTTTAAGCCAAAAGAAATGAAAAAGGATGAACAAATTTTTTTTTTCTCTTTTCTTCAACTCACGGCAATGGGGGGGAAACACTCACACACATTCTTTCTTTTCTTTTTTCCATTTCTTTATTACCCATACTCCTTATTTTATTTTTCCTAACATACCTCACTAGCATAACATGTTTGTGACATGTTTCCACTCATAGCATGGCCGGCCACTACTAATTAGGGGGGAAATTTGACATGCAAGTCCTCCCTTTTGATTACATGCACTATTAGATCCTTATAGATTAGCCTATCACATTTCAAAAGTGTCACACAAGTCCTACTAACTGAATTCACATGCAATCGACTAAATCGAAGCTTGAAATTTTCACACATTCATAATTACATATTCTAGACAATAAATATTACGTTCAAACATTTCGGTGACTCGGTTTAACGGTCCCGAAAGTACTTCCCGACTAGGGTCAATTTTGGGCTGTCACAAAGAAGCTCTAAGCGACATAACCCAAAGTCTTCTTCCCCTATGGTAACTAGTGTGGGAAGTGTGGATGATCAAAATTCGAAGTGTAAAAGCAGTAACAAATTTCACTTTGGAGATTGCCGAATGAAGAGCGGTGCATGTTTCAGATGTGGGTCTCTTAACCATTTTCTCAGAGACTGTCCAGAGCAAGCTAATAAAGAGGTTGAATTAGCTCTACAGCCGAATGCTCCTATTTCTCGAGGTAGACCTCTGAGACATCCCAAAAGTGCAAGTGGCAGTCGAACTGTTGCTAAGGATGCTACTGCAAAATTAGAGGTTCGAGCCCCTGCAAGAACTTATGCAATACGCGCTCGAGAGGAAGCCTTAGCTCCCGATGTCATCACGGGTACATTTTCTATCTACAATACTCGTGTCATTACCTTAATTGATCCAGGGTCAACCCATTCGTACATTTGCATGAAATTGGTGTCTAGCATGGATATGTCTGTAGAGCCTACGGAATTTGTGATTAAGGAGTCAAACCCTCTAGGCAAGTCAGTCCTAGTTGATAAAGTTTGTAAGAATTGTCCTTCGACAATTCAAGGTCATTGTTTTCCCGCTAACCTTATGTTATTGTCATTCGATGAGTTTGATGTAATACTTGTCATGGATTGGTTAGCTGTGCATGATGTAATTGTAAATTGTGGTAGCAAGTATATCGAATTGAAATGCTCAAATGGTTAGATTCTCTAGATTGATTCAAGTGAGTTGGATACTCCATTGTCTGTGATAAACTCAATGATGGCTCAAAGGTATATGAGAAAAGGATATGAAGCCTACCTTGGTTTCGTGTTAAATACTAAAGAATCTGAGTTGAAGTTCGAATCGGTACCTATAATATGCGAGTGTTTGGATGTGTTTCTGGAAGAGCTACCTGGATTACCTCCTGTTAGAGAAGTAAAGTTTGGTATTGATCTAGTGCCTGGGACAGCTCCTATCTCTATTGCTTCATATAGGATGGCGCCAACCGAACTGAAAGAGTTAAAAGCATAGTTTCAAGAACTGATGGATAAAGGTTTTGCAAGACTGATCTTTTCACCTTGGGGTGCTCCCTTATTATTTGTAAAGAAGGCAGACAGTTCGATGAGACTATGTATAGACTACCAACAACTTAACAAGGTAACAATCAAGAACAAGTATCCGTTGCCGAGGATTGATGATCTGTTTGATCAATTGAGAGGAGCCACTGTATTTTCAAAAATAGATCTGAGATCTGGTTACTACTAGTTACGAGTTAAAAAGTCAGACGTGGCTAAGACTACTTTCAAGATGAGTTATGGTCATTTCGAGTTCCTGGTCATGCCTTTTGGTCTATCGAACGCCCCAGCCACGTTTATGGACTTAATGAATCACATTTTCTGACCATACTTTGTAACACCCCTTACCCGTTACCGTCGCCGGAACAGGATATAAGGTATTACCAGAACATAACACATACCATTAAACATAATCGAGATATAAATATGTCATCCAATTTGATAGTGCATCGTATAACATATGTCTTGAACAATATTAGCCAACTTTAATGGCTTGTACAAAGTAGCTGGTCGAGTACTGTAACTAATATTTTAAACCTAGACAAATATGACACGTAACAAAATAATTAAGCCTACTATACATGCCATAATTCAAAACTTTTAGTTCAAATACCTAAAGTATGATAGTGCGGGTAGATCTTCACGATCCTTAACTCTGAACAAGTCAAGGACACTATAAGACAAAAGAGAGAAACAAAGTAAGCTTATAGCTTAGTAAGTAAGTATGTAAATACTAATTAAAGAATCTAACATGTTTACACAACAATTCAAGTATATCTACTTTAACTTCACTATTCATTCCACTTTGATTAAGCTTGTCTCTGCTGCGTCATATTCACTAAATAAATCATAACTCGAATTACAAAACTCGAAATTCAAATCCGTAAAATTTCCTGAATCTAGACTCATAAAGCTTTTTCTAATTTTTTGTATAATTTTTGGTTCAGCCGATTAGTACAGTTTATTAGTTAAAGTTTCCCCTGTTACACAGCTTGACTGATCTGACCTCTGTTCACTACGAATTGAATATCTCTCAGTACACAATTCAAACAACCCTGAAGTCTGTTTCATTTAAAACTAGTCTCAATAAGGAATTTAGGCATGTAAACTATATTTCTTAATTTTATTTGTACAATTTTAATGATTTTCAAAGTTGGAACAGGGGATCACGTATTCATCCTGAGCAAGTCACATACAATTGTAAATATCTCAAAATATAGAATTCCTTTGCTTGCTCTGTTTCTTTTATATGAAAGTAGACTCATTAAGCTTTAATTTTACATCTCATTCAACCTCTAATTATATTCCTCCTATTTTTGGTGATTTTTCAAAATCACGTCACTGATACCATTTAAAACAGTTTTAATGCTAGTTTCACTCTTTCACACATTCTTTATGCTAACCTCATTTTATCTTATATATGTATATACCACAAATCATTTTCACCACATTTCATTCACCATAAGTGTAGGTCCAAACCACAATATCACCACAAAACCATCCCGTTGAACAATTCGGATCAATCCTCGATATTTAATGGTTTCAGCACACAGCCCCACCATCATACTTCGTTTAGTTCGGCTCTCTTGTACACATGGTGAACACTTAGTACCACTCATGCGACCCAACCGATTTGTCTCGTAGCTCTCTTATCTACATGGTGTCCTTCACTTGGAATCACGCATGCGACCTAGCTACATTTATCTTTCACGTAGCTCTCTTGTCTACATGGTGTCCTTCACTTGGAATCACGCATGCGACCTAGCTACATTTATCTTTCACGTAGCTCTCTTGTCTACATGGGATACATCTCGTATCACACATGTGACCTAGCTACTACAGGGGTGTCTCGTAGCTTTCTTGTACACATGATGTGCACTCAGCATCATACATGTGACCTAGCTACGCTCCTCTATTTCATTCGATCTCTCCGAATGTTCAACCGGATCTCTCTCTATATTTATTTCCATTCTTCCAATAGTCGATTTATATTTTAACATCAGCTAGTATGTTTATATAATAGGCTGAAATATAAGAATGTACATGAAATTATTGTAATATTTACATACAAACTTACCTTGGTGCAAAATATGGAAATTTTGCAATTTAGTCCAAAACTTTTCCTTCCCCGTTCGAGATCAATTCGCGTCTTTCTTGATTATGGAGCTTGAAAATTGAAGAAACCCTAGCTATGGAGAGAGGAGAATTGGCAGCAACTAAGGAGGATGATGATCAATTTTGTGTTATTTTTCCCATTTTATTTCATTTAATATCCAAATGACCAAAATGCCCTCCTTACTAAACTTTCAAAAATTCCTTCCATGTCCTAATTTTGTCCATGAATTTAAAATTGGTCAAATTGCTATTTAAGACCTCCTAATTAATATTCCAAAACAATTTCATACTAAAACTTAGGGATGTAAATTTTGCAACTTATTCGATTTAGTCCCTATTTTCAATTTAAGCACTTTAGGCATAGAATTTCATCACAAAATTTTCACACAATCATGCAATCATATCATAAACCCCAAAATAATTAAAAACAATTATTTCTATCTCGGATTTATGGTCACGAAACCACTATTCCGATTAGGCCCTAATTCGGGTTGTCATAATTCTCCCCCCCTTTTTGAGATTTTCGTCCTCGAAAATCTTACCGGTAAAGAGGTTTGGGTACTGTTTCCTCATAGCTTCTTCAGGTTCCCACGTAGCCTCTTCTATCCCATGTCTGTGCCACAATACTTTCACTAAAGCTATACTTTTATTTCTTAACTGTTTAACCTCTCGAGCCAAAATCTTTATTGGTTCCTCCTCATAGGTCATATCCGATCGAATCTCAATTTCATTGGAGAAATCACATGTGAAGGATCGAACGATAACGTCTCAACATTGATACATGAAACACGTTATGAATTCTTTCTAACTCTGCCGGTAAGGCCAACCGATATGCCATGGTCCAATTCTCTCGAGAATCTCAAACGGCCCAATAAAACGCGGACTCAACTTGCCTTTCCGACTAAATCTCGAATCTTTTTCCATGGTGACACCTTCAAGAACACTTTATCACCCACCGAAATTCAATCTCTTTTCTTTTAAATCGCATATGACTTTTGTCGATCTGAAGCGACTTTTAAGCAATTCAATTACTTTTATTTTCTCTTGGTTTCTTTAACTAGATCAACTCCATGAATCTGTTTCTCACTAAGCTCGGTCCAATACAAAGGAGTCCGACACTTACGACCATACAAGGCTTCAATGCGGTGCCATTTGTATACTTGATTGATAAGCTATTGTAGGCAAACTCAATCAAAGATAGATATTTCTCCCAACTACCTCCAAATTCTAAAACACAACATCTAAGCATATCTTGAGTACGGATTACTCTTTCTGTTTGACCATCTGTTTGTGGATGAAATGCGGTACTAAAGTTCAATTTTGTACCCAAAGCTTCTTGTAACTTTTTCCAAAATCTCGAGGTAAATCTTGGATCTCTATCGATATTATAGATATAGGTACTCGTGCAACTTCACAATTTCAACAATATATAATTCGCTAATTTATCAAGTGAGTAATCGGTGCGTCTTGGTATAAAGTGGGCTGACTTTGTTAATCTATCAACCACTACCCAAACAGCATCCTTCTTTTAGGAGTTAAAGGCAAACCGGTTACAAAATCCATGGTAATCTTGTCCCATTTCCACTCGAGCACCATTACGGTTGAAGTAATCCTGAAGGCACTTGATGTTCACTTTTACTTGTTGATGATCAAACACTTGGTTACAAATTGAAATGTCCTTTTCATACACCACCAATCTGACTTCTTTAAATCATTATACATTTTGTGCTACCAGGATGAACGATAAACACCATTATGCGCCTCATTTAATATTTTACGAATCAATTTATCGTTTTTCGGCACACATATCCTGTCTCGAAACATCAAACAATCATCCGGTCCAACTCGAAAATCGAGTCGTAACTTTGATTAGCATTGAGTTCTCTTGATCCGCAACTCACTATCATTCTTTTGAGCATCACAAATCAATCTGGAGAAATAACGGTTTAGCTCTCATCTCTGCTAAGATTGACCCATCATCGACAATGCTAACCCCGTGTTCATGGCTCTCAAAGTAAAAAGAAATTTTACGCTCAAGGCGTCAAGAACTACATTTGCTTTTCCGATGATAATCAATCACTAGATCATAATCCTTTAATAATTCAAGCCATCTTATTTGTCGCAGATTCAGATCCTTTGATTCATCAAGTACTTTAAACTTTTGTGATCCGTAAAAATTCGGCATTTTCACCATACAAATAATGTCGCCAAATCTTCAAGGCAAAAACAACAATGCCGTTCCAAATCATGTGTAGGATAGTTCTTCTCATGCGGTTTTAACTGTCTCGAAGCATAAGCTACCACTTAACCCTCTTGCATCAACACACATCCAAGGCACATCAATGATGCATCACTATAAATTACTGAACTCCTTCCACGACTTAGGTTGTACTAAAATTGGTGCTTCATCAATCGTGCTTTCAACTTTTCAAAACTTTGTTGACATTTATCAGTCCATTCAAACTTAACATTCTTTTGCAACAACTTAGTCATAGGAGAGGCAATCATCGAAAATCCTTCAACAAAGCGTCTATAATACCCACTAAGCCTAAAAGCTTCTAACCTCGGATACATTCTTGGGCGGTTTCAATCAACGATCGTAGAAATCTTACTTGGATCCACCGAATACCATCACCGAGACTATATGCCCCAAAATCCGACTTCACGAAGCGAACTCACTTTTACTAAACTTGGCAAACAATTTCTTTTCTCTCAAGATTTGCAATATAGTTCTCAAGTGTTCGGCATGTTCGAGACTCATCTCGAGAATAAATTAAAATGTCATCTATAAACACTACTACAAACTTATCCAAATATGGCGGAAGATCCGATTCATTAAGTCCATAAATATAGTGGAGCATTTGTTAAGCGAAAGGCATCACAAGAAACTCATAATGTCCATACCTTGTCCTAAAGCGGTTTACACACATCGACTCCTTAACTCTCATTTGGTAGTAACCGGACCTCAAATCAATCTTTGAAAACACTGTGGCCCCCTTTAACGATCGAATAAATCATCAATCCTCGGCAATGGGTACTTGTTCTTTATAGTCACCTTATTAAGTCGACGGTAATCAATGCAAAGTCTCATTGAACCATCCTTCTTCTTCTGAATAATACAGAGCACCCAGGGAGGGAAACTTCGGTCTCACAAATCCTTGTCATTAACTCCTGCAATCGAGCCTTCAATTCTTTTAATTCATCGAGCCATTCTATATGGAGCAATCGAAATCGATGCGATGCGGCAACAAATCAATAGCAAAATCTATCTCTCTATTCGGAGGCAACCCGGCAATTCCTCCGAAATACATCCGAAACTCACGACTATATAAGACGATTCAAATTTCAGTTGGGGCAACTCAATATTCATTACATAAGCGGATAAGCTTCACACCCTTTTCTCATGTATTTACGTGCGGACATGTGCGAAATCACCATAGGCAATTTATTTGATTCATCTGTTTCAACCCACGAAATTTCTCCATTTTCACATTTCAACTCTAGTGTCTTTTGTTTACAATCTACCTTAGCATCATACAATGTTAACGGTCCATTCCCAAGATAACGTCAAACTCACCAAATGGTAACAACATCAAGTTGGCAAAAGCAGTGACCTTGAATCATTAATGGGCAATTCTTGCAAACCTTGTCAACTAGCACATATTGGCCTAAGGGTTCGACACTTTAATCGTAAACTCGATAAATTCAACAGCAACTTTTATTGGATACTAAATTCATGCAAATATAGGAATGAGTGGACCGGGATCAATCAATGCAATAACAATAGTATCATAGAGAAAATGTACCAATAATGACATCGGAGATGATGCATCTTCTCGACACGTATAGCATAAGCTCTAGCAGTGCTCTAGCTTCGATCTTGCCGTTAAATCTTTCATCACGTTTTACTACTAGTCCCACCTCCGATTTCTCGGTGGTCTACCTCTACTAGCGGTGGTATTCATCTAGCACTCTGAAATCTTTCTTCTTTAATTTTCTCGGACAAACTCTAATAAAATGCTCACGAGAACCTTTGAAACAAGCTCGCTCGGTCCCCAACACTCACCATAATGTTGCTGCCGCATTGTCGACACTCGGGCTTTCTAGGTCGCACATTACCCACACTTGCCATCAAGTAGCTTGAGCTTTAGACCCGAATATGCTCTACCACGATCTCTGTGTGAATCCCCAATTGAAACTGTCATTCGAGGTTTGTCTCTTTGGACCTCTTTGGTTGAGATTGAAATGGCTTGCTTATCTGTCTTTTTTGGCGTCTCGGGCCTCAATAGCGATTTTCTTCTTTCTTTGTTCAATTCTTGACTTTAAGAGCTCGATCAACCAATACTACAAATTCTTTCAACTCCAAAATTCCTACAAGCATTTTAATGTCCTCATTCAGTCCATCTTCAAATCTTCTACACATAATGGCCTCGGTAGACACACATTCTGAGAATACTTGCTGAGTCTTACAAATTCGCGTTCATACTCTGCTCTGAGACATTTTCCCTGCTTCAATTCAAGGAACTCCTTCCGTTTTGATCAATAAATCGCTGACTTATGTATTTCTTTCTAAATTCTTCTGGAAGAAATCCCAAGTAACTTTTCTTTTGGCACCACTTGCAACCAAAGTCTTCCACCGTGGTGTCGAATCTCTCAAAAGTGATCTGACACTTTAAGCATTCCTCGGTGTACATGAGAGCTCATCAAATACACGGTAGAATTTTCAAGCCGAATTCCGCTTTCTCGGGATCATCATCGACCTTTGCTCTAAACTCTTGACCCCTTGTTTTCGAATCTTGTCAGCCGGAGGCTTGTTCATTCTTACCAAATCTATACCTTGAGCACTACAGGAATCGTCCGAGGTATAAGAGGGGTGGAGGAGGTTGAGCATTTGGATTTGCTCGAATAAATTCAAGATACCAATTGTTCATCATTTGGAGAAAGGCATCCCAGCCTCATCTCCTTGTCTCAATGTCTCAGTCTACTTTCCACAAAAGCGGTCCTTGTGCGGGGCACGGCGCATTACTAGCAACATCATCGGTAGCAGTTCCTTCAGATCCATTACTATATTAAAACAAAACACAGTTTAGAATAATCAGGAGTCACCACACTATCACAATATTTTTATGGCATGTATAGCTAGACTTTTACACACACTTTATTAGTCCGAGAACCGACTAAACCATAGCTCTGATACCACTAAATGTAACACCCCTTACCCGTTACCGTCGCCGGAACAGGATATAAGGTATTACCAGAACATAACACATACCATTAAACATAATCGAGATATAAATATGTCATCCAATTTGATAGTGCATCGTATAACATATGTCTTGAACAATATTAGCCAACTTTAATGGCTTGTACAAAGTAGCTGGTCGAAATCTTGTAACTAATATTTTAAACCTAGACAAATATGACACGTAACAAAATAATTAAGCCTACTATACATGCCATAATTCAAAGCGTTTAGTTCAAATACCCTAAAGTATGATAGTGCGGGTAGATCTTCACGATCCTTAACTCTGAACAAGCGAAGGACACTATAAGACAAAGAGAGAAACAAAGTAAGCTTATAGCTTAGTAAGTAAGTATGTAAATACTAATTAAAGAATCTAACATGTTTACACAACAATTCAAGTATATCTACTTTAACTTCACTATTCATTCCACTTTGATTAAGCTTTGTCTCTGCTGCGTCATATTCACTAAATAAATCATAACTCGAGTTACAAAACTCGAAATTCAAATCCGTAAAATTTCCTGAATCTAGACTCATAAAGCTTTTTGCTAATTTTTTCTATAATTTTGGTTCAGCCGATTAGTACAGTTTATTAGTTAAAGTTTCCCTGTTACACAGCTCGACTGATCTGACCTCTGTTCACTACGAATTGAATATCTCTCAGTACACAATTCAAACAATCCTGAAGTCTGTTTCATTTAAAACTAGTCTCAATAAGGAATTTAGGCATGTAAACTATATTTCTTAATTTTCTTTGTACAATGTTTAATGATTTTTCAAAGTTGGAACAGGGGATCACGTATTCATCCTGAGCAAGTCACATACAATTGTAAATATCTCAAAATATAGAATTCCTTTGCTTGCTCTGTTTCTTTTATATGAAAGTAGACTCATTAAGCTTTAATTTTACATCTCATTCAACCTCTAATTATATTCCTCCTATTTTTGGTGATTTTTCAAAATCACATCACTGATACCATTTAAAAACAATTTTAATGCTAGTTTCACTCTTTCACACATTCTTTATGCTAACCTCATTTTATCTTATATATGTATATACCACAAATCATTTTCACCACATTTCATTCACCATAAGTGTAGGTCCAAACCACAATATCACCACAAAACCATCCCGTTGAACAATTCGGATCAATCCTCGATATTTAATGGTTTCAGCACACAGCCCCACCATCATACTTCGTTTAGTTCGGCTCTCTTGTACACATGGTGAACACTTAGTACCACTCATGCGACCCAACCGATTTGTCTCGTAGCTCTCTTGTCTACATGGTGTCCTTCACTTGGAATCACGCATGCGACCTAGCTACATTTATCTTTCACGTAGCTCTCTTGTCTACATGGTGTCCTTCACTTGGAATCACGCATGCGACCTAGCTACATTTATCTTTCACGTAGCTCTCTTGTCTACATGGTGTCCTTCACTTGGAATCACGCATGCGACCTAGCTACATTTATCTTTCACGTAGCTCTCTTGTCTACATGGGATACATCTCGTATCACACATGTGACCTAGCTACTACAGGGTGTCTCGTAGCTTTCTTGTACACATGATGTGCACTCGGCATCATACATGTGACCTAGCTACGCCCTCTATTTCATTCGATCTCTCCAATGTTCAACAGGATCTCTCTCTATATTTATTTCCATTCTTCCAATAGTCGATTTATATTTTAACATCAGCTAGTATGTTTATATAATAGGCTGAAATATAAGAATGTACATGAAATTATTGTAATATTTACATACAAACTTACCTTGGTGCAAAATATGGAAATTTTGCAATTTAGTCCAAAACTTTTTCCTTCCCCCGTTCGAGATCAATTCCGCGTCTTTCTTGATTATGGAGCTTGAAAATTGAAGAAACCCTAGTTATGGAGAGAGGGAGAATTCGGCAGCAACTAAGGAGGATGATGATCAATTTTGTGTTATTTTTCCCATTTTATTTCATTTAATATCCAAATGACCAAAATGCCCTCCTTACTAAACTTTCAAAATTCCTTCCATGTCCTAATTTTGTCCATGAATTTAAAATTGGTCAAATTGCTATTTAAGACCTCCTAATTAATATTCCAAAACAATTTCATACTAAAAACTTCCGGGATGTAAATTTTGCAACTTATTCGATTTAGTCCCTATTTTCAATTTAAGCACTTTAGGCATAGAATTTCATCACGAAATTTTCACACAATCATGCAATCATATCATAAACCCCAAAATAATTAAAAACAATTATTTCTATCTCGGATTTATGGTCACGAAACCACTATTCCGATTAGGCCCTAATTCGGGTTGTCACATACTTGGACAAGTTTGTTGTGGTATTCATTGACGATATTTTGATCTATCCCCGTAATAAGTCCGAGCATGATGAACATCTTAGGACTATATTACAGATTTTGCGAGATAAGAATTTGTATGCTAAGTTCAGCAAAAGCAAGGTCTGGCTTCGAGAGGTAGGATTTTTGGGTCAAATTGTTTCACGTGATGGCATCCGAGTTGATCCGAATAAGATATCTGTTATTCTTCGGCATCATCCACTAACGCTTTGTAAAATCATTTTCAATAATTGCAACTCCTTTGACGAGGTTGCTGCAAAAAGATGTTAAGTTTGAATGGTTAGAGAAGTGTCAGTAGAGTTTTGAGAGATTAAAGACATTGCTGACCGAAGCTCCAGTACTAATACAACTTGAGCCGGGAAAAGAATTTATGGTTTATAGTAATGCGTCCTTGAATGGACTGGGCTACGTACTGATGCAAGAAGGTAAAGTGATAGCCTATGCTTCCAACACGTGACTTGGAGCTAGCAGCCATTGTATTTGCCCTGAAGATTTGGAGACACCATTTGTATGGTAAGAAATGTCGTGTATGCTCGATCATAATAGTTTGAAATATTCAATGACTCAAAAAGAATTGGATCTGAGAGAATGGAGATGGTTAGAGTTGATTAAATATTATGAACTGATCATTAACTATCACCCGAGAAAGGCGAATGTGGTCGTAGATGCACTAAGCAAAAAAATCCTTGTTGGCTTTGAGAGCCTTGAACACCCAGTTGGCCTTGTTAGATGATGGTTCGGTTTCGGCATAGTTAAAAGCTAGGCCAACGTTTCTACAAGAAATTTGTGCAGCCCAGGTCATTGATAGTGATTTACAAGCCAAGAGAACTCAATATGAGTCAGGCACCTACTCAGATTTTCGGATTGGTGCTGACGATTACTTGATGTTCAGTGATAGGATCTGTGTACCAAGAGACGACGAGCTTATTAGGAAAATTTTGCAAGAGGTGCATGATAGTCATTTATCAATTCATCTGGGAAGTACCAAGATGTACAATGATTGAAGAGAATGTACTGGTGGAATGGCATGAAAAGAGACATCTCCAAATTTATATCGAAATACTTAATATGTCAGCAAGTCAAGGCTGAACACCAAGTACCTTAAGGTTTGTTACAGCCTATGATGGTCCCTGAATGGAAATGGGATAGAATTACCATGGATTTTGTGACTGGATTGCCGTTAACCCCGAAAAAAAAGATGTTGTTTGGGTTGTTGTTGATAGGCTAACGAAGTCGGCTCACTTTTTTCCAGTATGAACTGAATACTCACTTGACAAACTGGTCGACTTGTACGTATCTGAAATTGGAAGATTACACGGAGTACCAATATTGATTATCTTAGACAGGGACATGAGATTCACTACGAGATTTTGGAGAAAGCTGCAAGAAGCCTTGGGTACAAAGTTGAGTTTTAGCACGGCTTTTCACCCGCAAACTGATGGTCAGTCTGAGCAGACGATTCAGAATCTTGAGGACATGTAGTGGTGTTGCATCCTTGAATTTCAAGGTAGCTGGGAAAAAAACTTACCATTGGTGGAATTCACCTACAACAACAGTTTCTAGATGAGTTTAAGGATGGCACCTTACAAGGCATTGTATGGCCGGAAGTGTCGGATTCTGCTGTATTGGGCAGAGCTCAAGGAAAGCCAGATTCACGGAGTTGATTTAATCAGGGAAACTGAAGAAAAGGTTAAAGTGATATGTGACTGTTTGAAAGCGGCATCGGATAGACAGAAGTCATATGTTGATTTGAAAACAAAGAAGATTGAATTTCAAGTTTGGAGATAAAGTGTTCCTGAAAGTGTCTCAATGGAAAAAGGTATTGAGATTTGGCCGGAAAGGCAAACTGAGTCCGCGATTTATCAAACCATATGAGATCATCGAAAGGCTTGGACCATTAGCCTACTGTTTAGCATTGCCACCCTAATTAGAAAAGATTCATAATGTATTCCATGTATCCATGTTGCGATGATATAGGTTAGATCCCTTTCATGTGATTTCACCGGCGGAAATTGATATTCGACCGGATATGACTTATGATAAAGAACCGGTTAAGGTTTTGGCTCAGGAAGTCAAACAGTTGACGAACAAAAATATAGCCTTGGTGAAAGTTTTATGGCATCGACACGGAGTGGAAGAGGCTACATGGGAACCTGAAGAAACCATGAGAAGTAAATATTCGAACTTGTTTACTAGTCAGAGTTTCGAGGACGAAAGTCCTTAAGGGGGGAGAAATATAACATCCCAAAATAGGGCCTAGTTAGAATAGTGGTTTCCAGACCACAAATATGATATTAAAATAATTATTTCATGATAATTATGAGGTCCAGGATATGAAAATATGCACGTGTTAAAGTTTCATGAAGAAATTCTATGTGTAAGGTGTCTAGTTGGAAATTAAAGACTAAATTGAATAAGCTGTAAAACATGGGTTCTAGAAGAAATTTGTATGAAATTTATTTGGACTATTAATGAGAGGTCCTTAAAGAGTAATTTTCCCAATTTCTAAGTTTTTGGACAAAAATGGGCATGCATGGAAAATTTGCAAAGGTTAGTAAGGAAGGGCATTTTGGTCATTTGGTTATTTAATGAAATAAAAAGGGAAAATCAAGTAAAAATTCACTCATTTTCTTCTCCATGCTGCCGAATTTGGAGGAGTCCCCATAGCTAGAGTTTTCCAACATTTCAAGCTCAATAATAAGTGTTCCCTAGCCCCTTTTTTAATGTTCTTCATGTAACACTCCTAACCCGTATCCGCCACCGAACTGGGTTACGCGATATTGCCAATCAAAACATAGATTCGAACAATCACATCCATATACTTGTACAAACTTATAAATCAGTCAATCTTAGTATAAAAATTAAATTTATTAGTTAACATCACCTAACCAGATGTAATATGGATACAACTTTTTAATTATACAAAATATACAATCATACCTAAAATGAAAAAGTCACAAGTAAATCGAATTCTCAAAATCAAGTACATCAATTCATTCCAACATTTTCATGTCAAGATTGACTTTTAATATGGTACATATTTTGTCAAATTATAATATAATTAAAGGATATACACACTGACTACTTAGCATTTACTTACTATTGTACAAATCATCATTCAATTTTCCATTTTCATTTCATTTAGCCAAATTTAAAAGCATTATCCATGATGCTTAACAATTATTCATTTCTAACCTTATTCACCCATTTTAAAATCAATACTTAGTTAATATGCATATTAAAACATATACCGAATATATTTCTCCTATTCATAACCAGCATTTTAACTTATTAATGTAAAACTCATTATATCACAATATACATTCCCTATTCATGCATAACCGAACAGATCATTAGACATCATCATGTTTATATTTATAAGCATATATATATCTTAAGACAAATTATATATCAAGTCAATTCTTTATGCATAATTATTTATATATTGAAGTGCTAAATCACAAGTTGATCAAAACCATTTCAAATGACATCATTTATAACAAACAAATCAAAACGGTCAACATTCAAACATTTTAAGATATGGTTCGCTTATTGCTAATCATGACTCAATTTAGTAGCAAAATCATGGTACCAAGTTTAAACATACAAACATAATCCAACTAAGTTTTAACCGTAAATACTTATCAACTTAAAGAGATTATTTCTATCATTACAATACGTTAATCACAGATAAACTTATTCAAAACATGAATCTTAAATACGATGTACCAACAAATCAAAACAAATTATCTTATGCACATAATATGTTTATAAGCAAAGTCGAACCATAACTTAAACATAACCAGCATATTCAATTCCACTTTATGACCGAATATACCAAATTTGTATATGTATCACCTATGCAAAACATTAGCCGAACCAATTAATCATGCCTATGACCGATTCTACCATGCCACATGCAAGGTCATAGCCAACCTTAATATATAATCACATAACGCAATTTATAATTATTCATAATATACGACATCTAGATCAAAATAGACTTAAACCATAATTAAACCGAAACCAAAATCAAGCAAAATAATTAAGCCACTTTTGCATGGCTAATATACATTCATTTTCAAAATAACTAACTTCAAAGCTAGCCTGTACATGCCATAATTTAAGTTTAGCATTGATGGTACCAAAATAGTAGATAGTTATGTACATAGGATGGTTATGTAACAGCCCAATTTTGGGTCTAGTTGGAACAGTGGTTTCGGGACCACGAATCCAATGTAGAAAAAAAATATTTTTATTATATTTTTATGGTCTACAGTTTTATGGAACGATTTCGTCAAAATTTTGTTCAAAAATTTTGACGTTTGGGCACTCAATTTAGTCAAAAGGGTTAAATTGTAAAAAGTGCAAAAGTTGAGTTCTACATGCTAGAGGTGTCTAATTGTCATGAAATTTTAAATTGGAGGTCCTTAAATGGTAATTAGACCATTGGTTAAGTTGTGGGACAAAAATGGACATGGTTAGGTATGTTTCCAAATTTTCACGTATAATCGCTTAGCAAAAGTTGTTTAACACAATTTCAAGCTTCATATTCTACCATTAAACATCAAAATACATGCATATCATTCATGGGTAAATTTTTAAACATAAATCCTAGCTCAAAATAATGGTAGAAATGAGCAGATCATGTTACCGGGATTTCAAAAATACATAAAACATTAAAAACGGAGCTCGAAATCACTTACTATTAAGCTTGGAAGCTTGGCCAAACCCTAACCATGGCTGCTCTTGGTGCATTCTACTATATCAAGAAGAAAGGGACACATTTGGGGTTTAAAATTTGTCTTTTAAGTTATTTTACCCCTAAATGACCAAAATGCCCTTTTTACTATTCTTTCAAATTTTACCCAACCAAGGCCATTTTTGTCCAACAAGTTATACAATGGTTTAATTATCATTTAAAGACCTCCCATTTAAAATTTCATGACAGTTAGACACCTCTAACATGTAAAACTCAACTTTTGCACTTTTTTACAATTCAGTCTTTTTTACTAAATTGATTGCCCAAATGTCGAAATTTTCGAACGAAATTTTCACAAAATCATTCCGTGAAATCATAGACCATAAAATTATAATAAAAATTAAATTTTCCTCATCAGATTTGTGGTCCCGAAATCGCTGTTCCTGCTAAGCCTAAAATCAGGATGTTACACAAGGCGTTACAAGACTCAAACATAAACATTCATACAAAATTGGGCCATAACATTTAATTGAATTTAAAACCATTCATAAACATGCATCTCGTGCCTTATACAATCCTACGAGGCCCAAAATGTACATTGGGTGTGGTTCGGGACTAAACCGAGAATTTTCGGAACTTTTGTGACACTTAAAAAATTTTCTAGTTTTGGAGGGTCAAGGCCATGTGGTCACACATGCCCATATGGCTTGGGACACACCCATGTAACTCTCTGTTTATGACGTCATCAACATAATTAGGGTCACATGGCCAAGTCACACACCCGTGTGCTTAGGCTGTGAAGCGAATTAAATTCCATAAAATCAAGTGCAGACTTCACATGGCCAGGGAACACGCCCATGTTCTGAGGCCGTATCCTTCACATGGCTGAGACACGCGGCCATTTCTCTGCCCGTGTGTTTACTACTGGGAGTTCTGTTTTACCTAATTAGGGTGCAAGGGACACATGGCCGGATCACACGTCCATGGGGTAGATCGTGTGTCACACACGATCTAGACACATGCCCATGTGCCTACCAATGTGGAAAACTTTGAGGCTATTTTCCAAGCCATTTATCACCCTCTGTAACACCCTAAACCCGGCCTAGACGTTATGGCCAGATCTGACGTGTCACATAGACTTACGACTTAGTATGCATTTGTTGGTTTAAGTGATTGGAGTGGTCTTTGTAAAAACAGCGGTTGAATGAAAAGCTGGTTTATCAATCTTTAGGCTATCCATTTGTTGTACTTGTTGAGTCTTGGAAACGTTCATAAATTTTGAAAACCCGCGAGCCTAACACTAGCAGTTTCGACATAGTATAAATATAATCAGAAAATAAAACCATAGCAGAAAAAAGAAATTTAAATAGCGGCCTTATTACAACTTAAAACCCAAAATTAAATCAGAATATAAAAATTATAAAAATAAACTAACTTAGAAAATCCAACTTTGAGGATGATGTGGCCACTCCGAATCCCTCACGGCTCCAAGCCCACTATGGTTGGGGGTTTCCTGCAGAGATGAAAATAAAGGGTGAGTTCAGTTAACTCAGTGTGTAACATAACTCAACCATAGCCCAAAACAGATCAAACCTCAGAGTCAGACTTATCTGGGCCTTGGCTTAGTACAGAAATTAGGATGAAACCCATAGGCCCATAGCAGATACAGAACAGATATATCATAAATGCAGAAATCCCAACCCAGAGCCATCCATAACACCCCCGTACCAGCCTTACACCATGTGGGGAGACTACTCGACCCACCCAACCGCTACACACCACAGAAATTGCAGCGAGGCTACCAAATATTGTGACGAAGTCACCAGATACAGATATTGTGGCTAGGCCACCAGAACAGATATATATATATGTGGCGAAGCCACCAGACACAACGAGGTCGCCGATATTGTGACAAAGTCACGGTATCAGATATATGTGGCGAGGCCACCAGATTCTGAGAGGTGCGCCGTAACGCTTCCTCCATCAATATAAACCCATGTCCCATGCAATAGAAATAATATGTCATGGCATACGTATATAGAAACAGAACATCATGCTTTTCAGAAAAATAACCCTAAGGGTAAAATCATAATTTTGCATGCATAAGGGTATTTCAGTAATTATTACCTATTGCTAAGGTTTCATGCTTATTCTAACATTTACCAAGTAATCAGAAGTACTTACCTCGTCTTTTTACCAAATTGGGCCCATTGGCCCATTGGCCCGTTTTTGGCCCATTAAGCCCAAAAATACCGTTGTGCACGAAAATGCACACTCTGCACTCTAATCATCCAAATGCACCATATTCATTAACAACTGTCTCACGAGCGCTTGCACGCTCGCGAATTCACAAAATACCAACATTTCGGTATTTCAGCTTTTACCGATTCAGTCTAAGGGAGGGTGTCGTTACACACCTGGTTGATGACGATTGATTACGATATCTCCCAAGCGATAATCCTACGATCGATCACTAACACATTAGACTTACGAATTAATGATAACTAACATAAATCCACGTCAACTAATCCAATCATCACACAAGTTAGTCATTTACTCACGAGGGGCAAAATAGTCATTTTACCCTCCAGGGGTAAATCGGTAGTCCTACCCTACGGGGGTATTTTAGTAATTCTACAACTTATCTACTTGGGCCTACGGACCCATTGGGACTACATGGCCCATTTTAGCCCATCTCGGCCCGAAATAGCCGTCCTACTACTAGAGTAATGAGAAATACACACCTGTTAGGAGACTGTAGTTAATCCGCGCCCTAACACTCTTAGCTGACGCCCACCCCAAACGAGCACGCCACCGAGCGAAAGGGATCAACCAAGAAGTGTATGCCTACTCTCCTCATGGTTTCTCTATTTAAAGCCAGCTCTCCATCTAATCTTATGTTAGCTTCCCGATGTGGGATCCCTCTATCACCAGAGTTTAAAACCAACACCAACTCTTGCCGTCCCAACATAGCAAAATAATCATCCTTTGCATGCCAAGGGATTCGAACCAAAGTCCTCTCACATGCCAAATCACGCCACCACCACTAGGCCATCAACTCATTTGTGTCATTAGTCCAACACATTAAACTTTAAGCGCACCTACTTGCTTCTAGATTTATTGAAAAGAAAAACCAAAATAAATTGCAAGAGCCAAGACTTGAACCTTGGACCCATTTCTTCCTCTATTGCATCACTTCCTTGTCCCCTAAGTGGTGCCACCTTGCCACTACACCACATTCCTATTTTTGTCATCTTTTACCCCTTTACTCTTAAAAGCCCAAACGCCAATTGCATCACTTGTTCTTCCGAAGACTACCACAGATTTAACTTAAGTTTGGGCCTTCCAAAGGCCCACTAACCTACTAAAATATATATTTTAACCAACCAGAACACACACAAATTTAAAAAAATCACAGAAACACAGAAAACCTAAAAATTGGGGCGTTACACCCTCAATAACACATCCACACTTACTCATCTCAACGACATCCTACATAGCATAAATGAGCACTTATACATTCATAAACATGGCTCATGCATATCAACTCTTTATCAATTTATACTTGCTTAAGACTTCATATTTTATTTAGACCAAGCTTACCAAATCACATGCAATATGAAACATCAATTTACTTCCATTTCATACATTCATGCCTTAGTTGTTATTATGCCATTTACTCGCATTTCCATCATCAAACATCCATGATCATATCCATAATTCATCCTTGCTAAATGAAATTAACAACATCATGAGTGGCCTTAGCAAATGCATGCTTATATAAATAGGATTACATCCTCATAAGTAATATAGGCCATATCTCATGGCCATATAAAAAATGAATCATCAAATCATTATAAGCCAACACATTTGGCTAAACCAATATGACATATAACAAAAATACCATGTCCCTATACATGTCATACTCAAAATACTTGAATTCATTATACCCTAAAGATTAGTTTGATAGTGTGAATCGAGCTCCAACGTCCTTCGACCCTCGAGCTAGCTTGGTGATACTATAAGAAAATGGAAAAGAAAGGGGAGTAAGCATAAAGCTTAGTAAGTTTGCATGTAAATAATTAACAACATTAACCATGCATTATTATACACATAACACAATAATATTTATCACAATGTCATCAAGTATTATAGGTACATTTTAAGTTATTCCATTTACATAATGTACAATAAAACTCATGATCATATTTCATTCATTCACTTCTTCCAAGGTCTCATCGATTCATAATCTCAATGTTTATGAGCTTTGTATATGTACCTGTACCCTTTTAACATGATCGTACCTTGTCATCTTTTTCACATAATAGTTGGATTACCTGTTGAACCACTTGGAATACTAAAGGATACTCAAGAACTCTCATACACATGGTAGGGTGCCAATGTCATATCTCAGATATGGTCTTACATGGGATCACATATTGATGCCGATGCCATGTCCTAGACATGGTCTTACAAGGGATCGTAGATCGATACCGATGCTATGTCCCAGAGATAGTCTTACATGGTATCGATATTGATTCCGATAGCCCAGTTATGGTCTTATATGAAATTTCACATCAATGCCAAAGCCATGTCCTAGACATGGTCTTACATGAGATCGCACATAACCCTAATGTCATGACATTTGTATCCTAACTATTCCTAAGGTTCAACTAGGGTTTCGAGATATGAAACTTCTTCGAATCGTCATCGAGTCATCATCAATAAAATCCACAAGGACAATTACACAATTCATGCATGTATTAGAAACATAATAATGTAATGTTGCATTATTTACACACGAACTTACCTCGATACCAAAATATGACTCACTATTCGATTTAGTCCACAACCTTGTTCTTTCCTCAGTTTAGGTCCGGACTCTGCTTTTCTTTATCTATATTAGCAAATTTCACTTATTTAATTATCACATTGTTCAAATTAATCCATAAATCATACTTTCAAAAAAATTACAATTTTGCCCCAAAATTGTACATATTTACAAATTAGCCCCTAGGATCGTAAAATGAAATGTGTTCATTTTCTTTGTTACCCAAGCCTAGTCGAACTTATAACATGTTCATAGTAGCCCACTTTTCTCATTAAATCATACATCTTACTACTCATTTTACAAACTTTACAAATAAGTCCTTTTTAGCCATTTTCACTAGAAATCACTTGGTAAAAGATGTTAAACACACATCAAACTTCTATAATCTACCATGAAACATCAAAATACATGCATTGGGTCAAATTTCAAACATGAGCCCTAGTTCAAAATATGGCTAAAAATAGGTAAATTGGGTTACGAGGGTTTTAAAAATGTAAAGAGCATTAAAAACGGGGCTAGGATGCACTTACTATTAGCTTGAAAGTTGAAGGAACCCTAGCTATGGAAACCTTAGAATTTTCGACAGACATGAAGAAGATGGACATTAATTTTGACTTATTTTTCCCTTATCATTCTTTTATTAACTAAATGACAAAAAAACCCTTCAGGCCTTTCTTTCAATTTTTTCCTATTCATGCCCATTTTTGTCCATAAATATAGAAATTGGGAAAATTTCTATTTAAGGACCTGTAATTAGTAATCCATGGCAATTTCATGCTTAAAGCTTCTAAAACTCACTTTTTGTAACTTTTGCAATTTTTGTCCTAAATGCCAAATTGGACACTTTATCAATAGAATTTATTCATGAAATTTTCACACAAACATGCAATCATATCATAGACCTTATAATAATCATTAAACAATTATTTCTACTTCAGATTAGTGGTCTCAAAACCACTGTTCTGACTAGGCCCTAATTTGGGATGTTAAAACTCTCCCCCTTAGGGATTTCCGTCCCCAAAAATCTTACCGGTGAAGAGGCTTGGGTATTGGTCTCTCATGTTTTCCTCGATCTCCTATGTAGCCTCTTCAACCCCATGTCTTTTCCATTACACTTTCACAAGGGCAATACTTTTGTTTCTCAATTGTTTGGCTTCTCGAACCAAAATCTTAACTGGCTCTTCGCCATAAGTCATATCCAGTCAAATCTCAACTTCTGTTGGTGAAATCACATGTGAAGGATCAGATCAGTATTGGTGCAACATAGACACATGGAATACATCATGAATTCTTTCCAACTTAGACGGCAAAGCCAACCGATATGCTACCGACCCTATTCTTTCCGTAATATTGAACGGTCCAATAAAGCGTGGACTTAATTTTCCTTTCCGGCCAAACCTCAAAACTTTCTTTCACAGAGATACTTTCAAGAATAACTTATCAACGACTTGAAACTCAATCCCTTTCTGTTTCAAATCTGCGTAGGATTTCTATGTAACAGCCTGATTTTAGATAAATCAGAACAGTGGTTTCGGAACCACAAATCTAAGGTCGTAAAATTATTTTAATATTATTTTTGGTATTTACAGCATGTGAATTTGATGGTATTAAATTTTTGTGAATTAATTTTATCGATTGAGTGATTAATTGTTAAAGACATTAAATTGCTATGGCTTATTAAATGTAAAGCCCTTATTACGTAATGAGACCATAATTTTAGTAAAAGGACGTGGATGGACATATGTTAGTTGATTTTAAATGTATTAATAAAGGTTAATATAGTAATTTGTGAATTAATTTTAATAAAATAAAACTAAATGATCGTGTGATTCGTAACAAGTAATAAATATTTATAATGAAGATCAAACCTAGACTAACTATTATCATGACGAAAAGGCAAGCGCACCTATCAAACAATAGTATAGTAATGGCAAGACTGAGATATCGTACCCAAGGGAACCAAAAGTACTAGTAATAACTTTTTTTTATTATCTAACCTAGAAATAAAGAGGGGTTGTTTATTAAACTAATTAACTAAACTAATTAACTAATTAAAATGAAGTAAAGGGAAAAGTTGGAAAAAGACTTGAAGAAAATTAATTTGATAAAGACGACACCGAAAGAGGAATCCACCTAGATTTCACTTGTTATCTGACTTTGAACCAGATGATTTATTCACTTGACTTGATCCATGAGACTCCCTAACCTATGTTATTATCCCTCTTGAGACTAATAACGTCTAACCCTTAGTTGAATTAATAAAAATTTCTTTCTTAATTAAAACCCCTAGGGAAGCAGTAAATCGATGTATGGACTCCCATATTAGGTTTCACCCTAATCCGGCAAAATTTCATAACCCTATTTCTATGTGTTTGATCAACTCCGCTTAATTATGCCAAATCTACTCTTAGAAAGGGATTTTTACTCCTCTACATAAGCACATGAGATCATTAATTAATACCCAGAATATTAACTCAAGCATTAAGACACATAATTAAGAACAAATCAAGTATTTATCATACAGTTCAGATAATAATAACAAGATCTACCATAGGTTTCAACCCCCTTAGCTATCTAAGGGGTTTAGTTCATAATAAGATAATAGTACATCTCAATAGTATGAAAATAACAAAACATAAAGAAAACTCTAAAACCCCTGAAGGAATTCTGAGTGAGATCTTCAGTCTTGGAGTAGCTCCTGCTTTTGGGATGGATCGTCTGGCTCCCCTCAAGTAATTCCTGGTGTGTGGTTCTCTATTCCAGAAAATTTCTAGAAGAGGGCTTCTGTTTCTAAGTCATACTTAGGGTGTTTATATAGGCTTTGGATTGGCTTTCTTCCTCCTTAAGTATCATCTTCTCGATTTGGTCTATTTTGTCCCTTTTTGGCTCATTTTTGGCTCCTTTTGACTCTTGGTGCTCTCCTGAGTACAAAACATGAAATAACCGGATTAAGAGAACTAAAATCCACAAATCTAGTGATAAACATCCATAAATATGCTAAGTATTTGGGGTAAAAATATGTATAATTTGGCGTTTAGCAAATACCCCCACACTTAAGCATTTGCTTGTCCTCAAGCAAAACTCTCATTTACTGCTAGAATTCCTTCCTTTCAATCACACAATCATTACTGATAATGTTACAAACTATTCCACAGAAAATCATACATTGAGAATTCAACTATAGGGGCATTAAAAACCTCAAACAATCTAAATTGAATATTTTGATAATAAAATTATAGGTAATCTCCTTCCTCTAAGTAATTAAATTTAGTCCTAAATATACAAGAGATGACATCCTCACTAACGATACACTCAAATCACTCAAGATTAAGCATTCGATTGTCTAACATGAGAAGTTATTACCATATGCTTGCATGAAAATCAAATCTCCACCACTTGTAAAGGATATTATACACAAATCAAAAGGTCTTTGCATGGTTGTAACGAGGTTTAGGTGACGGGTATGGATACAAGCTGAAGACACAAAGGTTAAAATCGAGATAATTTCAATATAGTACCCCACTATCAAAAACTTAACTACTGAATCATAAACAGATATCTAGAACTATATTACATGAGCTCATGGCAACTTTAGGTTGCTGAGGATTACAATAACAATACTGATCTTTTTTTTAAGAACAAATCAAGTCAATATAATATGGAGATCATACTTTATGATTCAGTAACAAAAAATGGTGAACATAGTGAGGTAACAATATTAAATTTAATCTCGATAAAAAAAATTAATTTAGAGGATTTCAACAATAATGGGTTAATGGGTTAATGATGAGGGTTAATCAATAAAAAAAAAGTTAGTAGGCTCAAAGGGGGTTAACTAAGGGTTTAATTATGTGGGAAGGCTTTTTATAGAGTAAGTGGGTTAAATCCTAAATGCCTTTATCATCTCAAAATATCAAATCATACGTGTGATCTCGACATGTATAATCGAAGCAAGTTATAGAATAACAGTTCAATGTTGACACACTCAAACCACAAAAGAAGTAAGCAAGAAAGAAAGCTATATGCTCAAAAGTCTCAAAAATCTCACCAAAATTTTGGGTTTCTGATGTCATTCCTGTATACTTAAGATTTCAAGATAACACCTCAATTTAGGAAAGTAGTCTAAAAATTTTAGTTCTCAAAATATCAACTTATCATGCTCGATTCTCTAATGTCCTATAATCAAATGACCATGCATAATTCCCATGATCTAATTCATGACATATCAACAATAATTATAGATCAATCAGAATTCATTCGATTAAGATTATGAGCAAATCACTTAAGCACAAGACCAAATTCAGGGATTTGAGAATAATGCAAATAGTTAGGTTTCATGGTCATGTTCACCCCCCCACACTTAAGATGTACATTGCCCTCAATGTACAAAGATAAATTATTCAAAATAAAGAAAGTCATAAGAGGGAAAGAGGCAAAACTCTCTATTATATGGATGCGGAGCTTGATTCTGAGGCTGGAGTGTTTGGGGAAAGTGGTAGCTGCCACTATTCTTGGATAGATGAAGAAATTGGGTCGTTGAACATGGCACTCGTTGGGTATTGTCCCCTATTTGTTTCCTCAGTTCGTAAAATATTCCTAGTAGCTTTGCTTGGAAGTCTGTGGAATCATGAAGAGCTTATTAAGAGTTGGTGTGGAAGAGAGCGTAGTGGGATTACTTGCTAGAAATACTAGAAAAATGAAGAAAGTAAAATTTACTAATATAGATATGTCTTTTAAAAGAAAAATAATAAAATTGAAATGAAAAGAAAAAGAAAAAGAAAAAGAAAAAGAGAGATAAATATAAAAAGATAGGAGGATTCAATGATCCTCGTCAGTGGGGCCCTCAGGTGGTGGCGCTGGAGTGGCGATGTGAAAGTGCTGGCACAGCTGCTGCATCGTGGCCTGTATGTCGTCCATCTATCTATCACGTCGCCGATCTCGCTCGTGAATCATCTCGAACTATGTAGTACAATACTGCTCGAAGTGAGTGAGTCGGTTGGAAAGGTGTGCCAATGAAGCAGTCGCATGAATTGGTCCTTCCTTAGGTGGCGTGGTAGGAGGCTCCTCGTGCTGTGGGGGGACATCATCAGGAATGTCCTCAAGATCCTCCTTGTCAATGGCATGAGTGAGATGGTACTGAGGAGGATCGGTCCCACGTCAGCGCTCAATCATCCTCATGTGTAACATAGTCGTGATACCCTCTAGGGACATCTGACCTATCAGTGTAAGCACTGATGATTAGGCCACGGTGTTGAGGAGGCGAAAATTTCTGGCAAGGCGCGTCACATAGGGGCCGATAGGGATTACTCCCTTCTGATGCCGCTCGGTCTGATGGCGAATGGCGAAAGCAATGAAGTATAGCATGGTCGTGTCTCTTCCCTTGTTGGCCACGGCTTTAGGCACGCCCATGTTCCTGGCCGTGTGTGTTGAAAAAAATTGCAATTCAAAGATAAATTTAATGATTTAACTTGTTAGAATTTAAAAATAAAGAAATCAAAATATGTTAGTGCTCGGGTTGCCTCCTGAGAAGCGCTTATTTTTAGTCTAAGCTCGACTTACCTCTCTAGTGAATGGTCAGGGTGGTTCAAGGAGTTTATACTCCTCATTCCTGCTATTAACCTCATCAAAATAGGGTTTTAATCGGGTGTTGTTTACCTTAAAAGTGCCAAACTTTGGGTGATCACCTCCACCGTACCGAATGGAAAAATACTGAGTACCGTAAGACGGATTTCCACATTCGATGTGGTAGTGACAATGTGGGGATCTGTGGCATCTTTATTGCCAACCTTAAGTTTATTAGGAGAGGTATCGGGCTTGTTTTGGCATAGTTTCGGTTTATCATGTGTTCTCAGTTTGTGTGCTCGCCATTCGTCTAGCTCCTCTATCCGTAGCCTTCGTCCTTCATGAACGTGTCCTCTATCATTTCCAGAACATGGCTCGTGAACGTCTTTGAAGCTCAATTTCTGCAAAGTCATATTGTCAATTTTAGTAGATTGGTGTGGACTATTACCTTTAATGTTCGATGTAATGTCAGAATTATGAGCTTGAAAGGTGATCGCTTCGTCTCCCACACGAAGTGTAAGTTCACCTATGCGAACATCAATAATTTTTTAAAAGTTGTTAAAAAGGGCCTCCCTAAAATGAAAGGGGTGTTATTATCCTCCTCTATGTCTAGAACATCAAAATCAATGGGGAATATGAACTTATCTAATTTCACGAGTACATCTTCAATAATACCCCTAGGAAATCTTATAGTTTTATCTGCCAATTGAATGCTCATCCTAGTTTGTTTAGATTTCCCAAGAGCAAGTTGTTTAAACATTTTGTAAGGCATGACGTTAATACTAGCCCTTAAATCAGCTAATGCATGACTTATATCTAAACTACTAATTAAATAAGGGATTGCAAAACTCCCTGGATCTTTCAATTTGTGGGGTAGCTTATTCTGTAGAATAGCTGAGCAGATTGCGTTTAGCTCCACATGCGACGCTTCTCCAACTTCCGCTTATTTACTAAAAGCTCTTTTAAAAATTTCATTGCATTTGGCATCTACAACAAAGCTTCAATAAACGGTAAGTTACTATGTAATTTTTTCAAAAGTTTGAGGAATTTACCGAATTATTCGTCTGAGCAGTCTTTCCTTATCGCATTAAGGTACGGCACACGAGGTTCATATTTGACAGTCACTGGTTTGTTTGTATTTTGATCTACCTCATCTCTCCTTTTGCTTACCACTATTTCTTACCTTGGTTCTGTTTCAGGCGCCACGACTCCTTTGTTATTCTGGATATTAATTGCGTTGAGCTGTTTCTGTGGGTTGGGTTCAGTGTTACTTGGTAAGCTACCTTGTGGTCATTCAGAGATTAGTTTGGATAGTTGGCCTATTTGAGTTTTGAACCCTTGGATCGATGCTTGTTGATTCTTAAGTGCTGTCTCGATATTTTGGAAACGGGTTTCTGACAATGATATGAATTTTGAAAGCATCTCCTCCAGGTTCGGTTTCTTCTCTTGTTGATTAGGTGGCTGATGAAAACCCTGAGGATTATGTGGCTTCTGATTTCCTTGACCACCCTAGGAGAAATTTAGGTGGTTCCTCCAACCTGCATTATAAGTATTACTGTGTGGGTTATTTTGAGATCTAAAGTTATTGTTACCTATATAGTTGACTTGTTCCTCTTCAGTTGTGGGATTGAAGGATTGATAATCGGTATGCACACCTCCTCCACTTGAGTCACACCTCATTACTGGATGTACCTGCGTAGAACTAAGAAAACCATCAATCTTTTTATTGAGAAGTTCTACCTGATTTGACAGCATAGTAACTGAGTCGACGTTAAAAACGCTGGCTATTTTCGTTGGCTTAGTCCTCATGACTTGCCACTGATAGTTATTCAGTGACATCTTCTCTATAGACACATAGGCATCTTCTGGTGTTTTATTGTTAATGGTTCCGCCAGCAGCTGCGTCAACCATTTGCCGAGTCGAGGGATTCAAACCATTGTGAAATGTTTGCACTTGCAACCAAAGCGGTAACCCATGGTAAGGGCACCTTCTTAGTAAGTCCTTGTATCTTTCCCATGCATCGTAAAGTGTTTCTAAATCCATTTGTACAAAAGAAAATATATCATTACATAATTTAGCTGTTTTAACCGGCAGAAAATATTTTACTAAAAATTTCTCGGTCATTTGTTCCCAAGTAGTAATTGACCCTCGTGGTAACTAGTTCAATCACTGTTTAGCTTTGTTCCTCAATGAAAAAGGGAATAACCGAAGACGAATGGCATCATCAGAGACGCTATTGATTTTGAATGTATCGCAAAATTGCAGGAAATTTGCTAAGTGAGCGTTGGGATTTTCATCCTGCAAACCATCAAACTGAACAAACTGTTGTATCATTTGAATAGTGTTAGGTTTTAATTCAAAAGTATTTGCAGCTACAGCAGGTCTAACTATACTAGATTCAGTTCCTATTAGAGAAGGTTTAGCATAATTATACATAGTACGTGGAGCAGGATTTTGATTAGCTGCAATTGCAGGAGCTAGCTGATTGTCTTGGTTTTCAGCCATCTTTTCGGTTGGGGGTTGAGTATCGTATTTTTGCTCGTTCTCCTGTATCTTAAGTTGCGCCTTATTTCTCTTTGATTTCTATGAACTGTACGATCGATTTCTTCGTCAAAAAGTATGGTCCCGACGGGTTTCTTCTAGTCATAAACTATAAAAACCTGCCAAGTGAAAGAAAAAGTAAATTAATAAATAATAATAATAAGAAAATTAAATTAAATTAAATTTCAAGAAAAATAAATGGCTAAAGTAATAAAAAATTAGCATTCCTAATATCTTAGTTCTCTGGCAACGGTGAAAAAAACTTGATCGCGTGATTCGTAACAAGTAATAAATATTTATAATGAAGATCAAACCTAGACTAACTATTATCACGACGAAAAGCCAAGCACACCTATCGAACAATAGTATAGTAATGGCAAGACCTGGATATCGTACCCAAGGGAACCAAAAGTACTAGTAATCACTATCTTTTTATTATCTAACCTAGAAATAAAGAGGGGTTGTTTATTAAACTAATTAACTAAACTAATTAACTAATTAAACTAAAGTAAAGAGAAAAGTTGGAAAAAGACTTAAAGAAAATTAATTTGATAAAGACGACACCCAATGAGGAATCCACCTAGATTTCACTTGTTATCTGACTCTAAACCAGATGATTTATCCACTTGACTTGATTCGTGAGACTCCCTAACCTATGTTATTATCCCTTTCGAGACTAATAACGTCTAACCCTCAGTTGAATTAATTGAAATTTCTTTCTTAATTAAAACCCCTAGGGAAGTAGTAAATCAATCTATGGACTCCCATATTAGGTTTTACCCTAATACAGCAAAATCTCGTAACCCTATTTCTAGGCGTTTGATCAACTCCGCTTAATTATGCCAAATCTACTCTTAGATAGGGACTTTTACTCCTTTGCATAAGCACATCAGATCATTAATTAATTCCCGGAATATTAACTCAAGCATTAAGACACATAACTAAGAACAAATCAAGTATGTATCATACAATTCAGATAATAATAACAAGATCCATCATAGGTTTCAACCCCCTTAGGTATCTAAGGGGTTTAGTTCATAATAAGATAAGAGTACATCTCAAAAGTATGAAAGTAACAAAACATAAAGAAAACTCTAAAACCCTTGAAGGAATTCTGGGAGAGATCTTCAGTCTTAGAGTAGCTCCGGCTTTTGGGCTGGACCGTCTGGCTTCCCTCAAGTAATTCTTGGCATTTGGTTCTCTATTCCAGAAAAGTTCTAGAAGAGGGCTTCTCTTTCTAAATCATACTTAGGGTGTTTATATAGGCTTTGGATTGGCTTTCTTTCTCCCTAAGTATCATTGTCCGTGTAAAATACAACTCTTTGAAAAAGGGACACGCCCGTGTGCCACGGTCGTGTGACGCGATTACCAAGCTGTGTTCAATCCATTAATTTGCACACGACCGTGTGGGTCAATGGCCAGGCCATGTGAATCGTGAAAACCCTTGGCCGACACCCTCGAAAGACACGGGCGTGTGAGAAGCTTGTGTGGAAAGGGTTAGGCCGTGTCATCTTCTCGATTTGGTCTGTTTTGTCCCTTTTCGACTCATTTTTGGCTCCTTTTGACTCTTGGTGCTCTCCTAAGTACAAAACATGAAATAACCAGATTAAGAGCACCAAAATCCACAAATCTAGTGATAAATATCCATAAATATGCTAAGTACTTGGGTAAAAATATATATAATTTGGCGTTTATTACAAAATATATAAAAAAATTATGCATGCTCATCTTTATGGCCGAATGTGAGAAAGAAAGAGGCCATTTTTGAAACTTTTAAGTTCGGCATCTAGGGAGCTTGATTTATGTATGTTTATTGCTCGATTTTTGATAATTTTTATGTTTTTGATATCATTGCTTCGTATATTAGCTAGCCCATGCTTTAATTTTTGGATTTGATGATGAATTTATGAAATGCCAATGATGAACATTCAAGCTTTTTGTTGTTTGTTGATGAAAAATAAATAATTGTTGTTAGATTTTCATAGTTTATTAAGTTATTTTTGATAAAATGCTTATTAAGGATTAAATTGTGAAATTTGTAAATTGAGGGGTTAAAAGGTGAAATAAATGGAATTAATGGGTTGCTATAGACTTAGGGAAGATTCGGCCAAGTATGAGTCTATTGAAATTTTGTGTATTTTGAGTTATTTTGAAATAGGGACTAAATTGAGAAAATGTGAAATATTAGCGGCTAAAGTGCAAAATGCCCATTTATGTGTTTTTGGGTGAAGTTAAATGAACATGTAATTAAATAAGTTAAATTTGAATTTATTTATATCAAGAAAGGAAGAAATCAGATTTGGATCGGGGGAAGTCAAAATTTGTTGAATAGTCGTTCAGATCAGTTCGTTTCCGTACGATGTAAGTTCATCTGCAAATAAATGTTTTTAAAATTAATTGTATGTTTATATATGTTTCTGAATTGAGTTTAGCATTGGAGGACTTGTTTCGAGAATGAATTAATTGAGTTACGAAGTTGAAAGCCCCGTATGAACTATAGGAATAGTATAGGATACTGATGACATGACATTAGGAGTTCTGAGGTGTGATTTCGTGTAAGACCATGTCTGGGACATTAGCATCGGTATGAGATTACGTGTAAGACCCTGTCTGGGACAGAGGCATCGATATGTGATAACATGTAAGACCATATATGGGATATGGCATTGTATGTGATATATGTGTTTCCGAGAATCCTTAACGATTCTGAATGGTTCAACGGGCAATGTCAAAACGAGACAGAATGTGAATTTTAGCTAAATGATTCAGGTACATATGTAGTTTATATGTTCATTAAAAAATAAGGTAAGTGAAGTTACTTAACATAGTAATATGGATTATATCAGAAAAGTGATTGTATATGTGTATTAGATTAGTTAAATGTGGCCTATTTGAATTAACTTATTAATGTTCTTCAGATGATTTATTTGCTTATGGCTTACAAAGCTTTCAAAGCTTACCTAGTGTGTTCTTTCATTGTTTTATAGATATATTAAAGTTAGCTCGAGCTCTAGGATCGTCAAGGACTGTCGTCACACTATCGAACGTTATTCAGTACTTTTGAAGTTTGTAATTATGGTATATGGCATGTATAAGCTAGTTTCGATATGCTTAGTTTTGAATTGTATATAAATAGCCATGCAAAAATGGCTTGATAATGATGTCAATGCTTGTTAATAATCGGTCTTGTTAATTAACTCATTTTGGGAAGTTTGTTTGATTGCATAGTTTGGATTTGTTGTTAATTATTCGATTAGATGTTAATTTTGTTATGTGTTCATATTTGCTATGTAATGACTATGCTATACCGTGTGAATTTGGCTATTTGATGTGGCTTATTAATGACCTATTTTTTGATTTATAAATTGCCATGTAAATTGGTTTGTGAATGATGAAAATTGCTTTGGTCATTTTGTGAAATAAATTATGATATATGATGTATATTTATATTCGGTTAATGATAGGTAAAATAAATACATATGCCTATGAAATGCTTGTCTGTGGTTTGGTATTTAAAGGTCAAGATGTCAGTTTAATGCATGATTATGAAATGTGTTATATATGTGGTTGTATATTCAGTTACGGTATTTGACTCATTTTGATAAGTATGAGGTTTTGGTATCTGGTATGTATATATATAGTTATAATGTGACAGGTTGATGTTTGTATTAGGTTATGAAATAATATAATTAGCTTAATATTGAATGGTGGAATTGGTATGAATTTTGAGGCTAATTTGCCAGCCGAATAAATGAGAAATGAATTGATTGAGTATATGTAATTTTGGCATAATGCTTAGTATATGAATTGTGTATGTTTGGTTCGGTAATTGGTTTTAGAAATAGCTATTGTTATACTGGTGAATTGTGCATAAATTAGTAGTAATAAAAGTATATTTGGCCATGTTGTAATGTTAGCTATTGTCTTACATGCTAATGAATAATATATTGGGTGATATGGATTGTTATGGTTTAATATGCGAATATGTATAGATATGCAAAATGGTATGTTTAGTATTTAGTTAAAGGCGTGAAATTGTACTAAAGGATGTCTTAATGTAAGCTCGGTATATGAGATGAATTATGTTCAATTATGATTTAAGTATTCGAATGCTATGTAATTGATGGTTACGTGATTCGAACTTTGTATTTTTGAAGCACGTACACTATGATTTTGATGATTGTTAGTTGGTTCGTAATTTGATTAAATAAATGATATTGATATGGTTGAATATTGCAGCATGATTAGTATATGTGTAATAAATAGAAAAGCAAGATGGATTTTGGTTTACTACGTGATTCAAATATATGAATTTAACTTGTAGGAATCAGAGGATGGGTATTAATTGAGTTCGAAAAAATTTTGTAAAAGAGATTATATTACCTTGTGCTTGAATTGTAATGAATGACTGTTCTGAACTGTGTATTGATCGGTAATGCCTCGTAACCCTAATCCAGTGATGGATTCAGGTTAGGGGTGTTACATTCTGTCTATTCAATGCGGCTTTCAAACAATCACATAATATATTTACATTTTCTTCAATTTCTTTGACTAAATCAACTCTGTGAATCTAATTCTCTCTGAGTTTGGTCCAATACAAGGGTATTCGATACTTACGCCTATACAATGCCTCATACGGTGCCCTTTTCAAACTTGACTGAAAACTATTGTTGTAGGAAAATTCTACTAACGGTAAGTACTATTCCCAACTACCTTGGAACTCAAGAACACAGCACCGTAACATATCTTCAAGAATCTGAATTACCCTTTCGGATTGAACCTCAGTTTGTGGATGGAAAGCGGTACTAAAATTCAACTTTGCACCTAAAGTCTCTTGCAAATTTTTTCAAAACCGCGAAGTGAACCTTGAATTTCTATTCGATATAATCGACAAAGGTACTCCGTGTAATCTTACTATTTCAAAAATATAGAAATCGGCTAACTTATCAAGTGAGTAGTCAGTATGTACCGGTATAAAATGACCCAACTTTCTCAATTGATCTACAATAACCCATACGGCATCTTTGTTTCTCAGTGTCAAAGGCAAAGCTATCACAAAATCCATAATACTACGGTCCGACTTCCACTTGGGAACCATCATAGGCTGAAGGAAGCCTGAAGGTACTTGGTGTTCGGCTTTTACTTGCTGACAAATCAGGGCTCTTGAAATGAACCTAGAAATATCTCTTTTCATACTCGGCCACCAATACAATTTCTTCAAGTCATTGAACATTTTCGTACTATCTGGATGTATAGACAAACAACCAATATGGACCACATGCAAAATATTCTGAATCAACTCAGTATTCTTAGAAATACAAATCCTATCTCAGAACGTTAAGCAACCATCAGAACTAATCCGAAAATCTGATTCCATACCCGATTCACATTGGACTCTTTTGGCTTACAAATCACCGTCACTTTTCTGAGCTTCATAAATCTCTTGGAGAAACATTAGTCTAGCTCTTAACTCACCTAGAATCGAACCATCATCTGATAAGGCCAACTGAATGTTCATAACCCTCAAGGAAAATAATGACTTCCTACTCAAAGCATCAGTAACCACGTTCGCTTTTCCTGAGTGGTAATCAATCACTAACTCATAATCTTTTAATAACTCCAGCCATCTCCTTTGCCGTAGATTCAAATATTTTTGGGTCATCAAGTACTTTAGACTTTTATGGTCAGTGAATACTCGACATTTCTCGCCATACAAATAGTCTCTCCAAATCTTTAATGCAAACACAATGGCTGCTAGCTCTAAATCATGGATCGGATAATTTTTCTCATTTGGCTTTAGCTGGCTCAAGGCATAAGCTATTACCTTTCCTTCTTGGATAAACACAACCCAATCCATTCAAAGACGTGTCACTATAAACCACAAACTCTTTTCTTGGTTCAGGTTGCACTAAAACCTGTGTCTCGGTCAACAATGCCTTTAGTTTCTCAAAACTCTGTTGACACCTTTTCCTCTATTCGAACTTGACATCTTTCTGTAACAACTTCATCATCGGAGTAGCAATCATGTAACAAACCATCTGTAATAACCGGCTAAGCCTAGAAAGCTTCTAACCTCAGTTACATTCCTCGGCGATTTCCATTCAATAATAGCTGATATCTTACTTGGGTCAACTCTAATACCATAGCCCGAAACAATGTGACCAAAAAACACAACTTCTCTAAGCCAAAATTCACTTTTACTAAACTTAGAATACAACTGTTTGTCTCTCAAAGTTTGAAAAACCATTCTCAAGTGCTCAGCATGCTCGGTCTCATCATGAGAATAAATCAGTATATCATTAATAAAAACAACCACAAATTTATCCAAATACGGTCAGAAAATTCGGTTCATTAAATCCATAAATACCGCATGAACATTCGTTAAACCAAATGGCAAAACCAAAATTCATAATGACCATACCTCGTACAAAAAGCAATTTTCGACACATCCGAGTCTTTAACTCTCAATTGGTAGTAACTAGACCTCAAGTCTATCTTTGAAATTACTGTGGCTCCCTTCAATTGGTCAAACAAGTCATTGATTCTTGGTAAGGGGTACTTGCTCTTTATGGTTACTTTCTTGAGCTGTCGATAGTCAATGTACAATCTCAATGAACCATCTTTTTTTTTTTTACAAATAGCACCGGTGCGCCCCACATAGAATAACTAGGTCTTGCAAAACATTTATCCGTTAACTCTTGTAACTGAACTTTCAACTCCTTTGATTTCGTCGGAGCCACCCTATATCGAGCAATCGAAATAAATGTAGTACCAGGAATTAACTCAATACCAAACTTAGCTTTTCTTTTCTCTTTAGCCAATTCCTCGGCCTTGCAAGCTCTTTCAACCAATACAACAAACTCTTTTAATTCTAAAATGCCAACCAGCAATTGAATATCCTCATTTAATCCATCCTCAAACCTTTTACACATGATGACCTCAGTCGATACACACTCTTGGGCATACTTACTGAGTCTTACAACTCACGCTCATACTCTATTACAAATATTCAGCCCTTTTTTAACTCAAAAAATTCCTTTATCTTTTGATCAATAAACCTTTGGCTAATGTTGTAATAGCTCGATTTTTAGCTAAATCAGAAAAGCGATTTTGGGACCACAAATCTAAGTTTTAAAATTGTTTTAATATTATTTTTGGTGTTTACAATATGTGACTATATATGTGTAAAAGTTTTGTGTGATAATTGTTTCATTTAAGTGGTTAATTTGACCAAAGGACTAAATTGCATAAAATGCAAAACTTACATTCTTTTGTTAAAGGTGTCTATTTGCTATGGCTTATTAAATGGGAGGTCCTTATGTTGTAATTAGACCATTGATAGTGGTGATGGACATAAATGCCCTTGAATTCTGTGTTTTATAATGGTTTTAATTAAGGTTAAATTTGTAAAATGATTATAAATGATAGTATAATAAAAACAAAAAGAAATTTTGTTCATCTTTCATTTGGATAGCCGAATGTTGATGGAAAATGAAGCCAAAAATATTTCTTTAGGGTTTGGCACTTTTAGGCTTGATTAGTAAGTATTCTTTGCTCAATTTTTGATAATTTTTACGTTTTTATGATCGTTGCTTCGTGTTCTAGCTAGCCCATGTCTCAATTTTTGAAAGTGTTGATGATTTTGAAAATTTCCATTAATGAATTCTTGTGTTTTGTGATTTTTTATGATGAATTATAAAAGCTTGGTGCTTGATATACATGTTTTGTAAAGTGATTTTGAGCAAAAATACATATTAGCAATTAAATTGAGAAAAGTGTAAATTGGGGGGTTAAATTTTGAAATAAATGAAAAATATGGGCTGCTAGAGTCACTATAGTAATTCTGCACACATGGGTTTGTAATGAATTAGTTTAATTTTGTGTATTTATAAAATAGGGATTAAATTGTCAAAATGTGAAAGTTCAGGGGCTAAAGTGCAAAAATGCCCAAATGTATATTTTTGGATGAAATTGAATGAATAGGAAATTAAATGAGTTAATTTTGAATTTATATAGATCGAGAAAGAACGAGTCAGAGTTAGATTGGGGAAAATCGAAGGTTATCGAGTAATCGATTTGATTTATCAATTCTGAGTACGAGGTACATCTTACGTGATAAACATTGTTACAATTATGTTTTTAATGTTTTAATAATGCATAAATTGTATATATGTGACTACGACTGTGTACAACGACAAATATACTATATTTGACACTTAGTGTGAGTTTCGAAATAGCTTCGATTATATACAGCACTTAATGTGCGAATTGGAATAGCTTCGGCTTTATGTGGCACTAAGTGTGCAATACTGAGATAGATTCGGTTTAATGTGATGGCACTAAGTGTGCGATATTAGCTTTGACTAATCATTTATGCACTAAGTGTGTGAGTTCTTAGAGCATTGAAAGATTTCCGAACGATTTAACGTATTGAACAAAGAGGTGAGAATGAAATAAATAAATACGAAAAAGTACAGGTACGTACGATACCTATGTGGTAGTTGATACAATGTGTATGAAGCTTGAAGATTTATATTGTAACACCCTATACACGTAACCCAAGCCAAGGAGGAGTACAAGGCATTACCTAACTTGATCTCATGTATACAACCAATCTCAAGTCACCGAGAATTGATTCTAACTTAAAACATTTTCAATATCTACCTTAAACTTCTTATTATAGGACTACGAGCCCAAAATCAATCATTGAAAGCTATTTGGAGACATTCCGAGTCCTTAAATCAACCTTAAGAAATTTTCCTTTAAAACAGGGCACACGCCTGTGTGACCATTTTGACATGGCTGTGCTGATGGCCCATGTGGCTCACACGGCCTAAGCACGCTGGGACACGCCCGTGTCCCACACCCGTGTAGAATTAATTTCTAACTCACACCTACAGGGCTTTTTACACGGCTAGACACACACTCATGTCATTGGCCCGTGTCCCTCACACGGCCACAACACGCGGTGTCCTAGTTCGTGTGCAAAAACATGGACATTCTATTTCTGACGTTAGTATGCTCATAATGTCACACAGCCAAGGCACATGCCCATGTGCTGGGCCGTGTCCTCCACACAGCTGAGACACACGGCCGTGTCTCTACCCTTGTGTTTATTACCATGCATACTGACTTGAAAGTTTTATGTGCAGGGGACACACGGCCAAACTACACGCCCATAGGGCAGACCGTGTGTCACTCACGGCCTAGACACACGCTTGTGTGTCTACCCATGTGGACAATATAAATCTATTTACCAAGCCTTATTGTCACCTTTACATATATAGTTCCATACAAATACCAACCAATATCAAAACAAGTATAACTCCTATAACTAAATCAGTCGTACTAGACATTCATTCAACCATGAGAATGCATCTTTAATAAACTCAAAATGAATATTAATTATCATTCAAAGCTTAATACAACTTAAAGGGTTTCCAACCCGAGCCAACAGATTTGGCCAATTCTCAAAGACACAAAATAACAAAGTATAAGTCCTATACATGCCATATTTAAAAATATAAATCCAACTATACTGAATGCTTCAGTTGATAGTGTGATCAATATCTCTAACTTTCGGTGATCCTTGAGCTAGTTAGGCGGCACTGAAAGGAAATGGAAAGGAAAGGGAGTAAGCATAAAGCTTAGTAAGTTGCATATAAGTAAGTACACAACAACAACATTTTATCAATGATCCACATGCTCATGATACCAAGGTGGGCATGAGCATAACTTACTCATTACCATCCATATTAGTCACATATTGTTTAATGAGCTCATATCTTATACGTACCAATTAGGTACCTGTACCACTCACAACACGATTATACTTTCCTCATTAGCTTAAGAACATACGTTCACTGTTGAACCTTTTGGAACACTACCGAATATTCATTAAGCCTCAAACATGGGTAAGGTGTCGATGCCATGTCCCAGACATGGTCTTACACTGTCTCACACACAAATGACCCAAATGTCATGGCATGAATATCTGATTAATTTCCTTATCTCTATTATCATCATACCATCTCAATTCCACAATCAAGCAATTCATGCTATATTAATTCACATACAATTCAACACATACGTTAGTAATGTAGTTGCATTATTTACATACAACATACCTCGAATTACAAAATTTGGCGACTAGTCAATTTAGTCGATTAGCTTGGCTTTCCACCGGTCTAGACTCGAATTTGGTATTTCTTGATCTATAATAGCAAAACACACTCATTTAATCACAAAGTATGTTTAAGCAATTAAAAATTCACATCTTCGGTAAAATGACCATTTGCCCCTAAACTTTGGCAAAATGACCATTTTACCCCTATGCTCAAAAATTAATTTTTATTGAATTTCTTCGTATCTTAAACTTAGCTGAACTCTTTTTACTCTTATAGCAACCCCAAATACTCTCTATTTCACACATTTATCACTTATTTTACAACTTGTGCAAAATGGTCCCTTCAGGTGTTTTCATGATAACACCTTTCACAAAAGTTGTCTATTACACAAATAAGACTCATATTCTTCCATAAAATTTCAGAAAACACCCTAAATGCTCTCATGGAAAAACCTTAGACCTTCAACCATTTTTCAAGATATACCCCTCATTTGAAAGTTCATGCTTCAAGGGTCTCAAAATTAAAAAAATCATCAACAAAGGACATAGAAATCACTTACATGTGAGTGCTTCAAGTTGCTAAAAATTTTAAGCTCTCAAGCCCCCTTCAATGGCTAATTTTTGGTGGAGAAAAGAGATGAGTAAGGGATGATATCATCCTTCTTTATTTTATTTCTATTTTAATCAAAATTAGTCACCTAACCCAACAAATTTTGAAAATTTTGACCACATATGTCTCTTATGGCCAGCCAGTCTATTTCTATGGGTCTAATTGCCCTTTAAAATCCCCTAATTTTGCTTCTCTAATAAAATAACACCTTTAGCTATCAAAATAGAACTTTTTCACTTTATGTGATTGAATCCTTTTTCGCAATTAGGCTCACAAACGTCAAAATTAGGTCACCAAATTTTTCATGCACTATTATAAACACGCTATGAATCCAAAATAATAATAAAATAATCTCTCCGACTTTAGATTTGTGGTCGTGAGACCATTATTCTGACTAGCCCCAAAATCAAGTTATTACATGTATATTATGAACTATTGAGTACTTTTGGTACGAACTTACTAAGTTATGAAGCTTATTATGTGTGTTATTTATCTTTTTTTTTATAGATTATCGAAGCTAACTCGAACTCGGGGATCGTCGGGACACATCATCTCACTATTGATCATCCCGTTGGTACTTTTGAGGCTTTGTATATATGGTATATGGCATGTATAGGCTAGTTTCATTTTGGTATGTTTTGAGTTGTGATTATAGCCATGAGATTTGGCTTGTAAATGTTGGAAATGTTACCTTGGTTATATGTTGATAAGTGATATGTATGTGATGTATATAATGCTTTATATGTTGGTTTATTTTGATATGTTTTCCATAGTTTTTGATATAGCCAAATAGTTGTTATTTGGTTGTTTAGAAAATGATGTATTAATGCTTGGAGGATTAGCATATTGTGGTTTGATTTTGAGTGGTTGAAATGGTTGATGAATGGTGGCATGTTATGTGATTGAATTAGCATGTTTTGGATGCCAATATATGTGTTGAAATGATATCATTTTAATAGCTAGGTGGGCATGAGAAAATGGTGGCAAATTGGCTTTGCAAATGGCCTATTTTTGTCCATACAGGCAGAGACACGGGCGTGAGTCTTAGCCGTGTGTGACACAC
The DNA here is from genome assembly GCF_025698485.1 of Gossypium arboreum. Classification (NCBI taxonomy): domain Eukaryota; kingdom Viridiplantae; phylum Streptophyta; class Magnoliopsida; order Malvales; family Malvaceae; genus Gossypium; species Gossypium arboreum. The sequence goes on along the minus strand of NC_069073.1, from coordinate 26,931,359 downwards.
GGCTATGTTAAACGACCGTGTGTCCCCTGGGGTACCTTTTTGAATTAAGGAAGTATACCCTACTGTTTTGACACGACCTAGACACACGGGTGTGTCTATTGACCGTGTGTGGCACACGGGCTGGCACATGGGTGTGTGGTCGGTCGTGTGACCCAAGTTAATAACCCCCTTATATTTCACACGGCCTGGCACACGGGCGTGTTCTTGACCATGTGATGCAAGTCAGTATGTATACCCTATTTTCACACTGCCTATGACAAGGCACATGACCTGTTCACACAGGCGTGTGACCCTTAAATGTTGGAAAATTTTCTATGTATCTCAAAGTTTGCGAATATTATCGGTTTAGTCCCGAACCACTTTTAAGCATGTTTTAAGGTCTCTTAGGACCTTATAAGGGACAAAGTGATTGAGATGAATGGATTATGAGTATGATTGTATAAATGTATGTGAGTGTGGTATATTATACGGTAATGCCTCGTAACCCTATTCCGGCAAAGGATACAGGTTAGGGGTGTTACAAATGTACTTCTTACGAAACTCTTCTTGGAAAAATTCCCAATTAACTCTCTCCTTTGGTGCGACCGACACAAGGGTGTTCCACCACTGATAGGCCGAGTCTCTCAAGAGTGACACAACACATTTCATGCATTCCTAAGTTGTGCATGATAACTCATCAAATACCCTCATGGTATTCTCGAGCCTGAACTCTGCCCTCTCAGGGTCATTATCTATACTAGCTCGGAACTCTTTGTCTCCTTGCTTTCGAATCTTGTCCATGGGAGGACTATTCAGTCTCATAAAATCCATACCTTGAGGTGCTATAGGAACAGGCTGAGGATAGGTGGGGGTGGAGGGGGTTGAGCATTCGGGTTTGTTCGAACGAACTCCGTATACTAAGCATTCTTCATATGGAGGAAGGCTTCCCTAGCCTCTTCTCCTCCTCCTCCTTAACTCACGGTCATGGGTCTTCTCTCAACTGGCATTACCCCTTGAGTAGGAGCCAGTGCATTACTTTCTACATCGTCAACTTCAGCTCGATTGGGATCTATTACTATATGAAAACACAATTTAAAAAAAAGTCAGGATTCATCACACAATCATAATTCATTTATGGAATGTATAACTAGACTCATACACATGCTACGTAGTCCAATAATTAACTAAACTGTAGCTCTGATACCACTAAATGTAACACCCTCTACCCGTATCCGACACTGGGATATGGTCTAAGGTGTTACCGAACTTAAACATAAACATTCATACAAAATCGGGCCATAAAATTTCATTCAATTTAAAACCATTCATAACCATGCATCTTGTCCCTTATACAAGCCCATGAGGCCCAAAACATACATTGGGTGTGGTTCGAGAATAAACCGAGAACTTTTGGAAATTTTGTGACACTTAGAAAATTTTCTTATTTTGAAGGGTCACACACCCGTGTGGGTAGGCCGTGTAGTACACACGTCCATGTGGCTTGGGACACGCCCATGTCCTTAGCTTGTGTAAATCTCTGTATATAACGTCATCAACATAATTAAGTCACACGGCCAAGTCACATGCCCGTGTACGTAGGCCGTGTAGCGAATTAAATTCCAAAAAATCAAGTGCAGACTTCACATGGCCAGGGAATATGCCTATATTCTGAGGCCGTGTCCTTCAAACGGCTGATACACCCCACTGTGGCTCTACCCGTGTGCTTACTACTAGGCATTCTGTTTTACCTAATTAGGGTATAGGGGACACACGTCCATGGGGTAGACTGTGTGTCACACATGGTCTAGACACACGCCTGTATGCCTACGCATGTGGACAACTTTGAGGCTATTTTCCAAGGCTTTTATCACCCTCAATAACAGATGCACACTTACACATCTCAATGACATCCTACATAGCATAAATGAGCACTTATACGTTCATACACATGGCTCATGCATATAAACTCCTTATCAATTTATACTTGCTTAAGACTTCATACTTTATTTAGACCAAGCTTACCAAATCACATGCAATATGAAACATCAATTTACTTCCATTTCATACATTCATGCCTTGGTTGTTATTATGCCATTTACTCATATTTCCATCATCAAACATCCATAATCATATCCATAATTCATCCATGCTAAATGAATTTAACCATATCATGAGTGGCCTTAGTACATGCATGCATATATGAATAAGATTACATCCTCATAAGTAATATGGGCCATATCTCATGGCCATATACAAAATGGATCATCAAATCATTATAAGCCAACACATTTGGCTAAACAAATATGACATATAACAAAAGACCAAGTACCTACACATGTCATACTCAAAATACTTAAATTTACTATGCCCAAAAGATTAGTTTGATAGTGGGAGTCGAGCTTCAACGTCCTTTGATCCTCGAGCTAGCTTGGCGTTACTATAAGAAAATGGAAAAGAAATGGGAGTAAGCATAAAGCTTAGTAAGTTTGCATGTAAATAATTAACAACATTAACCATGCATTATTGTACACATAACACAATAATATTTATCACAATGTCATCAAGTATCCTAGGTACATTTTAAGTCATGCCATTTACATAATGTACAGTAAAACTCATGATCATAATTCATTCATTCACTTCTTCTGAGGTCTCATCGATTCATAATCTCAATGTTTTTGAGCACTGTATACGTACCTGTACCCTTTCAACATGATCGTACCTTGTAATCTCTTTGACATAGTCATTAGATTACCCGTTGAACCACTTGGAATACTAAAGGATACTTGGGAACTCTCATACACATGGTAGGATGCCAATGCCATATCCCGGATATGCTCTTACATGGGATCACATATCAATGCCGATGCCATGTCCTAGACATGGTCTTACATGGGATCGTAGATCGATGCCAATGCCATGTCCCAGACATGGGATCACATATCAATGCTGATAGCCCAGCTATGGTCTTATAAGAAATTTCATATTGATGCCAAAGCCATGTCGCACACATGGTCTTACATGGGATCACACATAACCCTAATGTCATGATATTTGTATCCTAACTATTCCTAAGGTTCAACCGGGGTTTTGAGATATCAAACTTCGTCGAATCATCAACGAGTCATCATTAATCAAATCCATAAGACAATTACACAATTCATGCAATATTAAAGCATTAAAAACATAATAATGTAATGTTTCATTATTTACACACAAACTTACCTCGATACCAAAATATGGCTAACTACTCGATTTAGTCTACAACCTTGTTCTTTCCTAAGTTTAGGTCTGGACTTTGTTTTTCTTGATCTAAAATAGAAAATTTCACTTATTTAATTATCACATTGTTCAAATCGATCCATAAATCATACTTTGGCAAAATTACAATTTTTCCCCCAAACTTTCACATATTTACAAATTAGCCCCTAGGCTCATAAAATGAAATGTGTTCATTTTCTTTGTTACCCAATCCTAGCCGAACTTATAACAGGCTCATAGCAGCCCTCATTTCTCATTAAATAATACATCTTACTACTCATTTTACAAACTTTGCAAATAAGTCTTTTTTAGCCATTTTCACTAGAAATCACTTGGTAAAAGATGTTAAACACACATCAAACTTTCATAATCTACCATGAAACATCAAAATACATACATGTCATACATGAGTCAAATTTCAAACATGAACCCTACTTCAAAATATGGCTAGAAATAGGTAAATCAAGCTACGAGGGTGTCAAAAATGTAAAGAGCATAAAAAACGGGGCTAGGATGCACTTACTATTAAGCTTGAAAGTTGAAGAAACCCTTGCTATGGAACCCTTACAGTGCGTTTGGTTCATTGTAATGGAATAGGGCTGTAATTGAATAGAGTTGTAATTGAATAGAATGGAATAGAACTGTAATAGTATTCTTGTGTTTGGTTGAATGGAATGATGTTGTAATAGCATAAGAAAAAAAACTAAAATGACCAAAATACCCTTAGCAGAATTTTTTTTAAGGTAGATGATTATTGTTATTGTTATTAAATTTTAATAAGATTATTATTGAAAATAATAGATAGTTTAACCATATTTTAACATAATTAGTATTAAATATAATTTAATAAAAAATATAATTTAATAACATTCTTAAAATAATTATTATTATATGAATTAAAAATCAAAATATATAATACTATAAAAAATATATAATCTACTTTATTATTTTTAAACTGCAATACATATTTAATGTGCTAAAATATCATTATTGAAACAAATAATTTAATTATTCTACAACAAAAATAATTAAATATTAGTAGTAATAAATAACTCATTGCTAAAAAGTAATAAATAACTTAGAGAATTATATTTCACATCCAAGCATAATATTCATATATTAACAAAAGTTACATGATTTCATTAGTTTATATGTCATAATCCATATATTTTAAAATTTTACAACATCAAAAAGTTACAACATTGTAATGACATTCTATCATGTCATTATACCATCCAAATATTACAAACACAAAAAGTTACCAAAATATCAACACAACCATGATTTTTAATGGTCAGCAAGAAATCTTCTGACCCATTCCAATCGCACAGCAGAAGGTAAACTAAAGAAAATGAGCATTTCCGTTGGATGATCTGGAATTTTGCTCAATGCACGATAGCGTTCATCCTCAGTTAAACCTTCCACTTCACATCATGTTGGATATAATTTCAGAGCACTTTCTTGAATGATAATTTCTGATTTTTGTTGAATTACCAATTCGGAGGCAATACTCTTACTGATTTCGAGGCCAACGGTCCATATATTTTTTGCCAATAAAGCGGTATCATCATTAAACGAAGTAGAAAAATCACTTGCATCAGAAATCTTTTTTTTCTTCTTTGAAAATGCAGTATCACCTTGGTTTCTAGTTGGTTTCTGTTCTGGTTGCGGTTGTGTAGCTGAAAGATCCATGTCATCCAAAGACACATCAGCTTCGGATCCATGGAAATCATTTCTTTCTTCATGAGTATTTGTAGCAGCTACATCCTCAGCATTTATTTCTTCAATAATATTAGCAGCTGTTTGAGCATCTTTTCCAGTGGCTCGATCTTTTGCGTAGATGGTAGTAAGTTGGTCATAATAAGGGAAACTCCGATGTCTGAATTGAGCTACTTCTTTATGACTCTATAAAAATGAGAAATTCATATTAGATATAAGTTTTTTTCAAAATAAGATAATAAAGACTTGAAATAATTCTTACATTTATATATGAGTTCCACACCGCATCTTCAGCAACAATAAGCTGCCTATGCTCATCCCAACCAAAGCCGCCATTTTTTTTTCCACTAAGCATGTCATAAACGATTGACCAATCCCTTTTCAATGTCTTAATACTCGATTCAAGATTAGGTTTAGCCTTCAACATTGTAACATCTCGAAATAGGGCCTAAACGGAACAGTGGTTACGATACCACAAATTCGAGGTATAAAAATTTATTTTATTATTATTTTGAGGTTTATGATATGATTTCATGATTGTGTGAAAATTTCGTGATGAAATTCTATGCAAAAAGTGCTTAAGTTGAGATTAGGGACTAAATCGAATAATTTGCAAAACTTGCATTCTAGAAGTTTTTAGTATGAAATTGCTTTGGAATATTAATTAGAAGGGTTTAAATAACAATTTTACCAATTTCTAAGTTCATGGAGAAAATAGGACATGGATGGAATTCTTGAAAGTTTAATAAGGAAGGGCATTTTGGTCATTTGGATATTAAATAAAATAAAAAGGGAAAAATAACACAAAATTCATCATCTTCTTCATTAGCACGAAATTTCAAGGGTTCTCCATAGCTAGGATTTGTTTCAAGCTTTCAAGCTCCATAGTAAGTGATTCCAAGCCTCGTTTTTAATGTTCTTTACGTTTTCGGAGTCCCGATAGCTCGATAAAGCTTATGCTAGCAATAATTTAAGTTAGGGTTCATATTTGGAAAAATACCCATATGTGAAAAGTGTTTATTTTGATGTTTTAAGATAGAATTTGAGGTTTTAAATTATGTTAGACAACTTGTGCTACTCAGTTTTAAGTGAAAACGAGTAAAGGGGCTTAATCAATAAAAATACCTAATAGTCATAAGTACATGTTAGAGTGTGAATTTGATGTTGTCATAGAAGGGAAAAATAATCAGCATGTCATAAAACATAAGAAAATAGGATGAAGTCTAAATTACGAGCCTTGGGGAAAAAGTGCAAATATGTGAAAGTTTAGAGGCAAAAAATGTAATTTTTCCAAAGTTTGGGTCAACAACTGTTTTGATAAATGAGAATATTAAATAAGTCAAATATGCTATTATAGATCAAGAAGAGTGAAATTCAGGAGTAGATCGGGGAAAAGAAAAAGTAAAGGACTAAATTGTAAAGTTTAGTCACATTTTGTATCGAGGTAAGTTTACAGTAAATAAATGCAATATTCATTTATTTTACATTATTGTCAATTTCCAGCATTTATATACTTATTTTCTTTGAATATTTAAAGTCAAATTAAAGGCGAAGTGACAGAGAAAAAGCATTAGGAAGCCTCGTTTGAACCTTAGGAATGTTAGGATATTGGGGTTGACAGGACAGGACAGGACAGGAATGAGCAATGTAACATCCCGAAATAGGGCCTAAACGGAACAGTAGTTGTGAAACCACAAATTCGAGGTATAAAAATTTATTTTATTATTATTTTGAGGTTTATGATATGATTTCATGATTGTGTGAAAATTTCGTGATGAAATTCTATGCATAAAGTGCTTAAGTTGAGATGAGGGACAAAATCGAATAATTTGCAAAACTTGCATTCTAGAAGATTTTAGTATGAAATTGCTTTGGAATATAAATTAGGACGGTTTAAATAAAAATTTGACCAATTTCTAAGTTCATGGACAAAATAGGACATGGATGGAATTTTTGAAAGTTTAATAAGGAAGGGCATTTTGGTCATTTGGATATTAAATGAAATAAAAAGGGAAAAATAACACAAAATTCATCATCTTCTTCATTAGCACGAAATTTCAAGGGTTCTCCATAGCTACGGTTTGTTTCAAGCTTTCAAGCTCCATTGTAAGTGATTCCAAGCCCCGTTTTTAATGTTCTTTACGTTTTCGGAGTCCTGGTAGTTCGATAAAGCTTATGCTAGCAATAATTTAAGTTAGGGTTCATATTTGGAAAAATACCCATAGGTGAAAAGTGTTTATTTTGATGTTTTATGATAGAATATGAGGTTTTAAATTATGTTAGACAACTTGTGCTACTCGGTTTTAAGTGAAAATGAGTAAAGGGGCTTAATCGTTAAAAATACCTAATAGTCATAAGTACATGTCAGAGTGTGAATTTGATGTTGTCATAGAAGGGAAAAATGATCAGCATGTCATAAAACATACGAAAATAGGATGAAGTTTAAATTATGAGCCTTGGGGCAAAAGTGCAAATATGTGAAAGTTTAGGGGCAAAAATGTAATTTTACTAAAGTTTGGGTCAACGACTGTTTTGATAAATGTTAATATTATATAAGTTAAATTTTCTATTATAGATCAAGAAGAGCGAAATTCGGGAGTAGATCGGGGAAAAGAAAAAGTAAAGGACTAAATTGTAAAGTTTAGTCACATTTTGTATCGAGGTAAGTTTACAGTAAATAAATGCAATACTCTTTTATTTTACATTATTTTCAACTTCCACCATTTATATACTTATTTTATTTGAATATTTAAAGTCGAATTAAAGGCGAAGTGACAGAGAAAAAGCATTAGGAAGCCCCGTTTGAACCTTAGGAATGTTAGGATATTGGGGTTGACAGGACAGGACAGGACAGAAATGAGCCATGTAAGTCCATATCAGATATATGGCTTGGGAGACAGGAATAAGCCATGTAAGCCCATATTATATATATATGGCATTGGAGATAGGAATAATTCATGTAAGTCCATGTCGAAGACGAGGGATTGGCAGGATATTGTTAGACAGGAACGACCCTAGTATCTTTAGTATTCCAAGTGGTTCAACGGGTCATTGTACACGTTAAATTACTGTGAATTATCAGCTAAAGGGAAGGTAGATTATATTTATGAATAGTGAAAGGTTAGGTAAGAAAGAAGGTAAGTGAGTAAAGAAGACGGTAGAAAATGAGAAGTAAAGAAAGTTTACGAGGCTAGGTGACATTATGTACAATTATTCATTATGTTGAATGTTGTAATTTATTTGCTTGTAAGCTTACTAAGCCTAGTGCTTACTCCCTTTATTTTATTTTTCCTTATAGTTTTTATCAAGCCACTCGGGGATTGAAGGAAACGTCGGAGACCCGATCACACTATCGAAGAAATCACATTGGTATAGTTAGACGTTTCGTTTTGTGTATGGCATGTATAGGAACTTGGTTTCTTTTGATATGATATGATATGATCAATGAATGATGTGTAAATACTTGCTAGTGATTAGCTAATAGAGTGGCTGATGATATACATGTTTAATAGTATGTATGATTAAGTAGTAACTATCACATAAAAACTAAGAAAAATGTGAAAGTAACTTAAAAACAGATTCAAGTATCAGAAATAACGGGATTTTGAAAAATCACAAGAAATTGTAGAGACATGGGTTGATGATGAATAATATATTAAATTAAATCTCGTTGTGTCTATTTTCATATGGAATAAGCAAAACAGGTAAAGGTTTTGTAGTTTATAGGGTATCTGAGTTTTGGTGAAATAGGGCCAGAGCGATTTCTGGATCCATTGTTCCAACTTTAGAAATTCACCATAAATTTTAAAAAAATAATTAGGTGGTTTACTTTATATGATTAGAAGCCTTATTGAATCTAGTTTTAATAGAAACAAACAGTATAGTCATATGATTTTTTTACGTAGAGAAAAGTGGTTCGTAGTAAGTAAAGGGCAGTGCAGTCAAATTCCGAAATAAGGGTAAATTTAACTAATAAACTGTACTAATTGGCTAAGTAAAAAATTCTAGAAAAAATTACTAGATAGATATATGAGTCTAGTTTCAGGAAAAATTTTACAGATCTTAATTTTGAGTTTTTAAACTCGAGAAATAAATTTTTAGGCAACCATGACGAAGAAAAATAGTTTATTCTGAAAATTAAAATAAGTGGTTTAGAGTTGTTTAAAAGGTAAGATAAGTTTAGTAACACCTCAAGCTTGACTCCGGTGACGGTTTCGGGTGTGGGGGTGTTACAAACATGGCATTGGGTAAAACCTTTTCTAACATTTTTTCTAACTTATTTAAATAGCCGGCTTTGAATCCTGTATCTGCATTAAAGGTTCCAGCATTGTGCAAGTCGACCATACAAGCAACCAACACAGCATCTTCATTTGGAACCCATTTCCTTTTGGTTCCTCGAGAACTTTGGGAGGAAACACTTGATCGGGAAAAACCTGACATAACTAGCTTAAGAAAAAATGCAAATGAAAATTAAGTTCAATATTATGCATCAAAAGGTCAACACTTTATAAAATTATAACACATGATAAGTCAAAAGAAAATAAATTATCATTCAACAAGTCTAGTACAATACAAAAAAAAAAAAAAACAATTCAAACACACCAAAGTTTCAAAAACTAGATATATGAAATAACTTAAACAACTTAACATTTACTAATTTGTAGATGTTTACCATTCATCGAACATTTGGGTGGCTAGTTCCATCCTCCAAGTAGCCAATGCATCCGACGGATGAATATTTATGATATTCGGTTCATCGTCATCTATCACATTACTAGGTAATCCTTCTCCCAACTCCTCTTCAATAGGATCAAGACTTATATAGGTTCGAGTAAAATTATGGAGCAAACAACATGTAATAATAATTCTATTATGCACCCTCACAGGATAGAATGATGGAGTCCTAAGTATTCCCCATCTAAGTTTTAATAACCCAAAACATCTTTTAATAACATTACGTGCTGAAGCATGTTTCATATTGAAAAATTCTTTCGGAGTACTTGGCTAGTAACCCTGATGCCACTCATTCAAATGATATCTTTGTCCTCTAAAAGGCACAAGAAATCATTCACAATTTGTGTATCCAACATCAACTAGATAATAACAACCTATAAAAAGAAACTATTTGTCATGGTTAATTTCCAAAAAAAGTATGATTTTAAAAATTAATTCAATTTCCTCTAATTTTGTGCTTTACCATGAGGAACTTCTAGTCCATGTCTCCTACTAATGGCATCTCGAAGAACTCTTCCATCAGCAACAGAACCTTCCCAACCAGGAAGAACACAAAGAAAATGCATATCAGGTGTACAAACACCAAACATATTTGTTGCTATGTCACCTTTTCGCGTTCGATATCTATGTTTATCAACAGTTGGAACCCTAATCTTAATGTGGGTTCCATCTAAAGCACCTAAGCAATTTTGCATCACATGTATAAAATCTCGAGTTAGAATACTATATTTAAATCTAAATGGACTAAATTATGTTCGAGTTATATATAGAATTCACTTTAATACCTTGAATAGTTTCCACATTGGGTCTGTAGAATTAACTGTAATTGGCTCTGCCTTTTTAAATAATACATCTTCTAAGCGTATGACAGCATTTAAAACATTGTGAAATGACCATCTAACGGTTTCCCTGGACCTATTAAAGTGATTCTTGATAACTCTATTTTTAAGGTGAAGAAAAATGATATGTAAAAACATTACCACTTGCTCATCAACAAGCATGCTCCTTGACGACTTCAATCCCCCTAAAGTTTGTAACATCTCACATAGTTTAAAAAAGGTAATTCTATTCATCTTAACTTGTTCAATACAGGTCTCGTCACTAGCATATACAAGTCTTTTCATAGAATCTCGTTTTGCATAAAAATCTAAAATATAGGATCTAATCCTTGGTCTATAAGTATTTAGGCTACGGATGGCACCCAATGCAACTAAGAACAAACTCACAACTGTACACATTTGCAACCATATTGTAATAGCAAGACCAATTCATTTACGCCTCTCACTTTGTACTATTAAAGGTAGACGAGCCATTACTGCAAGATTTTAAAGTGTTACATATCTTCAGATCGTGGTAAAAGGGTGACATTTCTCCAATACTAATTTCAGTAACAGTAAAACAAAATCAAATAATTTAATTGCCAAAGAACTTACAGTGATTCCATAAATACAAGATGCTTAAGTCTGGGTGGAGGAAGCGATCAAACAATCCAAATAAGAAAAGGAAGCAATAACAACCTGACAAAGAAAAATGAACAATACATATTAAGAATCTTTATAAAGCACAAAATAGAAATTACAACTAAATATAATGGTCTTTTTAGAATCTTTAAAAAAAATACATATTAAGAACATTTAGGAAAAATACAAAATAAATTCACTGTTTTATCTTATGGTTGGAATTTGATCCCTATTCATGAGAATGGAGCACATTTCGTGGCTAGTCATCTTCTTTACCTCTTTAGAGAGCACCCACAATAGCATTATACTTTATTTTAATTTACATTTTTCATTATACTTTGTCATTATACTCTGAGAATATACGTAAATATGTCAATTAACTTTAATGAGATTGAATTTTGCCACTAAAATTTGAATTTTATTGAATTTTTCCACCAACTTTGATTTTTTTAATTAATATTTACCACCAGATTGATTTTGAAGATTTGGAAACAAATTTAATAGGAAAAGTATTCTTTCAAATATTTTATTTTAATAGTTAACCATAACTTAATTTATAAAATATAATTAATTAAATTAGAATTTTTATTTATTAAATTAAAAGACTTGAAAATTAAAAATAACTTAAATTTAATTTTTAAAATTATATTAATTTATTTATTATTTTAAAATTAAAATAAAACATTAAAAATATGTTTTAATTAAAATTATCTTTAAATTAAATAGAGAGTTAAAAAATAATAGGCGAAAGTTGATGTTGAAGGCTCCGCATAAGTTCTTGAAGTCTCTGAATGTTCTTCTATTGTGATAAGATAATCTGCAACAAGTGAAAGATTATAAGTTAATCACAAGTAGAAAAGCCGGCAAAAGATATGTATCATTCCAAAAACATAACTTCAATATAATTTGCCTTTTCCCAGTAGCATATTGTAAATGAAATAGCAATGCTCATTCATGGATAAGTGAATATGTGGGACTAGAAAGAACACTGAAATACTAAAATATTGAAATACTGCTGATAAAAGGGTATTATGAAACTTGGCAATCCTAGTGCACGCGCCAAAATTTATGTCACAGTCCAACATCTTGGCAATACACCTTAAAGCCACCCTTATCCAAGTAAAAATTCAGAACTGTATGACAATCAAAATATATTTAGCCCAGTCATGTAGCATTTTCTCTTAGTATTTTCTTTATTGGTCATAAAATACCAGAAAACAAAATGGAGTATACTTGACAGTAGATACAGAAGCATGAGTTTATCTGTGTATTAGGTTGAAATATCTGATTACTATAGACTTGTCTTAACAATTTAAGAAACTAATATCTCAGCAAGCGCATCTTTGAAGAAGAAAATTAAGATCGTGAAACATATTATACTAAATTCAATCAATAGTTACACTGATAAATTAGGAAAACTTTTGGTGTCTCCCTTTCAATTTCAACAATATTTTACAGAAGTGAGAATGAATATCAAATAGGAAGTTGGCTTAATACTATGCTAGTGGGCTATAGTTATTCACTGCAAGCACTTGTTAAAGTTACCATAGAATTAAAATCAAGTAACCAATAATATACCCAGACATAGTGCACTCACACACACCAGAAATATACTATATAAGAACTGATGAGTTAGAGATTAAAGAGAAAGAACTTAATTGCGCACTGCAATGTAAATGGCAAATTTTGACTCACAGTTCCTAGTGTTAGCAAGCTTTTATTGATATAAGATCCCTCTTTTCATCTAATGCTAGTTGTTTTAGCCTTTTAGCTCTCAGAACCAGCCAGATCAATGAGGTTCTGCACGTATATGTAAAACATGAAAATATGGAAAACTTGAAATATAAAGCATTAGCCCTTTCAGAAAACAGGAAAGACGATAAACATATATAAATAACATACCAAATAAAAATAAGAAAAAGAACTAAAAACATAAATAACCAAAAAAAAACCTAAAACTAGTCCAAGACATGCTATAGAATTTACCAGCTATGAGAGATTTACTGCTTCACCTTCACTATTTTCACCACATGAACTGCTCTCTATTGTCTAGTGATAAGTTGGTCATAGGAAATAATCAACTAATCAAATGAACCATCCAAAACCAGAACAATGAGAAACGTGATTACATATTTGACATGTAATAGAAAATCCACATTTCAAAATAGGGAATCAACATTATTCTTGCAAATTCTTGGATATAAAGATTGCAGTTAATACCACTTAAAATAGTATCAGCAAACATATTTTTATCTTAAGTGGTAAAACTAAAAATAGGGGTATTGGAAACTTCTAAAAGATGCAGAGTAATAGAAAATATACCAGTGTAAATATTGTATGGCTCCTACTGCTGAGTAAATTGAAGTTTGTTGATCCAACATGTCTGTGTTCTATTTTAAAAGAGTGAAATCCATTCACATAATATGAAAAAATTTTAATTACTGCTAACAGGAAATTGACCCTAGTTCAAATAAGGAACATTGGCAAGGCATGCAATGAAGAGAGCATCCACATAGAAACACACATCTAAAACTATTTAGTCATTTTGTCCAACTGAAAAATAGATTACAGTGTCAGTTTTGATAACATAATGATCTGAAGCTTGGTTTTGTAAAATCTCTCTACAAAATCTTCCAATTCAATTTTGGACAACTTGTCTTTGGAATTTGGATATTGAAAGTCAAGTCAACATGCTTTACCTTCCCCAGCCTCTATAAGAGAGAGGGCATGAGCAGGGGATAGTTCAACTTCTTCTTTTATTCCTTCAACAAAGGTTCCCTAGAGCCATAAACCAAGCAAACAATAAAACACACTTCCAAAAAAATAAGAAACACAAGGCATACCGATGATAAAATGAAATTCCTTACGACGACCTATGAACGCGGCGCACCTCAGAAAAGACGGGTCAATCGAACCCGTTGTTGATCTCGCAACACTACTCTCGAAGAAAGAAATGCAAGAATAATTAGAGAAGAGACAGAAGAGAAAGGGGCCTAGTCAACCATGAAAGAAGCCTACCACGCCTTCGATTAGTTAGGCAAAAGAAAGCCTAAATCAACCGTCATGTCCTTTTTCATGTGCAGGGGATTCTTCCATTCTAGCAGTGGATACAATAGCTGCCTATTCTTTCATCGAAATCCTAACAAGAAGGCTGGAAGGAAATGGTAAAAAGAATGAAAAAGAGAAGAGGCTTCAGACGTGAGGAAGGGAGAAGGGTAAAATTGAAATTGAGACACTCTGAATGGCTATTCTGTGGGTAAGGCGCCGAATTCTATTCAGCATGTTTAGTGGGAATAGAGGCTGAATTGAATAAGGCTGTAATGGCATTACAGCCAACCAAACATTGGTTTGGTGGAGGGCCCATTAAATTGGGCTGTAATCTATTCCTATTACACCAAACCAAACATAATGTTAGAATTTCCGGCGCACATAAAGAAGATGGACATCAATTTTGACTTATTTTTCCCTTTTTATTCTTTTATTGACCAAATGACAAAAATGCACTTAAGGTATTTCTTTCAAATTTTTCATATTCATGCCCATTTTTGTCCATAAATATAGAAATTAGGAAAATTTCTATTTAAGGACCTCTAATTATAATCCATGGCAATTTCATGCTTCAAGCTTCTAGAACTAACATTTTGCAAATTTTACAATTTAGTCCTAAATGACAAATTGGACACTTTATCAATAGAATTTCTTCATGACATTTTCACACAAACATGCAATCATATCATAGACCTCATAAGAATCATAAAAAAATTATTTCTACTTCGGATTTTTGGTCTTGAAACCACTGTTCCTACTAGGCCCTAATTCAAGATGTTACAGTCTCAGCCGTGTGAAGGACACGGCCTCAAGACATGAGGCCGTGTGTCATAGCCGTGTGACTTCAATTTGTTCTTGGGTAACAAACAAAAAGTTACACGCGTTAGGGACACGGGTGTGTGTGACCACACAGCCTGCCCACACAGGCGTGTCCCAAGCCACGCGGGCGTGTGACTCCTATTTTAGCAAAAAAAATTTAAGCGTCGTAAAATTTTTTAAGGTTATTGGTTTAGTCCCGAATCACTTCCAAAGCACATTTTAGGCCTCATAGGCTTGTATTAGGGACCTTATGATTAAATGCAAAAATTTTGAATTTGATGCCAAATTTTATGTCTCAGAAGTGTATGTTTGCTTGTGTTTAAGTCCGGTAATGCCTCATACCCTGTTCTGGTGTCAGATACGGGTAAAGACTATTACAGGTGATGTAACACCCCTAACACATATCTGCTGTCGAAATAGGGTTACTGAGCATTACCAAACTTATAACATAATCGAACATACATTTCTCAAAAAAATTATCAAATTCAAAAACAAGTCATTCACAATAATTCATCAAGTCCCTCATACAAGCCTACAAGTCCCAAAACATGCTTTAGAAGTGGTTCAGGACTAAACCAATATCTCAAGAAATTTTTGGAATGATAAAACTTTTTTACAAAATACAGGGGACATACGCCCGTTTGTCTCACACAACCAAAGACACGCCCGTGTCAATAGCCGTGTGGACATTCAAAATGGGATCACATGACCATGTCCCAACCCATGTCTGACCCCGTGTAACTCCCTGACTTGGGGAACATGGCCAACCACATGCCCATGTGCCCTCCGAAATGTCCTCATATGCCCGTGTGCCAGGTCGTGTGTTAGGTCATATCAAACCTGTAGGGTACACTGACTTATGCCACACGGCCAAGTCACATACCCGTGTGCTGGGGCTTGTGGAGTATGCTGACTTGGTTTCTAAATAAACACCAGGGGACACACGGTCGTGTCACCAGACCATGTGTCACACACGGCTGAGACACACACCCGTGTGGACAAAAATAGGCTATTCGCCAAGCTATCTTTTTCACCCAATTTTTATTCACCTACACCAACCAAAATTGCATATAACCACAACTTCAAATGACATTTACACTTATCTAAACCAAGTTAAATTCATGCTATATCAATACCAAAAACTACAAGGCACACAAATATCAGAATATGCTATTCAATTTGATATCGAATTAACATTCTCAAATCACCTAAATGGTCACATTCAGTTATGCACTATTTTACCTAAAACCACAAGCACACCTATCTCAGTTTTCAACCATTTGGCATCCATAATGCCAATTCACAACAAGCATCACATAGCAATTATCAGCCACATAACAAAAGGCCATTTACATATATATATATATATATATATATATATATATATATATATGTACATCACCAAATATGCCAAAATAAACCAAATCACAAGGCTATACACATAACAACCATTCATCATTTACAAGCCAACTCAAATGGCTAAATCCATTACCAAACTATATAACAAAATGACCATAACTTCTGTACATTCCATATATGTAACACCCCAAACCCGGCCTGGAAGTTTGGCTCGAATCTGGCGTGTCACATTGAAGTGTTTTTTGAAAACCATGTTTCCATTAAAAACCCTTCTTAATAATTAAAAACTTATACCCTTTTTAAACCTTGTTAGAAACCTCAGTTGAATAACATTCTTAACAACTTTGTAAAAATCGCAGCAGTTGCGGAAACTTAATTTAAAAACAATTGCGGTTACGTGATGTTTTGAACAACAGTAGTTGCTTTGGAAAACCATGTTCTAATACTAGCAATTATAAGAACAATAAATAAAATTCCAAATTTGAAATCTAGAAAATTGCAATGGCTTTACTACAACCCACATAAAATATTTAAAAGTAATAATCAAAATTGTAACATAAACAGTGTGTGTGGCTTCCTCTAAGCCCTCGCATTTCGATCCATCTAAGGTGGAAATTACTTGAAAGGTTAATAAGCGGGGTGAGTTTATGAAAACTCAGCAGAAATCCCTACTATAAAATGGAACAATCGGTCATATAAAAGAATTAAAAGTCTGCCCCACCTTACTTACGATTTCAAGATCAAATGGCCTTAGCCCACTATAATGAGCATACACAGATGGGCTTTAACCTATTACGAATAAGAAACATTATCGAACTAGAATCGAATCGAAATCGAATTAGGTGACGAATCGAATCGAAATCGATGTCGTAATGTAATCAAAAATCAGAATGTGAATGCAATCCCAACCCAATCCAACATATAACCAACCGCTACACTCCACCCGTACTAGCCCTACACTCCATGTGGAGAATAGCTCAACCCATCCAGCCCTACACTCCACGATTGCAAAGATTGTTTGCTCGGTTATCGAATATTGTGACAGAGTCACGAGATCCGAATATTATGGCGAGCCACCGAATGTATATTTGTGGTATAGCCACCAGAAAGAGAAAATGTGGCAAAGCCACTTAACAGAATACGTGGTACAAAGCCATCGATAACTGCATTATGTTAGGCACATAGCCATCAACTAGAGTAACATAATCGGCACACAGCCCTAGGTAAATGTGATCGACATAAAATCGTCAATAACCATATATTGGCACATAGCCTTAGGCAAATACGTTTGGCACACAGCCATAATCAGGTTGGCACAAAGCAATGTGTAGGTTGACACAAAGCCATAATCAGAAGGCTTTAAGCCATTGGTAGTTGTATCATGTTAGGCACATAGCCATCAGCGACGGTAATATAGTCGGTACACAGTCTCGGGTAAAAATGATCGGCAATTAGCTATTATCGGTCCACAGTCGTCTTGGGTGACTCGTGCGACCTTATCAAATCAGTACGAATATACGGCTCTTAAGCCTTCGGTGGATCCACAGTTGTCAAGCAACCATGCGATCCTAATAGATCAAATCTTCCTCCGTACAAAATCCCAACCCATGCAACATGTCATGTATGCAGAATGTCATGCCCATATTTGAATCAAACAATCACAGTCAAGTCATTCATATACCAACATATATTCACAATCAAATTCATCAACCACACAGTCCAAGTTCGTCAGTTGCCCACAAGGGCAAAACAGTCATTTAACACCCTAGGGGCAAAATTGTAATTTTACCCCACAAGGTATCTCGGTAATTCCACCCTATAGGGGTATTTTAGTAATTCTACCCTATAGGGGTATTTCGGTAATTCTACCCTACAGGGGTATTTCGGTAATTCTACCTTACAGGGGTATTTCAGTAATTCTACCCTACAGGGGTATTTCGATAATTCTACCCTACAGGGGTATTTAATATTTTGTAAATCGAGGGTAAAATGGTAATTTTGTAAATCGGGGGTACTTTGGTAATTTTTACAATTTGAGGGTATTTTAGTAATTTTACAAATCGGTGGTATTTCATTAATTTTTCAAACTGAGGGTATTTCGGTAATTTCACAAATCAGGGGTATTTTGGTAATTTTGTAAACCAAGGGTATTTTGGTAATTTTACAAGTTAAGGGTATTTCAGTAATTTCACAAATCAAGGGTATTTTGGTAATTTTACAAGTCGAGGGTATTTCAGTAATTTCACAAATTAGGGGTATTTTGGTAATTTCACAAACCAGGGGTATTTTGGTAATTTTACAAATTGAAGGCATTTTAGTAATTTGGTAAACTAAAGTATTCTAAACAGGGATAACAATACGAATGGGCCTAAAGCCTATTCTCATTAAAATGGGCCCACACGCTCGTGTGGCCCTTTTAGCCCAAATCTAGCCACAGATATGAGATTCACCTAGCCTAGTCCAATATTTACTACACAATCAAACAACTTATCCAATTGGGCCCATAAGCCCATTTGGCCCACATGGCCCGAAGTAGCCATCCTACAGCTAGAGTAGTGAGAAATACACACCTGATTGGAAACTGGAGTTAATCCACGCTCCGAGCACTCTTAGCCGACGCCCAACCCAAACGAGCACGCCACAAAGCGAAAGGGATCAGCCAAGAAAGGTACCTTACTCTCCTCATGGTTCTCTTTATTTAAAGCCAGCTTCGCATCCACTCTTATGTTAGTTTCTCGATGTGGGTTTCCTCCATCATCAGAGTTTAAATTCAACACCAACTCTTGCCGCCCCCTGTTAGCAAAATTAATGCTCTTTGCTAGCCATGGGATTCGAACCCATGCCTCCCCTTAAATGCTCCACACGCTACTTGCCACTAAGCCACAAGGCTTTTTGTGTCACAATTTCTCCAACAATATTTTTAAGGCCTACCTACTACACCCAGGGTTTGATTCACCTTAAACCAAAATTTTTGCTAGAGTCCAGGTTTGAACCCAGGACTTCTCCAACACTTCTCCGCACACTTAACCACTAAAACAAGCTTTCATTAATGAAATTTTCACGCACAACAGAATATTAGAAGCTACCTTCAACTTCTCCCATGCTCAAGGCCCAAAACTTCTAGGCCCAAATTCAAGGTGTTACAATATAACCAAATACATAAGTTCAAAAGTACCAAAGTGAAAGCTTGATAGTGTGATGAGATCTTCGACAAATCCCAAATCCGAGCAAGCTTTGTTTACACTATAAAACACAGAACAGTAAACAAAGTAAGCTATAAAGCTTAGTAAGCTCATATGCTAAGTAAGTAAAACTCACCAACCAAAAATTCAATAGCATAAACATCATATAATTCAATTTAAATTTGAAGCATAAATTAACACATATATTCAATCCAAAGATTAAATGCAATTTCCATGAACTTCTTCGATTTGACGATTGTATAGTTCATGTAAATACCTGTACAAGCTCGTATCAATCTCATACTCATCCATATCCTTGGTATACCCGTTGAACCATTTGTAATACTATCAGTTACTCGAGAATCTCGTACCCTAAGTGCCAATACATAGCCAAAGCTATCTCAATCTCATATCACATATAATTCTCACTCTCGAGCTATCAATGAGTCTGCTCACACAAGTTGTCGGTCATGACGTAGCTACACGGTGTTGCTCACACAAGCTGACGACAATCTACAACACATGCCGGATAACTTAGCCACCGGTCAGACATACGGACTAGCAGCCAAATTACATAACCTCTAATGACATGTCATTCGTATCCTAATCTATTCTTAAGGTTCAACCGGGATTTCTCATTACCGAATCTTCGTCGAACATTTTCATACAATCATATTCATCAATAATTCAAATATAAAGCATTTAAAACACAATTACAATAATGTTTATTAGCATACGAACTTACCTTAATTCACAAAAACGACGAAATGAATCGATTAATCCAACACTTACTTTTTCCCCTAATCTAGATCCGAACTTTGTTTTTCTTGATCTATATAATATCAAATTCAATCTATTCATTATTCATTCTATTCAATTTAGCCCAAAATGCATATTATGAAAAAAATACACTTTTGCCCCTAACATTTCAACATATTTACTATTTAGTCCTTATCTCATAAAAATACAAATTCATGCAATTAGGCCCCTACCCATGCGAGCTAAATTTCATATAGACCCATAGTAGCCTATATTTTTCATTTATTTCACAATTTAACCATAAGATTTAAACATTTCACAATTTAATCTCCAATTGGCAATTTTACCAAAAATCAATTTACAAATGTTGTTTATCTAACAACAACCATTCATTTTTTATTACCAAACATCAAAATACACACATATTCATCAATGGAAAAACCCTCAACCTTTAACAATTTTCCAAATTAGTCTCTGGACTAGCTAGATTAAGCTGTAACGATCTTAAAAACATAGAAATCATTAAAAACGGGACAAAAAATGAACTTACATGCACAATGAGACTAGACCGAATGCTTCAAGCTATTCTCCTTGCTTTTATATGCACTAAATTCAGCTAGGAAGAAGATGAATGAATAAAATTCCCTTTTATTTTATTAAATTATCATTTAATTATCTATTTACTTAATTAACCTTAAAAATTAATTCAATTTACAACATTACCAAGCCATTATCATCCAATATCATATGAATGGTTATTTATCACATAAGGACCTCCACTTTAAGGTACCATAGCTATTAGGGGATTTATTCGCGGTTTTTAATATTTTGTAAAGATTTTAAAATTTTGTATTTGGATGTGGAATTAATATTTTGAGTAGGTAAATGGGCTTATAGAAGGCCCATGTGTTGGCCAAAACCTGGTTGAATTTTTGAATTTTTGGACTTAGGAGTTAGGGGTTCTGGCTAAGTGGCCCTTAAGTGGAGTGATGTGTAAATTGCATCACAAAAAGAGCCTTAGCAAAGTGGCAAGCGTGACGCAACTAGGCTCCTAAAAAGGTAGCGTGTGGAGCATTAGGGAAGGCATGGGATCGATTCCCTGTGTTGACAAATGGATGCATTTATTTTTTTAAGTGCAATAGGGGTAGGTGTTGGAGTCCAAGTGGATTCTGCTAAAGGAAAGTTTGAATCAGTCCAAATGCTTGAATTAAGGAGTGATAAGGGGAGAGATTTAAGGGATTGGGTGAGAGACTGGGAGTTGGCCGAATTTAGGGAATTGAAGAGGGAAAATCCGGCAGAGGGTTTAGGTTAATATTTCGACACCTAGGGCTTTGTGAGGTGTCGTTTTCTTCTGCTCAGGCACCACAAGGGTTTTCTTTTTCTCTCTTTTCCTCTCTAGCCGAAACTTTCACCTATCCTGTTCTTCTTTCTCTACTTTCTTCTCCAAGGCCGTCCATCAAACCTGCGATTCATCAGCACCTTTGCCGAAGTCGCAAAAGCCGAAATCCTGTGACCGCTGCTTGTGCCTATTTCTTCAAAGCCAGGTCCTTCTATGTTCTTTTGTTTTTATTAATCTAGGATTATCTTTTCTTAATCCTAGATACCTGACAGCAATTCTACTTCAAGGTCATAGTCTCACATCGTCATTCCCTTCACCACCCAAAAGCCAAAAGTACCATTAGTTTAGGGGCTTATAGCCGAAACTTCTTCAACCCCTGGATTCGGGTTTAACCATTGTTCTAAGGATAAATCTGCACCGGATTGCGTGGAAATCAAGTAGGAGTAAGGGGTAAGTACTTATCATCTCAGATCT
The DNA here is from genome assembly GCF_025698485.1 of Gossypium arboreum. NCBI lineage: Eukaryota > Viridiplantae > Streptophyta > Magnoliopsida > Malvales > Malvaceae > Gossypium > Gossypium arboreum. Next base: position 26,909,226 of record NC_069073.1, on the reverse strand, counting down.
GTTCTTATTTTACGATGTTAGAAAAAGCCGAAATCCCTAAAAATTAGGGAGGCTGTCGATTTGGGCATAAGGCTTTAAGGGCTTGTAACTGATGTTTTCTTTCAGTGATTAGAGTCTTCTTAAGTGTTGGATCAAAAGCGTGAATCATTGGAACAATCGGATTCGAAGCTAGCTATTGATTTTGGAAAAAGGTAAGGGTTCAAAGGCTTTTTAGGAACATGGTTCGACTTTAGTTGAGCAAGTTTTGGGTTTAGTTGTTATGGTTTGTAAATAAGAACTGTGCTAAACAATTATAGGACATCGAAGGAGATATCAGTAGCAGTCGTCGCGAATCAGCTGTGTACTGAACACCCTTTCTTAGTTCAATTTGGCAAAAGCCGAAATGCTGAAATTCTGGCATTTCATAGGCTTGTGAGTATGCGAATGCTCTCAAGACATAGAGTAATTGTTGGATCTAGCACCGCAAGGTGGTAAGTAAGTTTGTGTGACATCTTAACGTACTTCGAAAAAAGAGGGCCTCGATTGGCCAAAATTGGGCCCAATGGGCTTACGGACCAATATGGGTAAGAGATGGGCAAATTAGCCTGTTAGTTAAATGGTGGAACCAAATTTCATAAAACTGCTAAAAATTACTGAAGTAGCTTGTGTAGTTGCGTAAGTTACGAAATTACCCCTAAAGAGCATAATTACCAAAATACCCCTAGGGTTTAAATTGGCTAAACTGCATGATTGATTAATATTGTATTTTACATGATATGCTTTTATTAATATCTGTTGCATGGGATTGGGGTATTGATGGAGGAAGTATTGAAAGTGGTTCATCCACATAAGAGAGCCTTTGCCTCAACTTACTGATATTTGAGCAGTGTTGCTGCAACTGTGGAGTGTAGGGCTGGGTGGGTTGAGATATTCCCCACATGGAGTGTAGGCTGCTACGGGGCAGTGTAGCGGTTGGTGGGTTGAGTAGTCTCCCCAGTTGGGCTTGCATTCATTACTACTATTGTTACTTATGTTACTGAACTGGGCCTATGGGCCACACTGTTATGTAAAAAGGGGCTAAGGCCTTGCTACTGTATTCTGAAAAGGGCTTTGGTCCACTGTGTACTATGATCTGAATAGGGATTAGGCCCAATGGGCTCGAGCTGATTTGGGCTTTGGATGGGTTTCTGTATACACTGAGTTTTCCCAAACTCACCCCTTTTTCCTTCCATCCTTGCAGGTGAGCCCTAGTTGGTGGACTTGGAGCTGGGCGGGATTCGGAGTGGCCACACGTTTTCTACAAATTCGTTTTCTTCTGGTGAACTAGGTTTTCCCTATTTTTCGTTTCTAGTTTTGGGTTTTTTATGTAATAAGGCCGCTAATTATTTTATGGTTTGGGTTGTTTCTTTATTATTTAACTCTATTATGATAAAACTAAACTATGATAATTAACAGAATGGATTAGCTCTAGGACGCGTTTTCAAAAACGTTAAGTGATTTCAAAATAACACGAATACAAGTAAGACTTCCGCTAAGCAAACGTTTCCAACCTTAATCACTTTCTTAAGATGGACATAACCAAACGGTTTTCTCAAAATTATACAAGATGTTAGAGTGTGGCAATGGTGGTGTGCATGTCTAGGATTGGATCCGAAGGGAGCTTGGTACTTAAGCAGTCTGACGGACTCACCTCCTCTTCTTCCCGGTTTCCTACCGTGCCTGACTTAGCTCACTTTAACCTACTTTTAAAAGTGTCTTTTACAACACCAACTAAGTTTTCCCAAACTAAGTAATACGGAATGTTTTGAACGCTTTGATGTGACGCATCAGATCCGGTCATAACGTCTAGGCTGGGTTGAGGGTGTTACATTTAGTGGTGTCAAAGCCTGGTTACAACAACTCAGCTGTGGATCGAGTCCGAAAATCTTTTTAAAAACTTAGGCCTAAAATGGGTATTTGTGGATATGGTAAGTTTTTCGAAGAATGTTCAAGTTTTTTTAAATGGGGTTAAATCAATAGTTTTAAAATAAAAGTGTTTTCAAATCAAACCCTTTTATTTTCTGTAAACAAAACATGGTTTTAATTTTACATGGATCGATAAGGAAGTGGCACATCAATCCCGGCACCAAGTCTCAGAATCGTTTTTTTACGCATTAAATATTTATGGAACTGGATGGAAATAATCATCAGATAGTATCGAGCCTTAGAGATAGTGCTATTGATAATATTATATTAGGGCTACAAAACTAAGACCGTAGCTAAATTGGGATTGCGTGAAAATAACTCAAACTCTATCTGCTCATAAGAAATTACAGAATAAATAAAGGCAATCAAGAAACTAATGTCATAAAATTCGAATCGATAAATCGTTATGAGTACAAGGGTTACTCGGGAAGAGGCCGTGGGCGAGGCTGAGGTAGCACTCAAGCTAGATCTGCGTCATCTGAACACATACCAGCTGGCGAGGTACGTCCACCACCGGTTAATGAAAATGGGCCGTATGACCGGACTGCAAGGGATGACGCTTTGTCTCGTGCCATGTTGAGGGTTTTGGAAAGGGTGGCGGAGCTAACATCGGGCCCATGAATAGGGGTCCATTTCAACGCCTTCGCCAACTGAGAATGAGATTTTAGGGCGATCTCGAGTGGCCCCAAATGTGGCTGAGTACTGGTTGGAAGCCACAGAGCGGATCATGAATGACCTAGACTGCTCAATAGAACAGAAGTTTAAAGGGGCGGTGTCGTTGCTATGGGATGAAGCGTATCAGTGGTGGATTACTGTAAGAGAGGGAACCCCAGCTAAGAGGGTAACATGGGAGCTGTTCAAACAGACCTTTAAGGCAAAATATGTTGGAGCTAGCTATGTGGATGCACACAGAAAGGAGTTCTTGAATCTGACTCAGAGAAATAAGACCATTGCTGAATATGAGGCGGAGTTTCTACGATTGAGTCGGTATGCTAATGGCATCATTTCCACCGAATACGAGCGCAACGTTCGTTTTGAGGATGGTCTCAGAGATGAGTTAAGGGTGCTCATAGCTCCGTAGAGAGAGCGAGATTTCGCTGCACTGGTAGAGAAGGCTAAGATAGTCGAGGAGGTGAAACAAACCGAACGGAAGAATCGTGATAGGGATCGGAATCGGTTCAGGAGGGATACTGGACCAGCGGGTGCTACAAATCGAAATGTTAAGAGAGCTAGGATGGAGGAACCGGTTCGAGCAGTTTCGGTGAACACAGGTAGACCGCAAGCTTGAGGGGATTGCAGCAGAATGCATCAAGGAGAGTGCTGGAAGCCTTCTGGGGCTTGTCTTCGTTGTGGGTCTAAGGAGCATAGGATTAAGGATTGTCCTAGGAGGGCCACTCAGGCTCAAGTGGCCGAACAAGGGGCTGTGTGACCGGCTCAACCTATGAGGGATGGACCGCCGCTACCAAGAGGTTGTGGACAAGGTCGCGGTGGTAATGGCCGTGGACGTGGGGCACCTGGCAGGGGTATTGGTAATGCGGATGCTCGTCAGCCAGCTTTGGTGTATGCTACTCGTCGCCATGAGGAGGGTGACGCACCTGATGTCATAACTGGTACGTTTTTTATACATGGTGTACCTTATACTGCTCTGATTGATGTGGGATCAACCCATTCATATGTGGCATATAACATTTACGGGCACTTTGGGTGTGCTTCGAGGAGACTGTATGTGGGGTGTCTGTGATAAGTCCTTTAGGTCAATCGGTTAAGGTAGAGAAACTCTTCAAGGAGGTGCCTCTGGAGATTCAAGGCAGGGTTTTCTGTGGGGATTTGATGGAGTTACCGCTTGAAGAATTCGATTTGATACTAGGGATGGATTGGTTGACCAAGCATAAGGCAACTTTAGATTGTGCAGCTAAGAGGATGGTGTTAAGGACTGTCAATGATGAAGAGGTAATGATTATTGGAGAACAAAGGGATTACTTATCCAATGTAGTATCGGCGTTGAGGGCTGAGAAACTGATGCGCAAGGGATGCGAGGTATATCTGGCTTTCGTAAGCCAAGTTGAAACTGAGGATCTGACTATGGAGACCATCAGAACTGTTAGGGAATTCTGGGATGTTTTTCCTAAGAGCTTCTGGATTACCCCAAATCGGAAGTTGAGTTTGGAATCGATTTGTTTCTGGAGCGACAAAGATATCTATTGCACCCTATAGGATGGCACCAAGGAGTTAGTGGAATCAAGGCTCAAATTCAAGAGTTGTTAGATAGAGGCTTCATTAGGCCTAGTGTGTCTCCTTAGGGAGCACCGGTCTGTTGTGAAGAAAAGGACGAACGATGCGCATGTGCATCGATTATCGCCATTGAACAAACCGACGATTAAGAATAGGTATCCACTACCAAGGATTGACGATCTGCTTGATCAACCGAGGGAGCTTCAGATTCTCTAAAATCGATCTTCGCTTCGGATACCATCGCCTAAGGGTAAAAGAATGGGATATTCATAAGACAAAGATTCAACTCGATATGGACATTATGAGTTTGTGGTCATGCTTTTTTGGTGATTTAACGCACTGCAGCTTTTATGGATCGATGAATCGAGTATTCCAACCTTACTTAGATCGGTTTGTAGTCGTCTTTATCGACGATACCTCGTATACTCAAACGGAGGCGAAGCATGATGAGCATCTCAGACAGTCTTTGCAAGTGTTAAGGAAAAGGAGCTCTATGCGAAATTCAGAAGTGTGAATTACGGTTGAAGGAGGTAACCTTCTTAGGGCATGTGGTCTCTGCCGAGGGGATTAAGGTGGATCCTCGTAAAATTGAAACGAACCTGGAATGGAAGCCACCTAGGTCAGTATCGGAAATTCGGAGTTTCCTAGGGTTGGCAGGTTACTACAGAAGGTTTGTGGAGGGTTTCTTGGTAATGGCGACACCCTTGACAAAACTCATAAAGAAAGGAGTACCATTTGTCTGGACCGAGATACAGCAAAAAGCTTTTGATCGGTTGAAAAAGGTATTGACTGAAGCGCCAGTATTGATTCAATCGGTGTCTAGGAAGGACTTTACTGTATACAGCGATGCATCGTATGTGGGGTTAGGTTTCATACTGATGTAAGAGGGCAAGGTGGTCGCTTATGCATCGCGATAGCTTAAGGCTCATGAGGTGAATTACCCTACGCATGATTTGGAGCTAGCAGCGGTGATTTTTGTGTTAAAAATTTGGAGACATTACTTATATGGGGAAAAGTCCAACATATACACAGATCATAAGAGCCTAAAGTATCTGTTGACTCAGAAGGAGTTGAACCTTAGGCAACGAAGATGGGTGGAGTTGCTTAAAGACTACGACTGTTCGATAGAGTACCACCCAGGAAAGGCTAATGTGGTGGCGGATGCGTTGAGTCGAAGGGTTGTTACTGATTTGAGAGCCTTGTTCGCACGATTAAGTCTGTACGACGATGGAAGCTTGTTGGCAGAACTGCAAGTAAGGCCTACTTGGACTGAGCAGGTTAGGGAAAAATAGTTGAAGGACGATTCATTAGCTCTTCGATTCCAGCAAGTTAAGAATGCTGAGAACGAGGATTTTGGGTTGAACACCGAGGAGTTCGTGCTTTCGTGGAAGGGTTTGTATTCCAAAGGACCACGAATTGAGGCGATTAATTACGAAAGAGGCTCATGGTGGACTTTGTGCCATGCATCCTAGAGGAAATAAGTTATATCGAGACTTGAGAGATGTCTTGGTGGCTTGATTAAAACGTGAGGTGACTGAATTTGTTGGGAAATGTTTGACGTGCGGCGAGTTAAGGTGAGAACCAATTGCCTTGGGATTATTGCAACTCGTGAAAATTTCGCTATGGAAGTGGGAAAGAGTAACAATGGACTTTGTGAGTGGGTTACCCTTGACACCCACCAAGAAAGATTCGGTGTGGGTGGTTGTGGATAGGTTAACAAAATCGCTCATTTCATACTGCTCGCACCGACTACTCACCGCAAAAGTTGGCCAAGTTATATGTGGCGTAGGTAGTGCGATTGCATGGGGTGCCGGTCGATAATTTCGATTGAGACCCTAGGTTTACATCTCGGTTTTGGCGGAAGTTGCAGGAAGTGTTGGGTACACGATTGGATTTTAGCACCGCTTTTCACCCACAGACAGATGGACAGTCAGAAAGGGTTATTCAGGTTCTGGAAGATATGTTGAGAGGTTGAATCATTGATTTTCGTGGAAGTTGGGAGGACTACTTGCTATTGGCAGAGTTTGCTTACAATAATAGCTATCAAGCAAGTATTCAGATGGCACCATGTGAAGCGTTTTATGGGCGAAGATGTCATACGCCAACGTGTTGGACAGAGTTGGGTGAACGACGAGTGCTTGGACCGGAATTGGTGGCAGACACTGAAAGAAAGGTTAGGCAGATAAGGGATCGGTTAAAAGAGGCATCTGATAGACAGAAATCGTATACGGATCTGAAGCACAAAGAGATTGAGTTCGCTGTTGGGGATATGGTTTTCTTGAAGGTTTCCCCTTGGAAGAAAATTTTGAGATTTGGTAAGAAGGGTAAGTTGAGCCCACGGTTTATTGGGCCTTACCGAATTGTTAAGCCGGTTGGAGTAGTGGCTTATCAGCTAGAGTTACCACCAGAACTGCATCGTATCCACGACGTTTTTCATGTATCCATGCTGAGACGGTATCGATCTGACCCAACTCACATCATACCAGTTGCAGAAATCGAAGTATAGTCAGATTTAACCTTTGAAGAGGAACCTGTGCAAATACTTGATCGTGATGTCAAGGTGTTGAGAAGGAAATCAGTTCCACTAGTGAAAGTACTTTGGATGAACCATGGCAAGGAAGAAGCTACTTGGGAGACTGAGGAGGCTATGCGTCAACAGTACCCTCAACTGTTCTAATAAGGTAAAATTTTGAGGTCGAAATTTCTTTAAGGAGGGTAGAGTTGTAACATCCTGATTTTCGGATTTATTCGCGATTTTCAATATTTTGTAAAGATTTTAAAATTTTGTATTTGGATGTGGAATTAATATTTTGAGTAGGTAAATGGGCTTATAGAAGGCCCATGTGTTGGCCAAAACCTGGTTGAATTTTTGAATTTTTGGACTTAGGAGTTAGGGGTTCTGGCTAAATGGCCCTTAAGTGGAGTGATGGGTAAATTGCATCACAAAAAGAGCTTTAGTAAAGTGGCAAGGGTGACGCCACTAGGCTCCTAAAAAGGTGGCGTGTGGAGCATTGGGGAAGGCATGGGATCGATTCCCTGTGTTGACAAATGGATGCATTTATTTTTTTAAGTGCAGGAGGGGTAGGTGTTGGAGTCTAAGTGGATTCTGCTAAAGGAAAGTTTGAATCAGTCCAAATGCTTGAATTAAGGAGTGATAAGGGGATAGATTTAAGGGATTGGTTAAGAGACGGGGAGTTGGCCGAATTTAGGGAATTGAAGAGGGAAAATCTGGCAGAGGGTTTAGGTTAATATTTCGGCACCTAGGGCTTTGTGAGGTGCCGTTTTCTTCTGCTCAGGCACCACAAGGGTTTTCTTTTTCTCTCTTTTCCTCTCTAGCCGAAACTTTCACCTATCCTGTTCTTCTTTCTCTACTTTCTTCTCCAAAGCCGTCCATCAAACTGCGATTCATCAAGACCTTTGCGAAGTCGCAAAGCCGAAATCCTGTGACCCTTTGCTTGCCGATTTCTTCAAATCCGTGTCCTTCTATGTTCTTTTGTTTTTATTAATCTACGATTATCTTTTCTTAATCCTAGATACCTGGCGGCAATTCTACTTCAAGGTCATAGTCTCACATCGTCATTCCCTTCACCACCCAAAAGCCAAAAGTACCATTGGTTTAGGGGCTTATAGCCAAAACTTCTTCAACCCCTGGATTCGGGTTTTACCACTGTTCTAAGGATAAATCTGCACCGGATTGCGTGGAAATCAAGTAGGAGTAAGGGGTAAGTACTTATCATCTCAGATCTGTTCTTATTTTACGATGTTAGGAAAAGCCGAAATCCCTAAAAATTAGGAAGGCTGTCGATTTGAGCATAAGGCTTTAAGGGTTTGTAACTGATGTTTTCTTTCGGTGATTAGAGTCTTCTTAAGCGTTGGATCAAAAGCGTGAATCATTGGAACAATCAGATTCGGAGCTAGCTATTGATTTTGGAAAAAGGTAAGGGTTCAAAGGCTTTTTAGAAACATGGTTCGACTTTGGTTGAGCAAGTTTTGGGTTTAGTGGTTATGGTTTGTAAATAAGAACTGTGCTAAACAATTGTAGGACATCAGGGGAGAAATCAGTAGCAGTCGTCGTGAATCATGTGTGTACCGAACACCCTTTCTTAGTTCAATTTGGCAAAAGCTGAAATGCCGAAATTTCGGCATTTCATGGGCTTGTGAGTATGCGAATGCTCTCAAGACATAGAGTAATTGTTGGATCTAGCATCGCAAGGTGGTAAGTAAGTTTGTGTGACGTCTTAACATACTTCGGAAAAAGAGGGCCTCGATTGGCCAAAACTGGGCCCAATGGGCTTACGGACCAATATGGGTAAGAGATGGGCAAATTAGCCTGTTAGTTAGATGGTGGAACCAAATTGCATGAAATCGCTAAAATTATCAAGTAGCTTGTGTAGTTGCGTAAGTTACTAAATTACCCTAAAGAGCATAATTACCAAAATACCCCTAGGTTTTAAATTGGCTAAACGCATGATTGATTAATACCGTATTTTACATGATATGCTTTTATTAATATCTCATTGCATGGGATTGGGGTATTGATGGAGGAAGTATTGAAAGTGGTTCATCCACGTCTTGGAGGCTTTGCCTCAACTTCTCGATATTTGAGCGTTGTTGCAACTGTGGAGTGTAGGGTTTGGGTGGGTTGAGATATTCCCACATGGAGTGTAGGGTGGTGCAGGCGAGTAGCGGTTGGTGGGTTGAGTAGTCTCCCAGTTGGGCTTGCATTCATTACTACTATTGTTACTTATATTCTTGAACCGGGCCTATGGGCCACATGTTATGTAAAAGGGCTAAGGCCTTGCTCAGATTCGAAAAGGGCTTCGTCCACTGTAATCTTGTGATCTAAATAGGGCTTAGGCCCAATGGGCTCGAGCTGATTTGGGCTTTGGATGGGTTTCAGATACACCGAGTTTTCCCAAACTCACCCTTTTTCCTTCCATCCTTGCAGTGAGCCCTAGTTGGTGGACTTGAGTCAAGCGGGATTCGAGTGGCCACACGTTTTCGCAAATTCGTTTTCTTCGTGAACTAGATTTTCCTATTTTTCATTTCGGTTTTGGGTTTTTTGTAATAAGGCCGCTAATTATTTTATGGTTTGTGTTGTTTCTTTATTATTTAACTGTATTATGATAAAACTGAACTATGATAATTAACGGAATGGATTAGCTCTAGGACGCGTTTTCAAAAACGTTAAGTGATTTCAAAATAACACGAATACAAGTAAGACTTCTGCTAAGCAAATGTTTTCAACCTTAATCACTTTCTTAAGATGGACATAACCAAACAGTTTTCTCAAAATTATACGAGATGTTAGAGTGTGGCAATGGCGATGTGCATGTCTAGGATTGGATCCGAAGGGAGCTTGGTACTTAAGCAGTCCGATGGACTCACCTCCTCTTCTTCCTGGTTTCCTACCTGGTGCATAGCTTCCGTTCACTTTAACCTACTTTTAAAAGTGTCTCTTACAACACCAACTAAGTTTTCCCAAACTAAGTAATACGGAATGTTTTGAACGCTTCGATGTGACGCATCAGATCCGGTCATAACGTCTAGGCCGGGTTTGGGGTGTTACAAATAGAACACAAGTTTTACACTTTATACGATTTAGTCATTTTTATCAAATTAAGCACTTAAACGATAAAATTTCTTAACGAAATTTTCACACAACATACTATCATGTTGTAGACATTAAAATAATAATAGAATAGTTATTTTGACCTCAGATTTGTGGTCCCAAAACCACTGTTCTGATTTGACTAAAAATGGGCTGTTATAGGTTAACATTTGCAAGATAATGAACATGTTTGGCATACTAGTTTTGTAACACCCCTAACCCGTATCCGTTGTCGAAATGGGGTTACAAGGCATTATCAGATTAAACACAACTTCTGAACGATTACATAAACTCTTAGGTCATTACGAATGCATACATAATAATTTATAAAACACATAATAAAATTTTAAAAAACATTAACATTTAACAAACATCTCATTTCATACTCGAACCCTGTATATTCAAAAAACAGTCACACGAATATAATATGTAACCATACTTTGAAACATATAGTAATAGTTGTTAATTTGTAACTCTTAAACATACAACAAATACTGCATTAATAAATCTCAAAAATACCTCAAGCATAATTTCAAAATTTATAACATTATGCGCATGGTACATATTAGTAGAAACCATTTGATTAATAACTTAAACTCAAATATCAGCTTACCTAATTTGCATAAAAACAATCATGATTCCTTATAACTTGAATTACTATTTATATGATCAATTGAAAATGCATAAGCAGAAATTATAGATACTAAAATTCATAAAATTTATACAGTGTCTACTTTCATTTTTTTTTAATCACATCATTATACACATCATCAATAAGACATATGTTTTAGTCAAAAAAACCAAATGCATGTAATATTTTCCATTTCCAAAACATTTTTCACCTATATTTCATTTCAAACTGAAAACAACTAAGCTTAAAACATCATTTTTAGCCATTTCATTATACACTTATCGAACACTCAACTTACATATACTATACATATTACTTATCTATCACATGATATAACCCAATTCAACTAAAATTAGCTTATTTAAAAACACATCAAGAATCCTTACCAAATCATATCAAGCACTATTCACCCATATTTATATTCATATTTCTTAACCAAGTCGGACATATATACATCAGATAAAACTCATATAATCTTCTTATTTTACCAATGAACAAATTTTATTTGGTCATTTTTCAATCGCTTAGCCGAATGTAATTATACTTAATACATATGCTTTTATCAATGTTTAAATTTTCATCATTTTTAATCTATCACTTTATATGCATATAACCTTTCATAGAAAATAAATCAATATACATATATATCAACCATAATTTGCACATCAAGTCAAACATATTACAAATATATCTTATCTAATATATATAAATATCAAACCAATACATCATATACTTATATATATATATAAATGCCGAATCATGATTATCTTGCTAACATGATTCATAACAATTTCTTCACTTAACACAAGCATATTGAACTAAGATTTATCACAAGCCATAATCGAATTACCTAGTTACCATAATACATAGCAAATCTAAATAAAACATGTTTCACTTATAAATACAAAGCATGGTTGAACCATCAAACAAATATAAATCTATTACCTAAATTCAAATACAATACATAGCCGAATCATTAAAACAATAGGTAAAATATCAAGCGTAATTCATACATACATATATACCATAGCCGATTCAACCAAACCAAATAAAATCATCACTTGAACATAGAATACAAACCAAACTTAGCACATACAAGAACCATGATCAAGATAGCAAATACTTATATATCAAATTAGTCATTTTTGCATGGCTTATCATATACAACACTTCAAACATATCCGAAATGTAGTATAGCCTGTACATACCATAGGTTCAAAATTTAGCTTTTAAAAATACCGATAAACAGACGATAGTAGGTTAGACTTTGCTAACGATCCCTGAGTCCATAACTAGTCTCCAAAATCTATAAAACAGAAGCAATGATACACACACAGTAAGCTAGCACAGCTTAGTAAGTCATAAGCAATTAAACAACTGAATGACATAATCAACTCAATTTAACCAAACCAATTCATGCTATCATAATCACATTTAATCTCAAACTTACAAATTTGTATACAATATATACATTCATGTATCAACTTTAACTTGGCCGAAATACATATATATATATCCATTATCAAATTTATCATTTACTTCTAAGGTCAAAATATCATCACGTAGATGAATATATATACACATTCATATATGTATACGCATTTTTCACATTTTAATATCACATACTTATATAATTTTGCCAAATATAGATTTGCATTCAATATATGTATAACCAACTTAATAACATGATTCATATCATCACTTCAAATACCAAAACTTACCTTAATTTCAATACATTAGCCAACACATACTTGAACCCTTTTAATTCAATTTCGCATTCGGTCTACTTAACATTCCCCATTCAATCATTCAGAATTAAATAGGATACTCGGATAATCACATATATTGTACAATGCCAATGTCCTAGACGTGGTCTTACATGTAATCACATATAGATGCCATTGTCCCAGATAGGGTCTTACACGTAATCACATATCGATGTCATTGTCCCAGACAGGGTCTTACATGTAATCACATATCGTTGCCAACGTCCCAGATGTGGTCTTACACGTAAGCACATATCGATGCCAATATTCCAGACGTGGTCTTACATGTAATCATATATCGATGCCAATGTCCCAGACGCAGACTTACACGTAATCACATATGGGTGCCAACGTCTCAGACGTGGTCTTACATGTAATCAGATATCAATGCCGATGTCCCAGACGTGGTCTTACACGTAATTACATATCAATGCCAACGTCCCAAACATGGTATTACACGTAACCACATATCGATGCCAACGTCCCAAACGTGGTCTTACACGTAATCACATATATCATTTCAACCATGCTTTAAGGAAATGCCAAAATGCTTGTTTCATATAAAAACAAATAATCATATCATACCACTTAAAGATCAAACTTACTCATTCTTTTACTTCATGATATGCGCATAAGTATATCAAATGAACATTAAAGAACCAATTCTCTAAAGGCCAACTTATACATTGCTTAATCATCAAACATAAATCATTTTTACTAGAATATTGGCCAATGCAAAAATGTACCATTTCATTTACCATATTTCAAGCCAAAAATATCTCATATTTAATACAAATAACTTATAAATAAACATTTGGCTAATTGATAAATCTTTAATACAACATTTGTAATATACATCATCAAATCCTTATAAACCAACCTAACTAATTTATTTCATAACCAAATATACCATTATAAAACCTAATTATAAGGTCATATAACTCACAAATCATACCACAATCACATTTTTCATTACTCAATGTCGATTCATAACTTGCTAATAATCATTACAATTATTTATAGATCATATATATTGAAATTTAACAACATCTATTTGCTTATAAACTTACCTCGAACAATGACGATCGGAACGGAACGACGATTCAATAACTTTGGTTTTCCCCCTATCCAAATTTGATTTCTTTGATTCTTAATCTAAACATATTCAAATTAAACTTATTCAAACGAAAATTCACTCAATTTAATCCGAAAGCACATGATTGGAAAAATTACCATTTTGCCTCTAACATTTCACACTTTTCACAAATTAGTCCCTATTGCACAAAACACAAAATATGCAAAATTTAAATATACCATGCTTGGGTCAAATATTTATCTTCCTTATATAAGTCTACACATTTCATTTATTTCACATTTTAGTCCCTCAATTTATTATTTTTACAAATTAGCCCTAATTACTCAAATTCATCAAAAATTTAAATACAAAACATGTTAATCTATCACATATCTTTTATTTTCCAGCATCAAACAACAAAAATCACGAGCTTCAACAATGGAAAAATACAAAATCATCATCAAATTCAAAAATTGAGACATGGGCTTGATAGATAACATAGCAACGATCTCGAAAACGTAAAAATTATCAAAAAGCGAGCTAAATTACATACCTTACTTAAGCATGTATATGACCGAACCCTTAAACTCTATTTTTTCTTTTCTTACAACATTCGGCCATTTCAAAAGATGAATGCATGGCTTTTACTTATTTTATGTTTTATTATATTAACATTATTTAATATATTACAAAATTAACCTTTGTTATAAATTATGAAACCATTATATATTATGACAAAAATCGTCCATCACTAATTCATATGGTTTAATTACATCATAAATACCTCATATTAAAAGAACAAAGCAATTTGGTACTTTAATAATTAGTTAGCAACTTTTATAACTTACACAATTTAGCCCTTTTCAAATGATATTTTCATACACCTAAATTCACACATAATAAACGCAAAAAATAATTTTTAAATATTTTTTTGAGTCGGATTCGTGGTCCCTAAACCACTATTCCGAATAGGGTCTAAATCGAGTTGTTACAAGTTTTGTATACAAGCTTATAAATGACACTTGGTTTATGTTACTTGGTTGGTGCCAAATTGATAATTAGAAGATTAATGATAACAGTAAAATTTTGAATGGTATTATGCATATGAAATAGGTTGTGATATGAAATGGTTTAAAATATTGATATGAACTGTATTTGATTGAGTTTATTAAATTGTTGATGCCAATGAGGGCACATTGGTTGTGTGTTTAAATGCCTATCAGAGTTAACGTTTAAGCTTTGAAATATGTATGTTTCGGTGTGGAAATGAATGACATAAATTGGCATTATAGGTCAATTAGCTTGGATTGTATAAAACTTGCAAAAATAGGTCATTTATGCTGCACACAGGCATCATACTGCCCTGTGTCACACAAGGGTTGTTAACATGACCATGAGTGATACAAATTCAAGTTGGTTTTTAGTTCACACGGGCATGACCATAGTTTGTTATACAGTTTGACAACACGACCTTGTGACCTCTGTTTCACATTTTAACCCTTCTTTTTGTAAAAGTTTCAAAATAGTCCTAAATTGATTCCAAGTCAGTTTAAGAGCTTTCGTAAGCTTGATTGAGACTCAGTTTTGTTTTTAATGTATGTTAAACATAAAATTAATTTGTATATATAATGATTTAAAGAATAATATTGAGTAATTTTCATCTGAATGTTTCTATTTACTTTTGTAGAATCTTGTAGCACAGTTCAGTGCCTGGATCGGGTATAGGGTGTTATAGTTACAAGTTCCAATGTCATTATGTCACGAATCTTCATGGCATGGAGAACCTTTACTTGTGTCGTAGGAATGCTCGTTAGGACGATGCGACCCTCATCATCCGACGTCACAGTCTATTTCTTTGCTTGTAGTGCTGGCTCATTACGAGATCGTGGCGCCAAATTGGGACGTGGCTTACTCATTAGGATGGCATGATTTCTCACATTGAAATGAGGCTTATTCTTTGTGATGCCTCATTAACCTCGTGACGACATCACGATAGTTTTGGTCATCCCCATGCATGAATTTTTTACTTCTCATTTCGTATGTTTGTCCCTTTTCGTGGACTCATCAACACGTAAAAATAAAAAAATAATCTGATTAAAACTATTAACAAAATAATTAAAATATTATGAAAATTAATAATTTAAAATTAAAATAAATTCAAATGAAAAGTCATTTTTCAGAATTGGAACGATCTATATCGCTCTTGTCAAAGAACTTCCAACTAGTCCTTGATACTTTGTTCTATCATTTGTTCCTCCATCGAGAGATTTAAACTAGCACCATTGATCAATACCATTGGCATTGCCTTATCTTTGACTGACACGAAATCTACATTAAGAGCCATTTGGTACTGAACCTAAGCTATCCTCAAATTGATATTCAAGATATTTTTACTTCGAGCCTTGTTACCTTCATGTCACGTGAGGCTTTGTGTACTCAAACTTTATCTTTAGTTTCAAATGAGAACTAGGCAAACTCAATAGTTTCTTTGGTTGACACCTTATTGGTTTTGGCCAGAAAGTGTATGGGCTCGTATACATTTTCATTCAGAGTCTGGTTAAGCTCCATTTTAATGGTTAGATCTATTTTTACATATACATCTACATATATAGCTATGTCTATTTCTACGTTAATTGTACCAGAGATGCCTTCGGCTATATTCAATGTCTCCTCGTGGTCTCTGGTTCCAAACTCTTGCTAACTATTTTCATTTAATTCACAACGATACAGTGGCTCTCATAATTCGAGTTGGGAACATCATGTCTGACCTCTTCCACTAGGGTCTCTCTGCTTCTTCTTGCTTTCGAAGTAATTCCTCTAACTGGTGCACTAGCTTTGAATTCTTTCTATGTTAGTTTGGAATTCTATATTGCGGGGAAAAGACTGGTATTCATCTTACTCAAAAGGAATTTTGGATGAACAATCATAATTTCCAAGACTACGATCATAACTCCATTAATTCATCGACACTCCATTTGCCTTTCTTGATCTCTGATTACGCATATGTTGTTCATACAAGTATCTACATACATTATTATCCATGATTAAGTCCATTTCTTGCTGAGTTGAATATTTGAGCACATTGTATTCTTCTAATCTACCACAAATCGTAGCGGTAGATTTGGTATTTTTTAGCATTTGATGAGATTATTTTCTAAGCATTTTAATATGTTTTATTGCATTTTTGCATTTCTTAGTTTAGGATTAAAATATTGTAAAATAAGCATTTTACGTAGTATTTTGAGTTAGTTGACCTAATCGGGTTAATACCAGCCTTAAGGTGGTTTTAACACTTTACATTATTGTGCAGGACATCTAATTTTAGGCCTAAGAGCGTAAGGAATGGAAGTCGAGTCATAGTACAAGCTTCTCAAGTCGTAACACAGCCGAGCTTATAAGGAAAATCATATTCAAATTTTTGTTTCACAACACGCAAAATTCTGTGTCCCAACATAGGTGCGATGTGAGGCCAAATATAAGCAAAGGTGTTTTCATTCACACAATACATCTTTTTGTGTAATTAAGACTGATGTTTACCCTAATTAGGACTACTAAACTCTCCTATAAATAGTTAAGTTAAGCTTTATGAACTTTTTGCCACATTAGTTTTAGGTTTTATTTTAGTATATTTAGGTTAGTTTAGGTTTTAGTTGATTTTTCTAAACATTTTTATTTCTTGTTCTTCGGCTTGGATTCTATTTGAATCAAAGTATTTACAATTCAATATTTCAGTACTTCTCTTTTATTATTTGTTTGTAACCGTCAAGATCTAGAAAACTGTCAAATGATTTCATTATTCCGAGCACTCCAAGATACCATACAGACAATCTCTACCTTTTCTCTTTTATATTATTTTGTGTTTTTACACGAGTAATGTAACGGCCCAATTTTGGGCCTAGTCGGAATAGTGGTTTTGGGGCCACAAATCCGTCGAGAAAAAAATTTATTTTTTTTTATTTTTATGATCTACAATTTCACAGAATTATTTATGAAAATTTTGTTCAAAAAATTTGACGTTTGGGCACTCAATTTAGTTAAAAGGACTAAATTGTAAAAAATTGCAAAAGTTGCGTTCTACATGTTAGAGGTGTCCAATTGTTATGAAATTTTAAATTGGAGGTCCTTAAATGGTAATTAGACCATTGGTTAATTTTTTGGACAAAAATGGACATGAAATAGGTGAAACAGAATATTTTTAAGTTAAAGGCATTTTGGTCATTTAGTAATTAAAATGAATTAGAAAACAAAATAAAAGCCAAAATTTATCGTCCATCTTCTTCCTTGGATGAATTGTACATGAAGAAACCATGGATAGGGTTTTCCAAGCTTCCAAGCTTGACTGTAAGTCCGTTCATGCCTCGTTTTTAATGATTTTTATGTTTTTAAAATCCTCGTAACAAGATATACCTATTTCTACCATTTATTTGAGTTATGATGAGGTCTAGGGTTTGACCCATGTTATAAATTTGTGCATTTGGATGTTTAATGGTATATTATGCATGTTCATGTTTGGAGAAACAACTTTTGCTAAGTGATTTTCTTTAAAAATGCTTAAAAGGACTAATTTGTAAAAGTTGTAAAATTATGTGTACAAAATGTGATTTAGTGAAAAATGTGAGCTTCTATAAGGGGGAATATGAATTGGCTAGGCTTAGGATTTGAGAAAAATAAGTGCTTTTCATCTTACGAGCCTAGGGGCAAAATTGTGTAAATATGTGAAACTTTAGAGGCAAAAATATAATTTTACCATAGTGTGATTTTTGGACTAAATTGAATAATGTGAGTATTAAATGAGCTAAATGTGTTATTATAGATCAAGAAAGATGAGGAATTGACCTTGATCGGGGAAAAGAAAAGGTTGTGGACTAAATTGCAAATTCGTCATATTTTGCACCGAGGTAAGTTTGTACGTAAATAATGCATCATTTTTACTTATGTTATCACATTTTATCATGTTTTATGAAATATGGGTGAATATTGAATGAAATTAACAAGTATCAAAAAGTGAGAAATTTCCTGGTTGAACATTAGGAACAGAATAGGATACGAGTGACATGTCACTAGTGACTCAAGTGTGGTACTATGGGAAGACCACTTTGAGAAGAGATAGATTGGTCACAAGTGTGGTACTATGTGAAGGCCACTTTGTGAACAAAGATAGCTTTGGTCACAAGTGTGGTACTATGTGCAGGCCACTGGGTATCCGTTATTATTCCGATGTGTTCAACGAGAAATGACTAGGGGTAACGGAATATGACTATGTGATGAATAAGTGTAGGTACATGTGTAAACTTATGAGAAATGTGCTCGATATGTGATTGAACTTTGGCAAGATTGATTTGTAGTAAGTGTTACAATGAAAGTTACTACAAAGAAAACATGAAAGAGTGAAATTTAGTAATAAAACAGTTTTGGACAGTAGTAGTTCTGTGAATTTGAAAAATCACCAAAAATGATGTAAATCAAATTAGAGGTTGAATAAGATATGCAATTAAATATTATTGAGTCTATTTTCATATAAAGGAAGCTTCTAAGTAAAAGATTTCATATTATGAGATATTTGAATTTTTGTGAGGCAGAGTCAGAAGGATTTCAGATTCCCTTGTTCTGATTTGGGAAAATCATTAAAAATTTTACCAAAATTATTATGGATTATAATTTATATGCTTAAAATACTTAATGAGTCTAGTTTCGAAAGAAACAAAAAAAACATCATCTGAATCCAGTATGAGGAGATAATTAGTTTTTAGTGAAGAGGGATTGGAGCTGTCAGACAGTGAAACATGGGTGATTTTAAAGAATAAACTGTACTTATTGGCTAAACAAAAAATTCTGAAAATTTTATGGTAAGAATATATGCGAGCCTAGTTTCTGGAAAAATTATTGGATCTTAATTTGGAGTTCCATAGCTCTAGATATAAATAATTTAGTGACTATGACTCGAATAGACAACTTGTTTTGAACTTAAGTAAATAGTGGATCTATGTGTAGTTATGATTGTATTACTTTGAAAACATACTTTGAGGATTTATAAAAGCATGTTAATAATTTATTTATTATTTACATACCTGCTTACTAAGCTATATGCTTACTCCCCTCTCTTTTCCATTGTTTTATAGTGTGACCAAGCTAGCTCGGGGTACGTAGATCATCGGAGATCCATCCACACTATCAACACTCTTTTGGTATTTTGAAAGCATTATTTTGAATTATGGCATCTATAGAGGACTTGGTTATTTTTTTATGTGTCATAATTTATTTGGCCTAAAATCTTGGCCTATGTTATTTGATGGTTCATTTTGTATAAGGCCATTGATGTTGGCTATTATTGGTTAAGTTGTATGTTTATGATAATGTCATGTTGTGTGTTGATAAATTTGGTATAAGTGTGTAAATGTTTTGGATGGAAAAAGGCTTGGTAAATAACCTAACTTTCATCCACACGGCTGGCCACACGACCATATGCTCAGGGCGTGTGCCCCTGTTTTTCAAGAAAATTTTCAAAGTTTTCAAAAGTTCTCAATTTGGTCCCGAACCACTTTCAAAGTATGTATTGGGCCTCGTAAGTCCATATTAGGTATTTTATGATGAAACATGAAAAGTTTTAATTTGGATGGAATTTTATGACTTGGTTTTGTATGATTGGTTATGTTTAAGTCTGGTAATGCCTTGTACCCTGTCCCGGTGTCGGACACGGGTAAGGGGGTGTTACAATTAATCTAATCATAGAAAAGATGGTTTTTGAGATGATGAGTGTCTAAATATTTAAGGAGATTAACAAGCGAATGTGAGAGTGGTTAGCAGAAGAGTTAGGGTTTTTCCAATAAGATTAATTGGTGTAAATAAATGTGTTCTTAAACCCTAGGTTGACGACCTTAGGAAGTAATATAGGTAAATGGATCGAGAGATGAGAATACTGAGTAAATCATTTATTTATCCCAGTAAAAAAAGTGAAGCCAAAAGGTAAGCGTGTATTGGTTGATTAGTTAGGGAATAGAGGCCATGATGTAATAATGTTTAGGTAATAATTAATCTTCTCATAAAAACCCTATGTCTGGAGTTGATTACAACCACGAAAGCTACTTAATCTTCTTCTTGTCATTTGAGTGATTTTCATTTGTTCACATCATTTGCGTACTTTCAGTTTTTAATTATATATCTATATCTTTAATATTTAATATTGATTGTCATAAAGTGATGTTTAATAAGTATTGTTTAGACCTATTGCTGTAGATAATAATATTTTTAGATTTAACTCAACCTCCATTGGTTACGATCCTCAGAATACTTCGCGGTGTACCATTGTAACACTAATCTATATTACAATTTGACATGTTCGCTTGCAGATATCACACATAATTTATATTTATTTATTTGCACAATTTTAAATCTAAATATTCGTACATTTGGAGGTGATCAAGTCGCATTGTCCCTATAGCCACTGTACCATTTGATCATGATATGAAATCACCAAGAGAAGGATTTTACAATCCAAATAACCCACACTTACAATTTGGTTAAAAATGGATGGATAATGAATAGAGAAAGGAACAAGATCGATGAGTTGAGCTATCTAAAAGAATCATTGGAGCAAAGTGAGTATAAGTTTAATCAATATGTGGAAAGAAAAAATAGAGAAGGAAGAAAAGGGAAGAAATCCAACCATCGACGACGATAGCGGCTGTGGAGAGTTCAATGATGGTTGAATAAAAGGAACTATATGGGATTTAGCGTATCAAGGTTGGAGAATAAAAAAATAAAAAAAGGGTTCGGTCACAGTGGAGAATAGGAGCAAATGTTAAAAGAAAGGGTGGTGGTTATTTTGTAAAATGGAGAGAAAATAGATGAGAAAATAAATGAAAAAGAAAGAAAATGGGAGAAAGGGGGAGGTAGGGACAACAAAGGGGTGGTCAGAGCTTGGTCAACCATGAGTAGGTTCAATGAACCTCAACTAAAGGCAAGGTAAGAATTTTTGGCAAAAAGATAGAGACATCGAGTGAAAAGGGGGATCATGCTCCCTAAACTTAAGGTAAGCTTGACCTATATTGGAGGAAAGGAATCCTCCTATTTATGGTGAAAATGATGTGGACAGCAAGCACTAAAAGTACATTGAAAAATGTCTAACAATTAAATAAAATGAGTGTGAACATGTGGGCTTCAATTTAGGACCACTAGGATAGCTAAAAAGTCATTAAACCACTAGACAACCAACTTGTTTTAATTTTAATAAAAAATATTTAAAACCATGGGATGACCTTTGCTAAGGGTTTAAAACAAATTTGCACCAAAAAGAAATTAATGAGAGAATCAGGTCATCCAGGACAGCTCCATCACTACTCGGTCACTATAATTGATATTTATTTATTATCAAATGAGTAAAATATTATCTAAATAATAATTTAGTCGTGACCACTCTCGGTTCATTAAACCAACTTCTACTAACCCAGTTTTTGGGATGTGACACCTTATGTCTTATAAGCAGTGACTGTTGCAATCTTCTGGATTTGATGTCAAGATCTAGAGATCAAGCTATTGCTCAGGGTTGTCAAGTTAGTCCTTAATACAACTCTTGCATGTATGTCGTGTGTTCTAGAAAATTATATGAAAATTCATTGAAACATGAAATGGAAACTAGATAAATGAGCAATGGATAAGTCTTATATGTATGAAAAGTATGAGATTTGACTAGTCTAATTAGGTATTAGGAATCTTGAGGCTAAAGAATGATAGCATATAAATGACTGAAAAGTGTAGTGTAGGTGTCTTTAAAACATGCTATGAAATGTGTCTGTTATGAATGAGTCAGTATGTGTGATGAGTCTATGTTTGTCTCCATTGAGTCATCTAAAAAGGGTCCATTAGGACTTTAAACACATACTTTGGAAAAGGACAAGTTCATGGCCATGACACCATATCGTGTAAGACCATAACTGTGCTATGGCATCATATGGAAAGATGATCGCCTCAAGACGTACCGACTTCCAAAGTAGAAATCCTACACAAAAGATGTGGAAAAACGATATTTGCAAGTATACGACTGATAAATCGTAATTTATACATATTTTTATCCCATGCTTAGCTTAATTGTTGGATGAATTATCCTTAGATTTGGTGAATTTAATGCTCCTAATCCTTTAATTTCATGATTTATACTTAGGTGAGCATAAGAGAGTAAAAAAAGCGAGAAACGGGCCAAAAATGGAGAAAATGGGTCAACATGGGAAATCAACACGGCCTGGACTTCCTCACATGAGTAGTTCACATGCCCTTGTCTATTTAACAGATTGCAACACGGCCTAAGCCATCTCATACGGGCGTGTCACACGGGCGTGTCCCTGTCAAGTCTAGTCCTATTCGGAAAAGGCCACTCTTGAAGGTTTTGAAGCATTCTAAAGCCTATATAAACACCCCAGGAGGTACCTAGAAGGGGGACACGAAATAGGAGGCAAGGAATTACTCGAAGAAAGCCGATTGATCCATCTCAGAAGTCGGATTCACCTTCAAGACTAAAGATCTCCCTTCAATTTCCTTCAGGAGCTTTTGGGTTTTCTTTATGTTTTGTTATCATTATTCTTTTAAGATGTTTTCTTTTACACTTATGAACTAAATTCCCTAAATACCTAAGGGGAATGAAACCAAAGAAGGATCTTGTTATTATTTTCTGAATTATATGATAAATATTTGACTTGTTCTTAATTATGAGTTCTTAATTCTTGCTTTAATATTCCAGGATATTGATTCAAGTATTGATGTGCTTATTTGGAGGAGCAAAAGTCCCTGTCTAAGAGTAGATCTAACATAATTAAGCGGAGTTAATTGCACGCCTAGAGATAGGGTGAAATAATTTTGTCAAACTAGGGTGAAACATAATAAGGGAATCCATAGATCGAGTTAATGCAACAATAGGGGTTTTAATTAGAAAGAGATTTCAATTCATCAACCTGGGGTTAGACATTGTTAGTCTCGAGAGAGATAATAATATAAATTACGAATTTATACGAATCAAGTCAAATGAATATGTAACACCCCGTACCCGAGACCGTGACCGGAGTCGAACACGAGGTGCTAACAGACATAAAATATTTATTTTCACAGTCCATTTAAAAATTTCCAGCCAGCTGGCTAACTGTGTCACTGTCACCTTAAAATTCATATCTTCAGTTCCACAACTCAAAAATCAGTTTCGTAATTTTTCCCTGAAACTAGAGTCATATATGCATCTACAAATTTTTTTTCTAGATTTTTTGGTTGGGTCAATTAGTACAGTTTATTAGTTAAAGTCCCCCATGTTACAGGGATCGACTACACTGACCTTCGCGCATTAAAACTTGGATATCTCCCTGTACGGGGCTTCAATACTGATGCCGTTAGTTTCTATAGAAACTAGACTCAAGTAGGAATCTATACATATATGGCATGACTCCTAATTATCTCTGGTTAATCTACAATGAATTTCCAAAGTCGGAACAGGGAATCTAGAAACCGTTCTGGCCCTGTTTCACGTAAACCTAAATATCTCTTAACATACAACTCATATGACCATTTCGTTTCTTCCATATGAAATTAGATTCATCAAGGTTCATTTACATAATTTATTCACTATTTAATTCCATTCCTACTATTTTTAGTGATTTTTCACATCCACGTTTCTACTGCTGTCAGCATCTGCCTTTAAGGTAGATTTTACCTACTTCATAATTTCCTTGATTCAACTATCCCTTTTAGCATACATGGCACAAAAGATGATCACGGTTAACCATTCCAAGGGCTAATCGATTCCAAACATTTCCACATCTCTTAATGAACAACATACAAAATGATTATGATACCATGCCAAAGTGTATATAAGCCATTTTCGCATGGCTATCCAAATTTATACAAAATCAAAGGGTCTATGACCAACAAACGAAAGAGTAGTCCTATACATGCCATTTCAAAGTTCAACCAAAATTTGTACCAAAAAGGGGGCTTTGATAGTGTGGGAGACTTCGACTTCCAAAAATCCCGAGTCCGATAGCTGACGAGCCAAAATCTATAAAACAGAGAAACAAAGAAACGGAGTAAGCAATTTATGCTTAGTAAGTTTTGAGCAAGGATTCCAAGACAACAAAAGCATAGCATTCATATAGCTAAACGGATAATTTCATATGCACACATTCTCAATATCACACTTACTTCACATTACCAACCCTTATGTTCATACACAAAAGATCGACTTAGCTAAAGGCGGTAGCTCGCTTATCAACCGAAATAATACTTATTTGTAAGGGCTCAACTAATTCAAACACATACGAAACATACCTCATTGCTGGAATTTTTGCAAGCGTATTAACTGAAATTTTTACAGCAAGATTGCTCATTCCCGAATCACGTACCTTCGGATTTTATCCGGATATAGCGACTCGCTCAAAAGCCTTCGGGACATAGCCCGGTTATAATAGCTCGCATAAATGCCTTCGGGACTAATCCCAGATTTGGGAACTCGCACAAATGCCTTCGGGAATTAACCCGGTTTTGGTAACTCGAACAAATGCCTTCGGGACTTAGCCCGGATACCATTCAAATGACCAAGCACATATATCAACAAATCATAACACATCCGTATTACATTCTCATTACCAAAGCTCAAACACAAGACACTCATCATATTTACAATTTCGGCTCAATAGCCACATACAAGGGCATGATTTCGATTTGCTTAAAACATGATCTAATCAAATCATAATTTAAGCTCTATTACTCAAGAACTTACCTCGGATGTTGTCGAACGATTTCGATGGCTATTCGACCACTTTTTCTTTCCCTTTATCAGATTTAGATCCCCTTTGCTCTTGAGCTTAATTAAACAAATAAATCGATTTAATCATTCGAGCATCGAAAAGAGGAACACAAGCCACTTAGCCCACACTTATACATTAGACCTTAGAGTCACATACATGTGAAATCATGCATCAACTCAAGATATTAACCCACACTCCCCTTCTTAGCCGATTGTCCTAACCAAGATAAAGGCATCAATATGCTTGCCTCTAACCGAATGCATGCACACCAATCCATCTCATGTGGCCGAATATGCATGTTGATGTTGAGGCCAATTATATATTTAATACCACACATAAATGGCATACATTTTACTAACTAATGCATCACATATTGTAGCTCAATATGCATCTATCATTTACTCCATAACCGAAACATCATCATATGTAAATATATACCTTGAGATAGTATTTATGTCATACCAATACATCATGTGCAACATATATACATATAGGTGCAAGGGCCGAATCTCAAGTTGATTATAACCAAATATAAACATATATCCAAAACTCAAATCTTACCTACCATGCAATATGCATAAATCATACTTATAGATATACCATGGCCGAATACACCACAACACCATACCATTTCAACTTTGGTCATGGTTAAATAAAGAACTTAATGTCTCACTCAAAAATGCTAAAAGAAAATCCAAGAGTCCTCAATCCACCATCACATGTGTCATTATCAAGCTTCATATTTAGCATGCAATGGCATTAACACAAAATCCACCTTGGCCGAATATCATCCCCATGACATAGCAAAGATTTGAACCATGGGCTAATAAGAACATCAAGCTAGCAACTAAAACATGCATGAATCTCATGGCACAACCTCAAACATACCTTAATCTAGACACAAGTATGGCCAAACCTCCTCCTAATCCTCTTCCAAACCAAGCATGAAGCAAGAACTCCTTCCTTCTTCCTTAGAATTTTAGGCTCAAAGAAATGAAAAGGATGAACAATTTTTTCTTTTTTCTTCAACTCACGGCAAAATGGGGGGGATGGATGAGACCATTTTTTTCATCACTCCTCCCTTTCATTATTTTATTTTTTTCTCCCATGATGCTCCAACATAACATGTCTATGACATGTTTTGCCCATAATTCTTTGTCATGGCCGGCCACCACCTATAAAAAGAAGGGGTATTTGACATGCAAGGCCATTGTTTTGCATGCATGATTCAATTAGTCATCACACATTTCCCTATCGTACTTTCAAAGTTTACTACTAGGTCCTTTTTAGTGAAATTCACATTTATAACCCTAAATCAAAACATCAAAAATGTCACACACGAATTAACACATATTATAGGCATCAAAATGAATATTTAATTATTTTTATGCCTCGGCTTTGTGGTCCCGAAACCACATTCCGACTAGGGTCGTTTAAGGTGTCACAACTCTCCCCACTTAAGAAATTTTCGTCCCGAAAATCTTACCGTAAATAGGTTTGGGTATCGCTCTTTCATAGAGTCCTCGGGTTCCCAAGTAGCTTCTTCTATCCCGTGTTTGAGCCATAACACTTTCACTAGCGAAACCCTTTTGTTTCGCAACTCTTTCACTTCACGTGCTAGGATACGAATCGGTTCTTCTTCATAACCCATATTGGCTTGAATTTCAACCTCTGATGGACTAATTACGTGCAACGGATCAGATCTATAACGTCGAAGCATCGAAACATGAAAGACGTCGTGAATCTTTTCGAGTTCAGGGGGCAAAATCAAACGATATGCAACTGGACCAACTCGTTCGGAGATTTCGTACGGCCCAATGAATCTCGGGCTCAACTTGCCCTTACGGCCAAATCTGAGTATCTTTTTCCAAGGCGAAACTTTAGGAAACACTTTATCTCCCACTTGATATTCAATATCTCTTCGTTTCAAATCCACGTATGATTTCTGACGATCTGTGGCCGCCTTCAGACTTTCACGGATTACCTTTACTTTTTGTTCAGCATCTTTAATCAAATCTACTCCGAAAATTTTACTTTCACCAAGCTCGGTCCAAAACAATGGTGTACGGCATTTACGACCGTACAAAGCCTCGTAAGGTACCATCTTAATACTTGATTGAAAACTATTGTTGTAAGCGAATTCAATCAAAGGTAAATATCGTTCCCATGAACCACTGAACTCAAGGATGCAACATCTCAACATATCCTCGAGTATTTGAATTATCCGCTCAGATTGACCTTCGGTTTGGGGGTGAAAAGCAGTGCTAAAATGCAACTTGGTACCCAAAGCTTCTTGCAATTTCTTCCAAAACCGTGAGGTAAATCTCGGATCTCTATCCGACACAATAAAAATAGGTACCCCGTGCAATCTCACAATCTGAGAAACATACAATTCAGCTAGTTTATCCATTGGGAAATCCGTGCGTACGGGGATAAAGTGAGCCGACTTAGTCAATCTATCAACGACGACCCAAATTGCATCCTTCTTACTTGCCGACACTGGCAACCCAGATACAAAATCCATCGTGACTCGTTCCCATTTCCCTTCAGGTATCATGATCGGCTGAAGCAAACCCGTGCGCACTTGATGTTCCGCCTTCACTTGCTGACATACTAAGCACTTCGAAACAAAGTCAGAAATGTCTCGTTTCATACCATGCCACCAAAATCGTCGCCTCGTGTCGTTGTACATTTTGTACTCCCGGGTGAATTGACATTCGGCTACAATGAG
Organism: Gossypium arboreum; assembly: GCF_025698485.1. Classification (NCBI taxonomy): domain Eukaryota; kingdom Viridiplantae; phylum Streptophyta; class Magnoliopsida; order Malvales; family Malvaceae; genus Gossypium; species Gossypium arboreum. The sequence goes on along the minus strand of NC_069073.1, from coordinate 26,881,456 downwards.
CTTCGCTCGTAATCATCGAAATGAGTTCAATTTCTTGGAACACACAACCGATTTCGTACCTCAAACAATCGTCATCATCAATTTGAAACTCCGATTCCACATTCGAACACCTTCACCCGCTTTGCAACCAACTCATCGTCGCCTTTACGAGCTTTACGAATTTGATGAATCAATAATGGTTTGGCCTTTAATTTGGCCACTAACACATTGTCGGGTAGAACAGACAAGTGTACATTCATTGCTCGTAAAGCAAACAGTGATTTACGACTTAAGGCATCCGCAACCACATTAGCCTTTCCGGTGATAGTCAATGACAAGCTCATAATCTTTCAACAACTCGAGCCAACGCCTTTGTCGCAGATTTAAGTCTATTTGAGTCATCAAATATTTGAGACTTTGTGATCCGAAAATACATGGCACTTCTCACCAAATAAGTAATGTCGCCATATTTTCAAGGCGAATACGATGGCAACTAATTCGAGATCATGGGTCGGATAATTTTTCTCATGTGGCTTTAATTGTCTCGACGATAGGCCACAACTCGACATTATTGCATCAATACGCAACCTAACCCAAGTAGGAGGCGTCACTATAGATGACAAACTCTTTGCCCGATTTGGTGCACTAAAATTGAGCTTCACAAATAAGTTTTCAGTTGATCAAAACTTTTCGACATTTTTCCGTCCATTCAACTTAGCATCTTTTGAAGTAGCTTCGTCATGGGTGTGGCTATCATTGAGAAACCTTTACAAACCGTCGGTAGTAACCTAAGTCCCAAAAAGCTCCGAACCTCAAGAATATTTCTCGAGGCTTCCAGCTAAGTATGGCTGAAATTTTGCTCGGTCGACTCGAATACCCTATGCAGATACCACATGACCCAAGAAGCTAACCTCTCTAACCGTAACTCACACTTCATCGAACTTAGCATATAATTGCTTATCCCGTAAAATTTGCAATACTAATCTCGGTGTTCAAGATGATCGGTTTCATCTCTTGAATAGACCAAGATGTCATCAATAAACACAACTACAAACCGATCCAAATACGGTCTAAAGATCCGATTCATCAAATCCATAAATACCGCAGGGGCATTAGAAAGCCCAAACGGCATCACTAAAAATTCGTAATGACCGTACCTCGTTCTGAAAGCAGTTTTGGGTACATCCGAATCTCGAATTCACAACTGGTAGTAACCCGATCTCAAATCTATCTTTGAAAACACTGAGGCTCCTTTCAGTTGATCAAACAAATCATCAATACACGGTAACAGATATTTATTCTTTATTGTCACTTTATTGAGTTGACGATAGTCGATGCACAACCTCATGGTTCGTCTTTCTTTTTCACAAACAATACGGTGCGCCCAAGGTGAGAAACTTGGTCGAGCGAAACCTCTATCCGTCGGCTTCTTGCAATCGAGCTTTCAACTCTTTTAACTCGGTTGGTGCCATACGATACGGAGATATCGAAATTGGCGTAGTCCTGTACAAGCTCAATACCAAACTCTACTTCCGAACAGTGGTAAACCCTAGTAATTCTTCGGAAAAACATCCGGTATTCACAAACCACCGCACAGATTCGGGTTTCTTTTCCAATTCCTTGTCATCAAGTACATACACAAGGTATGCTTCGCACCCCTTTCTCACATATTTCTAGGCCAACATTGCTGATATTACAGCTGGCAACCCCTTTAAGTCTGTAGACTCAACTCGGATTATCTCGTTATTTTCGCACCTCAGATCAATAGTCTTGCTTTTGCAATTCACAACCGCATCATGCACGGTAAACCAATCTAAACCGAGGATAACGTCAAATTCATCAAACGGCAAAAGCATCAAGTCCGCCAGAAAACAGGAACCTCGAATTACTAGGGGACATTTCTTACACACTTTGTCGACAAGCACGTAACGACCCAAGGGATTTGACACCCGAATTACGAACTCAGTAGACTCAATAGGTAAAGTCTTACTGGATGCTAAGGTTTCGCATATATAAGAATGAGTAGAACTAGGGTCAATCAAAGCAATCACATTAGTATCAAAGAGAGTGAAAGTACCGGTAATGACATCTGGCAAGGAAGCATCCTCGCGTGCGCGTATGGCATAAGCCCTAGCAGGAGCACGAGCCTCAGATCTGGTCGCAGCATCTCTAGATCCTCTCTGACCACCACTAGCATTGCCCGTATTTCTAGATGGTCTACCTCGAGCAGTGGTAGCACCCGGTTTCACACTCTGATCTACATTCTGTTCAGACAACCTCGGGCAATCTTTAATGAAGTGGTCAACTGATCCGCACTTGTAACAGGAGCGGTCACGGAACCTACAACTCCCAGAATGCCATTTGCCACAATATTGGCACTCGCTCATCTCGACGATCATTTCCAACACCGGCGATCAAGTGACTCGTGTGCTCACAGGGGTCGATCGCGATCTCGTCTAGAAAAGCCCGGTGTCTCTAGACCGCCTAAGCCATCTCTAAATTTGTTTGATGACTGTGGGAAGGGCTTTCCCGAAGACCTCTTACGAAACTCCTTTGCTCCCGCCTCAGCTTTTCTTTTCTCCATACTGAGCTCCTCGGCTTTGCAAGCTCGCTCGACAAGTGCCACAAATTCTCGGATTTCCAAAATGCCAACATACAGCTTTATATCATCATTCAGCCCATCTTTGAAGCATTTGCACATCACAGCTTCCGAAGAAATGCATTCTCGCGCGTACCGGCTAAGCCTCACAAATTTTCGTTCATAGTCGGTAACCGACATAGAACCTTGTTTGAGTTCAAGAAATTCCTTCCGTTTTTGGTCAATGAACCTCTGACTGATATACTTCTTTTGAAACTCGGTTTGGAAGAACTCCCAAGTTACTTGCTCTCTAGGCACAACAGAAGTCAACGTATTCCACCAATAGTAGGCAGAATCACGTAGCAAGGAGATAGTACACTTTAGGCATTCATCGGGTGTACAAGATAGCTCATCGAGTACCCGAATAGTGTTGTCCAACCAAAATTCAGCTTGCTCGGTATCGTCGCTATCCGTAGGTTTAAATTTAGTAGCCCCATGTTTTCGGATTCTATCAACTGGAGGCTTATTTGACCTTATTTGGTCAGTTACCGGAGGTATTGTAGGTGCGGGGGTTGTATTAGTCGGGAATGGAGGTTGTGGAACAGCCGTATTAGTTCGAATGTATTGGTTGAACCAATCATTCATCACACTATAAAAAGCTTGCCTAGCCTCATCATTCGGATTGTTAGCAATAGGTTGAGAGTCCGGCCATTGTCCCTTGTGCGGGAGCAGCGCCACACTCTCCACATCATCAGCTATCGCTTCGGTTGGGATCGGGATCCATTACTATAAATAAACACAAATTCAAGTGTCAGAAATCACCACACTATCAATTAATCACAAAATGGCATGTATAGCTAGACCCAAACGTATTATGGTAGTCCTAGAATCGACTAAACCGTAGCTCTGATACCAATAAAATTGTAACACCCAGTACTCGAGACCGTGACCGGAGTCGAACACGAGGTGCTAATAGACATAATATATTTATTTTCACAGTCCATTTAAAAATTTCCAGCCAGCTGGCTAACTGTGTCACTGTCACCTTAAAAATCATGTCTTGAGTTCCACAACTCGAAAATCAGTTTCGTGATTTTTCCCTGAAACTAGACTCATATATGCATCTACAAATTGTTTTCTAGAATTTTTGGTCAGGCCAATTAATACAGTTTATTAGTTAAAGACCCCCGTGTTACAGGGATCGACTACACTGACCTTCGCGCATTACAACTTGGATATCTCCCTGTACGAGGATTAAATACTGATGCCGTTTGTTTCTATAGAAACTAGACTCAAAGAGGAATCTATACATATATGGCATGACTCCTAATTATCTCTGGTTAATCTACAATGAATTTCAAAAGTCGGAACAGGGAATCCAGAAACCGTTCTGGCCCTGTTTCACGTAAACCTAAATAACTCTTAACATACAACTCATATGACCGTTTTGTTTCTTCCATATGAAATTAGATTCATCAAGGTTAATTTACATAATTTATTCACTATTTAATTCCATTCCTACTATTTTTAGTTATTTTTCACATCCACGTCGCTGCTGCTGTCAGCATCTACCTTTAAGGTAGATTTTACCTACTTCATAATTTCCTTGATTCAACTAGCCCTTTTAGCATACATGGCACAAAAGATGATCACGGTTAACCATTCCAAGGGCTAATCAATTCCAAACATTTCCACATCTCTTAATGAACAACATACAAAATGATTATGATACCATGCCAAAGTGTATATAAGCCATTTTTGCATGGCTATCCAAATTTATACAAAATCAAAGGGTCTATGACCAACAAACGAAAGAGTAGTCCTATACATGCCATTTCAAAGTTCAACCAAAATTTGTATCAAAAAGGGGGCTTTGATAGTGTGGGAGACTTCGACTTCCAAAAATCCCGAGTCCGATAGCTGACGAGCCAAAATCTATAAAACAGAGAAACAAAGAAACGGAGTAAGCAATTTATGCTTAGTAAGTTTTGAGCAAGGGATTCCAGCACAACAAAAGCATAGCATTCATATAGCTAAACGGATAATTTCATATGCACACATTCTCAATATCATACTTACTTCACATTACCAACCCTTATGTTCATACACAAAAGATCAACTTAGCCAAAGGCCGGTAGCTCGTTTATCAACTGAGCGAATACTTATTTGTAAGGGCTCAACTAATTCAAACACATACGAAACATACCTCATTGCTGGAATTTTTGCAAGCGTATTAACTGAAATTTTTACAGCAAGATTGCTTATTCCCGAATCACGTACCTTCGGATTTTATCCGGATATAGCGACTCTCTCAAAAGCCTTCGGGACATAGCCCGGTTATAATAGCTCGCATAAATGCCTTCGGGACTAATCCCGGATTTGGGAACTCGCACAAATGCCTTCGGGAATTAACCCGGTTTTGGTAACTCGCACAAATGCCTTTGAGACTTAGCCCGGATACCATTCAAATGACCAAGCACATATATCAACAAATCATAACATATCCGTATTACATTCTCATTACCAAAGCTCAAACACAAGACACTTATCATATTTACAATTTCGGCTCAATAGCCACATACAAGGGCATGATTTCGATTTGCTTAAAACATGATCTAATCAAATCATAATTTAAGCTCTATTACTCAAGAACTTACCTCGGATGTTGTCGAACGATTTCGATGGCTATTCGACCACTTTTTCCTTCCCTTTATCGGATTTAGATCCCCTTTGCTCTTGAGCTTAATTAAACAAATAAATCGATTTAATCATTCGAGCATCAAAAAGAGGAACACAAGGCACTTAGCCCACATTTATACATTAGACCTTAAAGTCACATACATGTGAAATCATGCATCAACTCAAGATATTAACCCACACTCCCCTTCTTTGTAACACCCCGTACCCGAGTCCGTTACCGGAGTCGAACACAAGGTGCACACAGACTTAACTTAATTATTCTCACAGTCCATTTAAAATTTTCCAGACAAGCTGGTTACTGCATCACTGTCGCCTTAAAAATCATATCTTGAGTTTCAAGGCTCAAAAATCAGTTTCGTAATTTTTCCCTGTAACTAGACTCATATGTCCATCTTCATTATTTTTTCTAGAATTTTTGGTCGGGCCAATTAGTACAGTTTATTAGTTAAAGTCTCCCCTAATCCAGGGTTCGACTACACTGACCTTCACGCATTACGAATTGGATATCTCCCTATACAGGGCTTCAATACTGATGCCGTTTGTTTCTATAGAAACTAGACTCAAGGAGGAATCTATACATATATGGCATGACTCCTAATTATCTCTGGTTAATTTATAGTGAATTTCCAAAGTCAGAACAGGGATTCCAGAAACCGTTCTGGCCCTGTTTCACGAAAACCTAAACATCTTTTAATATAAAACTCATATGACCGTTTCGTTTCTTCCATATGAAAGTAGATTCATCAAGGTTCATTTACATAATTTATTCACTATTTAATTCCATTCCTGCTATTTTTGGTGATTTTTCACATCCACACCACTGCTGCTGTCAGCATCTGTTTTCAGGTAAACTTTACCTATTTCGTGGTTTCCATGGACCGACTAGAGTTTTGTCATACATAGGTCCACCTATGATCATATTTAGCCATTCCAAGGGCTGATCATTGCCCAACACTTCCATTCCAGTCCATAGTCACATCATGAAACCATATATACATACATAAACACAAATGGTCTAATGCCATACTCCACTTCTACGAGCCATTTTCGCATGGCCGTACACACATACATCACAAAAAGTACTTGAAAAACAACAAAGGGTAGTCCTATACATGCCATATCCAGAGTTCAACTAAAAGAGTACCAAAAGGGCTTTGATAGTGTGGATGACTTGACTTGATGATCCCGAATCCGATAGCTAACGGCGAAATCTATAAAACAAAGAACAAAGAAACGGAGTAAGCAATTTATGCTTAGTAAGTTTTGAGCAAGAATTTAAACACAACTGAAGTATAGCATTCACATAATTAAACGGATAATTCCATGTATTCATATATTCAAATCATTTCTACTTTACATTCCAACCCCTATGTTCATACGTAAGGGATCATCTTAGCCAAATACCGGAAGCTCATTACTCAACTGAGCGAATATTATTCAAAGGAACTCAACTATTCCAATGCACATACGAACATACCTCATTGCTGGAATTTTTGCAAGTGTATTAACTGAAATTTTTACAGAAAGATTGCTCATTCCCGAATCACGTACCTTTGGAATTTAACCGGATATAGCGACTAGCTCAATTGTCTTGGGACATAGCCGGTTATAGTAATTCGCACAATTGCCTTGAGAATTAACCCGGATTTAGTAACTCGCACAAATGCCTTGGGACTTAACCGGTTTTGGTAACTCGCACAAATGCCTTGAGAATTGACCGGATTTAGTCACTTAGCACAAAAGCCTTGGGACTTAGCCGGACATCATTCGAATAAACATGCACATTTAACACTAAATCATGACACATTCAGTATTTCATTTTCATTAGCAAAACTCAAATACAATACACTTATCACTCTTGCACATTTCGGTTCAATATCCACACACAAAGAGCATGATTTGATTTACTTGAGACATGATCTAATCAAATCATAATTTAAGCTCTATTACTCAAGAACTTACCTCGGATGTTGTCGAGCGATTCGATGGCTATTCGACCACTTTTCCTTCCCTTTATCGGATTTAGTTCCCTTTGCTCTTCACAAATTTAACAAATAAATTTATTTAATCATTTGAGCATCGAAAAGAGAATTCAAGGTACTTAGCCCACATATATTCATTAGACATTAAAGTCACATATGTACAGATATCATGAATCAAACTCAACACATTAGTTAGTACTCTCCTTAGTCGAATTTTCTAAGTCAAGATAAAGCCTTCAACATGCTTACTTATGGCGAACAACACATCAACCTATGTACTCAATCATGTGGCGAATATGCATGTTGATGTTGAGGCCAATTACATGTTTAATACCACACATGAATGGCATACATTTTACTAACTAATGCATTACATACTGTAGCTCAATACACATCTATCATTTACTTCATAACGAAACATCATCATAAGTAAATATATACCTTGAGATAGTATATATGTCATACCAATACATCATGTGCAAACATATATACATATAGGTGCAAGGGCGAATCTCAAGTTGATTATAACCAAATATGAACATATATCCACACAAATCTTACCTACCATGCAATAAGCATAAATCATGCTTATGGACATACCATGGCGAATACATCACAACACCATACCATTTCAATTTTGGTCATGGTTAAACAAAGAACTTAATGTCTCACTAAAAATGCTAAAAAGAAAATCCAAGAGTCATCAACCCACCATCACATATATCATTAACAAGCTTCATATTTAGCATGCAATGGCATTAACACAAAATCCACCTTGGCGAATATCATCCCCATGACATAGCAAGGATTTGAACCATGGCTAATAAGAACATCAAGCTAGCAACTAAAAACATGCATGAATCTCATGGCACAACATCAAACATACCTTAATCTTGATACAAGTATAGCCAAACCTCTTCCTAATCCTCTTCCAAACCAAACATGAAGCAAAAACTCCCTCCTTTTTCCTTAGAATTTTCGGCCAAGAGAGAATGAAAAGGATGAACAATTTTTTTTTTCTCTTTTCTTCAACTCATGGCAAAGGGGGGGGGGAACACTCACCATTCTCTTTTTTTTTTTTTTCTTCCCTTTCATTATTCAATTCCCATGCTCATTACTTTATTTTTTTCTTACATACACCATTGTCACAACATGTTTTATGACATGTTTTTTTGCCCATAATCCCTTGTCATGGCCGGCCACTACCAATTAGGGGGGGAAATTTGACATGCAAGTCCCCCCTTTTGATTACATGCACTATTAGATCCTTATAGATTAGCCTATCACATTTCAAAAGTGTCACACAAGTCCTAATAACTGAATTCACATGCAATCGACTAAATCGAAGCTTGAAATTTTCACACATTCATAAATACATATTCTAGACAATAAATATTAGGTTCAAACATTTCGGTGACTCGGTTTAGCAGTCCCGAAACCACTTCCTGACTAGGGTCAATTTTGGGCTGTCACATTCTTAGCCGATTGTCCTAACCAAGATAAAGGCATCAATATGCTTGCCTCTAACCGAATGCATGCACACCAATCCATCTCATGTGGCCGAATATGCATGTTGATGTTGAGGCCAATTATATATTTAATACCACACATAAATGGCATACATTTTACTAACTAATGCATCACATATTGTAGCTCAATACGCATCTATCATTTACTCCATAACTGAAACATCATCATATGTAAATATATACCTTGAGATAGTATATATGTCATACCAATACATCATGTGCAACATATATACATATAGGTGCAAGGGCCGAATCTCAAGTTGATTATAACCAAATATAAACATATATCCAAAACTCAAATCTTACCTACCATGCAATATGCATAAATCATACTTATAGATATACCATGGCCGAATACACCACAACACCATACCATTTCAACTTTGGTCATGGTTAAACAAAGAACTTAATGTCTCACTCAAAAATGCTAAAAGAAAATCCAAGAGTCCTCAATCCACCATCACATGTGTCATTATCAAGCTTCATATTTAGCATGCAATGGCATTAACACAAAATCCACCTTGGCCGAATATCATCCCCATGACATAGCAAAGATTTGAACCATGGGCTAATAAGAACATCAAGCTAGCAACTAAAAACATGCATGAATCTCATGGCACAACCTCAAACATACCTTAATCTAGACACAAGTATGGCCAAACCTCCTCCTAATCCTCTTCCAAACCAAGCATGAAGCAAGAACTCCTTCCTTCTTCCTTAGAATTTTAGGCTCAAAGAAATGAAAAAGGATGAACAATTTTTTTCTTTTTTCTTCAACTCACGGCAAAATGGGGGGATGGATGAGACCATTTTTTTCATCACTCCTCCCTTTCATTATTTTATTTTTTCTCCCATGATGCTCCAACATAACATGTCTATGACATGGTTTGCCCATAATTCTTTGTCATGGCCGCCACCACCTATAAAAAGAAGGGTATTTGACATGCAAGGCCATTGTTTTGCATGCATGATTCAATTAGTCATCACACATTTCCCTATCGTACTTTCAAAGTTTACTACTAGGTCCTTTTTAGTGAAATTCACATTTATAACCCTAAATCAAAACATCAAAAATGTCACACACGAATTAACACATATTATAGGCATCAAAATGAATATTTAATTATTTTTATGCCTCAGCTTTGTGGTCCCGAAACCACATTCCGACTAGGGTCGTTTTAAGGCTGTCACAGAATAAATCTTGTAATTCAGAGTGAATAACAAGTGAAGTCTAGGTAGATTTTTCCTTAGGTATTGTCAAAATCAATCAGTTTTCGTAAAATTTATTTCCCCAATTCACTTTCTGTGCATTCTTAGTTTAGTTGTAATAGCCCAAAATTGGGTCTAGTTGGAATAGAGGTTTCGGGACCACAAAATCCGAGATAGAAATAATTATTTTATGATTATTTTTAGGTCTATGATATGATTGCATGATTGTCTTAAAATTTCGTGAAGAAATTCTATGCATAAAGTGCTCAATTTGAAGTTAGGGACTAAATTGAATAAGTTGCAAAACTTGCATTCTAGAAGTTTCTAGTATGAAATTGCTTTGAAATATTAATTAGGAGGTCTTAAATAGAAATTTGACCAATTTCTAAGTGATGGACAAAAATTGGACATGGATGGAATTTTTAAAGTTTAGTAAGGAAGGGCATTTTGGTCATTTGGTATTTAAAAGAAATAAAAAGGGAAAATAAAGCCAAAAGTGACTCATCTTTTTCATGGAGGCAGAAATTAGCATGGGGGAAGCCATGGATAGGGTTTTCAAGCTTTCCAAGCTCAATAGTAAGTCCGTTCTAACCCCGGTTTTCAAGTTCTTTATGTTTTTGGAATCCCAGTAATTTGATTAAGCTTATTCTAGCAATAATTTAAGCTAGGGTTCATATTTGGAAAAATACCCATAGGTGAAATGTGTTTATTTTTCTATTTTATGATAGAATATGAGGTTTTAAATTATGTTAGACAACTTGTGCTACTCGATTTTGAGTGAAAACGAGTAAAAGGGCTTAATCGGTAAAAATACCTAATATTCATAAGTATATGTTAGAGTGAGAATTTGATGTTCCCATAGAAGGTAAAAGTGATCAGCATGTCATAAAACATAAGAATAAGGGATGAAGTTTAATTCCTGAGCCTAGGGGCAAAAGTGTAAATATGCAAAAGTTTAGGGGAAAAATTGTAATTTTTCCAAAGTTTGAGTTAAGGACTGTTTTGAATAGTACATTAATTAAATAAGTAAAATATGATGTTTTAGATCTCGAAAAACGAGATTTGAACCTAGAATGAGAGAAAAATCAAAAATTGGGAAAGTTGGTAAAATGGCCGTTTTAGTATCGAGGTAAGTTCATATGTATAATAAGCATTAATTTTTGAATGTTTCAATGTAAATTTGATATATTTATTATGATTTCGAGGTGTTGAAAGTATGTAAGTTGGTATGATAATAATACTGACAATAATGTTGTAATTTATATTTGAAAGTTAAATTTAGTGAATTAATTGAATTATTTTAAATTAAATGATTATGATGCCAAGTTTATGAACTGATTTAAAAATATGTCTATGGTACATGAAGTGCATTGAATTATCATACATAAATGTGATTTCTATGATTATGGATATTATGAGAAATTGTAAGTTCATATGATTTTTAATAAGGCAATGTGTAATTTAATGTTATTGCCTTGATATTAAATAAGATGTAAGTTTATATGTAAGTAATACATCAATATTACTTGTATTATGATATTTTATAATAATATTGGAAATATGTTTGTGGATAATTACTTGATTGGTGAAATTTTTGGAAATGAAAAAGAAATCCCGGTTGAACCTTCGGAAAGATTGGATGATACAGATAGTATGTAGCTAGGTCACATGTATGATGCTGAGTGCACATCATGTGTACAAGAGAGCTACAAGACATTATGATGTAGCTAGGTCGCATGAGTGATACTATGTGTACTCCATGTAGACAAGAGAGCTACGGGATATATGTAGCTAGGTCGCATGCGTGGTTCCAGGTGAAGGACACCATGTAGACAAGAGAGCAATGAGATAAATTGGCTAGGTCACATGGGTGGTACTGAGTGTTCACCATGTGTACAAGAGAGCCAAACTATATGATGGGTGGAGCCATGTGCTAAAACCACCAAGTATCGAGGATTGATCTGAAGTGTTCAACGGGAGACTCTCTATGTATTGCTTTGTGAGTTTTGTGATGAATAAGTGCAGGAACTTGGTTATGTGAATGATGTGTTCATTAAGTGACCAGGATGTGGTAAGGTTATAAACAAGTAAGTTATACATGAGGATGATTTTACGGTGACCTTGTGATCATGGGCCTATACTTGTGATGTATGAAATGTGGTGAAAATGATTTGTGACATGTATGTTAAAATGAGGTTAATACAAAGAAAGTGTGAAAGAGTGAATTAGCAATAAAAGCTGTTTTGGACAAGATAGCGGGCGTGATTTTGAAAAATCACCAAAAATAGTAAAAATTTAATCATAGACTGAATGAGATATCAAATTAAATCTTAATGAGTCTATCTTCATATAAAAGAAACAGAGCAAGAAAACGATCCTATATTTTGAGATATTTATGTTTTTGTGAGACTAGTTCAAAATGATTACGTGATACCCTGTTCTAACTTTGGAAAATAAAAAAATTTGGATAAAAATAATTAGAGGCTTAAAATTATATTTTTGAAATCCCTAATGAGTCTATTTTCAAGATAAATCAACAAGAACATTATCCGAGTTCTGTACTATGAGATAATTAATTTGTAGTGAAGAGAGGTCAGAACTGTCAGAAAGTGAAACAAGGGAAATTTTAATGAATAAACTGTGTTAATTGGCTGAACCAAAAATTATGAAAATTTTATGGTAGAAAGATATGTGAGTCTAGATTTAGGGGAAATTTACAGATCTTAATTTGGAGCTCTGTAGCTTGAATTATAAATAAGTAAGTGACTATGACTCGTGTGGACAGTTTGATGTGAGCATTTATTAGTAAATTGTGAAATCGTACTTACAAGAATGCTATATACATTAAGGATGTGGAATGCAGAGGAGGAGGAGGAAAATAAATATATGTGGAATACATGGAAACTATGGTATATGAAATATTGATATAATGAAATAAATGATATGTGTTTATAAGAAAACAGAAAGAGAATGATATGTATCATGACATGTATATATATATATATATATATGACTAGTCTCAATGTAATGCTTGTTGGGTATGGAGTTGAATTGAAATGTTTCAGGCAAACATGTTCTTTTGCGCATCTGAATTGTGATATTTTATAAAGATATGATCTAGTTTTAAATATGAATGGTTGATGATTAAACTAAAGATATTTGGTAAGATGATAATCTTGGTATAAATGTATAAGTGGTACTATAATAAACAAGGTAAAATGAGTATGAGAGACACATGTATGATGACATACAAATGCTATGTTTGTGGTTTAATTGAGAATATTTAATCATTAAATGAATACCATGTTATATGCTTTTGATTTTGTATAGGTGTGTAAGAGATTAAGGTTGACGAAAGCTTGGAAAATAGCCTAGGTATATTCCATACAGGCAGAGACACGGCCATGTGTCTCAGCCATGTATGAAACACGACTTTGGGACACGGGCATGTGCAGCCTTAAAGCATGAAATTTCCAAGATTTTTGTAAGTTCTCGATTTAGTCCCGAGCCCTTTCTAAAGTATGTTTTGGGCTTCGTAGACTCAAACAAGGGACTATGTGTAAGTGAATGAATGTTTTGAAATATGAATGAAATTTTATGGCCCGTATTTTAGTTTAGTGTTTGTATGTTTGTCCGGTAACGCCTCGTACCTTATCCCGACCTCAGGTACGGGTAAAGGGTGTTACATTAATAATTAGTTTAGATAAAACAAATCCCTTTATTTTTAGGCTAGATAATAAAAAGAAAGTTAATACTAGTACTTTTAGTTCCTTTGGGTTCAACATTCCAGTCTTTCCATAAGCTATACTATTGTTCGATAGGTGCGCTTGCCTTTGTCGTGATAATAGTTAGTTTTCAAAAACGGTTATTCATAAGTTTTAAAACTTATCAAGATTTGTTCACATACAATTTTTGGCACCGTTGCCAGGGAATTAAGATATTAGGAACACTTAATTTTTACTACTTTAGCCATTTATTTTATTGCAATTTAAATTTTATTTTGATTTTTGTTACTAAATTTTCTTTTGCCTTATGGCAGGTTTTTATAGTTTATGATTAGAAGAAACCCATCGAGACCATTGCTGTTTGATAGTGAGATCGATCGCACAGCTCGCAGAAGCCGAAGAGAAATAAGGCGAAGCCTAAGATTCACAGAGGAAGAGCAAGATTACGATATTTCCACCACAACCGAGAAGATGGCTAAAAATCAAGAAAATCCGCTACCTCCTGTGATTGCTTGTAACACCCTGAATTTGGGCCTAGAAGTTTTAGGCCTTGAGCATGGGAGCGGTTGAAGGCAGCTTATAATATTCTGTTGTGCGTGAAAATTTCGTTAATGAAGGCTTGTTTTAGTGGTTAACTGTCTTTGAGAAGTGTTGGAGAAGTCACGGGTTCAAACACGGACTCTAGCAAAAATTTTGGTTTAAGGTGAATCAACCACAGGTGTAGTAGGTAGGCCTTAAGAATATTGTTGGAGAAATTGTGACACAAAAGCCTTGTGGCTTAGTGGCAAGTAGCGTGTGGAGCATTTAAGGGGAGGCATGGGTTCAAATCCCATGGCAAGCAAAAAGCATTTATTTTGCTAACAGGGGGCGACAAGAGTTGGTGTTGAATTTAAACTCTGATGATGGAGGGATCCCACATCGGGAAGCTAACATAAGAGTGGATGCGAAGCTGGCTTTAAATATAGAGAACCATGAGGAGAGTAAATGTACCTTTCTTGCTGATCCCTTTCGCTTTATGGCGTGCTCATTTGGGTTGGGCGTCGGCTAAGAGTGCTCGAAGCGTGGATTAACTCCAGTCTCCAATCAGGTGTGTATTTCTCACTACTCTAGCTGTAGGATGGCTACTTCGGGCCGCAATGGGCCGAAAGGGGCCATGTGAGCCCAATGGGCCTACGGGCCCAATTCGATAAGTTGTTTGATTGTGTAGTAAATATTGGACTAGGCTAGGTGAACCTCATATCTGTGGCTAGATTTGGGCTAAAAGGGCCACAATAGTGTTTGGGCCTATTTGGGCCGAGAATAGGCTTTAGGGCCATTCGTATTGTTATCCTTGTTTAGAATACTTTAGTTTACCAAATTACCAAAATACCCCTGGTTTGTAAAATTACTAAAATGCCCTTGGTTTATAAAATCACCAAAATACCCCTGGTTTGTAAAATTACCAAAATACCCTTGGTTTACAAAACTACCAAAATACCCCTAGTTTGTAAAATTACTAAAATACCCTTTGTTTATAAAATTACCAAAATACCCCTGGTTTGTAAAATTATCAAAAGACCCCTAGTTTGTAAAATTACCAAAATATCGCTGATTTGTGAAATTACTGAAATACCCTCGACCTGTAAATTATTAAAATACCCTCGACTTGTAAATTACCAAAGTACCCTTGATTTACAGAATTATCGTTTTACCCTCGATTTACAAAATTACCAAAATACCCCTGTAGGGTAGAATTACCTAATACCCACAGGGGTAGAATTACTAGAATACCCACAGTAGGGTAGAATTAGAAATACCCTGTAGGGTAGAATTACTGCAATACCCACAGTAGGGTAGTATTACCAAATACCCACGTAGGGTTGAATTCTTGAAATACCCACAGGGGTAGAATTATCATAATACCCCTATAGGGTAGAATTAGAAATACCCCGTGGGGTAGAATTACTAAAATACCCCGAGGGTGGAATTACCGAGATACCTTGTGGGGTAAAATTACCATTTTGCCCCAAGGTGTTAAATGACTATTTTGCCCTTGTGGCCAAGTGACTAACTTGGACCGTGTGGTTGATTTAATTTGATTGTGAATATATGTTGGTATATGAATGGCTTGACTGTGATTGTTTGATTCAAATATGGGTATGACATTCTGCATACATGACATGTTGCATGGGTTGGGATTTTGTACGGAAGAAGATCTGACCTGTTAGGATCGCATGGTTGCTTGACGACTGTGGATCCACCGAAGGCTTAAGAGCTGTATATTCATACTGATTTGATAAGGTCGCACAGGTCGCCCAAGATGACTGTGGACCGATCAATGGCTGAGTGCCGATCGTATTTACCTGAGGCTATATGCCAACTATATTACCATCGCTGATGGCTATGTGCCTAACATGATACAGCTACCGATGGCTTAAAGCCTTCTGATTATGGCTTTGTGTCAACCTACATATGGCTCTGTGCCAACTCGATTATGGTACATGTGCCAAACGTATTTGCCTAAGGCTATGTGCCAATATATGGTTATTGACGACTCTGTGTCGATCACATTTACCTAGGGTTGTGTGCCGGTTATGTTACTCTAGTTGATGGCTATGTGCCTAACATAATGCAGTTATCGATGGATTTATGCCACGTACTCTATTAAGTGGCTTTGCCACATTATCTGTTTCTGGTGGTTATGCCACAAATATCTATTCTGGTGGCTTTGCCACAATATCTGTATCTGGTGACTCTGTCACAATATCTGATAACTGAGCAGCAATGCTGCAACTATGGAGTGTAGGGCTGGGTGGGTTGAGTTATTCCCCACATGGAGTGTAGGGCTGGTACGGGTGGAGTGTAGCGGTTGGTTATAGGCTGGATTGGGTTGGGATTGCATTCACATTCTGATTTTTGATTCTGTTACTTGATACTAATTTTGATTTTGATTCTATTACATGATACTGATTCTGATTCTGATTCTGTCACCTAATTTTGATTCTGATTCTGATTCTAGTTCTGATAATGTTTCTTATTCTGTAATGGGTTAAAGCCCATCTGGTACTGTCTGTTAAAATGGGCTAAGGCCCAATTGATACTGAAACTGTAAGTAGGGCTGGGACCAACTTTTAATTCTTTTATATGACTGATTGTTCCTTTTATATAGTAGGGGATTTCACACTGAGTTTTCGTAAACTCACCCCGTTTATTAACCTTCCAGGTAATTTCCAGCCTTAGATGGATTGGGGTTGCGAGGGGCTCGGAGGAAGCCACACACACTGTTTATGTTATAGTTTTGATTATTGCTTTTAAATGTTTTTATGTGGGTTGTAGTAAAGCCGTTGTAATTTTCTGGATTTCAAATTTGGAATTTTATTTATTGTTCTTATAATTGCTAGTATTAAAACACGGTTTTCCAAAGCAACTCTTCGTTGTTCAAAACATCACGTAACATAATTGTTTTTAAATTAAGCTTCCATAGCGCCGGATTTTTACAAAGTTGTTAAGAATGTTATTCAGCTGAGGTTTTCTAACAAGGTTTAAAAAGGGTACCAGCTTTTAATTATTAAGAAGGGTTTTTAATGGAAACATGGTTTCCGAAAAACACTTCAATGTGACACGCCAGATTCGAGCCAAACTTCCAGGCCGGGTTTGGGGTGTTACATTGCTCCTGATCCAGTAAATTAGAATCCTGCTTCACGCACTATGTATGATTATGCTAAACCTACTTTAACAGGAACTGAGTCAAGTATAGTTAGGCCTACTATTGCTGCAAATAATTTTGAACTGAAACCTAACACGATTCAAATGATACAACAGTTTGTTCAGTTTGATGGTTTACAAGACGAGGACCCAAACACTCATTTGGAAAATTTTCTAAAATTCTATGACAATTGTAAAATCAATGGCATTTCTAATGATTCCATTCACCTTTGGTTATTTCCCTTTTCATTGAGGAACAAAGCTTAACAGTGGTTGAACTCGTTACCACGAGGGTCAATCACTACTTTGGAACAAATGACCAAAGAATTTTTACTTAAATATTTTTCACCGGCTAAAATGGCTAAGTTGAGGAATGATATCTCTTCTTTTGTGTAGATGGATCTAGAAACACTCTATGATGCATGGGAGAGATACAAGGATCTATTGAGAAGGTGCCCTCACTATGGGTTACCTTTATGGTTGCAGGTTCAAACGTTTTATAATGGTGTGAAACCCTCAACAAGGCAACTTATTAACGCAGCTACTGGTGGGACTATCAATAACAAAACACCTGAAGTGGCTTACGAATTTATTGAAGAGATGTCACTAGTTAACTATCAGTGGCAAGTCATGAGAATAAAGCCAACAAAAGCAGCCGGTGTTTTCAACCTTGATTCGGTCACGATGCTCTCTAATCAGGAAGAACTTTTAAAGAAAAAAATTGACAGTTTGTGTGGTCCTACTCAGGTAAATCTAGTGATGAGATGCGATTGAAATGGAGGAGGAGTACATACAAAATATCAATCATTCAACCCCAACTTCGAGGAGGAACAAGTCCAATACAATACATGGGTAACAATAGTTCTAGATTTCAAAATAACCCATATAGTAACACATATAATATAGGTTGGAGGAACCATCCCAATTTCTCATGGAGTGGTCAAGGGAATCAAAGGCCACAACATCCTTCGGGTTTTCAACAACCTCCTTACCAACAGGAAAAGAAGCCGAACCTTGAGGAGATGCTAGAAATAACACTAAAGAATACTGAAATAACACTAAAGAATCAACAAGCATTGATCCAAGGGCTCGAAACTCAGATAGGACAGCTCGTTAAACTAATTTCTGAATGACCACAAAGTAGCCTGCCAAGTAACACTGAATCTAACCTAAGGGAACAACTCCATGCGATTACTGTTCAAGACGAGGAAGGGTTAGTTGAACCTGAACTAGAACTGAGGCAAGGAATTGTGGCAATTAAATTTTTAAAAGAGCTTTTAGCAAATAAGCGGAAGTTGGATGAGGCGTCGCATGTGGAGATGAATGCAGTTTGCTCAACCATTCTGCAAAATAAGTTGGCCAACAAATTGAAAGATCCAGGGAATTCTACGATTCCTTGTTTAATTGGTAGCTTATGTAACACCCTGATTTTTGGGCCTGGAAGTATTGGGCCTTGAGTCTGGGTTAAGGTGGAAAATGGCCCAAGAGTAAATTGGAAGTATTTGGATGTTATTATTATTATTTTGTATGTTTAGTTTAGTAATTAAATAAATTATGAAGGGTTTATGGTGTGGGAAAAAAGGCCCAAGAGTAAATTTAATTCGAGGCAATTCCTGAATTTTAATTTTGGGAGAGAGGGTTCTGGCGATATAGGCTTTTAAAGTTGAGGTGGTAAAATAGCACACAAATAAGGCCTTGGTAAAGTGGCAAGGTGGCGCCACTAAGTTCCTAAAAAAATGGCGCCTGGGAAGGAATTAAAGGTCCAAGGTTTAAGTTGCAAGGTAAGCATATTGTTACTTTTTAATTTTACGCATGTGTCGGGCATGTGATCACTTAAGTGAATTTTGACAAGGGCCTTAGGGAGGTTGGGATGATTGTTTTAGTTGATATTAGGGTTAGGTTCTTTTCCTTTTCTGTCTTGGAGAATTAGGGTTAGCCACCTGAAAGCTTTCACTGCCATTCATCTTTTCTGAGTTTTCACAAAAGCCGAAAACGCAAATTCGTTCTCCTTGGTGCCGATTTCTTCTTCCTCTATTTCATCCATTTTCTTTCTTCCTTTTTTCTTTTTCTTCTAGCCAAAACCTTCTGATCACCTTACTCACCTCCTCTGTCGATCCCATCCTCCATAAAACCTCCATAGCCGATTACTATAAAAGCCGAAATCCCGAAAACTCACTTCTTGTGCCGATTTCTCCAAGCCAAAATCCTTCAGTTATTTTTGTTCTTTTTGATCAACTTTCATATTATCTAAACCCTTAGTATCTGTCGGCAACATTAGTTCAAACTTATAGCTTCAAATCGTCATCTTCTTCATCACTTAAAAAGCCAAAATACCATAGATTTAGGGACTTATAGCTGAAACTTCAGATCTCTTGGATTCTAGGTCTACTATCATTTAGAGGATAGATCTACATCAGATCTGCATAGAAATCAAAGAGGAATAAGTGGTAAGTGCTCAACACCTCAGATCTAGTCTTATTTACAATTTAGAAAAGCCGAAGTCCCTAAAATCTAGGGAGGCTGTCGATTTGGGCATAGGGCTTTAAGGGTCTTTAACCGATAATTTCTTTTGGTGATTAGTGTCTTCTAAAGGTTTGATCGAAGGCTTGGATCTTTGGAACAACTACACTTAGATCTAGTCATCGTTTTTCGACAAAAAGGTAAGATTCTAAAGGCTTTAGGGGCATGGTTCGAATATGGGTTGCTGAATATTGGGACTGGTTGTTGTGGGCTGCAATCTAAGAATTGTGGTAATCAATTGTAGGACATCATAAGGGATCTCAGTAGCATTCATCGCGAAACAGGTGTGTATCGAGCACCCTCTTATAGTTCAATTTGGAAAAAGTCGAAATGCCAAAATTTCGGCATTTCGTGGGCTTGTGAGTGTGCGAGTGCTCACAAGACATTTAGAAATCGCTAGATCTGAAATCGTAAAGTGGTAAGTTAGTCGTGTGTGAAATTTCGTGCACTTTGGTAATGGGGCTCGATGACTAAAATGGGCCCAATGGGCTTACGGGCCCAAACGAGAAAAAAAGGATAATAAAAAATAGGCAACAAGTATGTTCTATTAGACTGTGGAATCGAAACTGCTTAAACCGATAAACTGGTCATAAAATGTGAACTAAATGGGCTTAAATTGCTAGTGGACACTGTAAGGCCCATTAGGGGTGTTAGGCCCCAATGGCTAAAATTGTGAAATTGAGATAAATAAATTACTGCGATGACAAATGGGCTAGTAAGGACCGTAACATTCATGAGAACCCTTAAAACTGATAAAAGTACTGAAATACCTGTATAGGTGGAAAGTTTACAGTTTTACCCCTAGGGGTAAGGTTGACCTGAATGCATGTTTGACTGTTACTATTTACTGCATGCCATGTTATTATTATTGATGCATGGGATTGGGTTATTGATGGAGGAAGTACTGAAAGTGGCTTGACCATGTACTGGAGGCTTTGCCTCAACTTACTGATATCTGAGCAGCAATGTTGCAACTGTGGAATGTAGGGCTGGGTGGGTTGAGCTATTCCCTACATAGAGTGTAGTGTGACACCCCTAATGTGACCCTAGTCGGAAAGTGGTTTCGGGACCACAAAACCGAGTCATAAAAAATAATTAACCGTCATACTTAATGCTTATTATATGTATATATGCATGTGTGAAAATTGCATGTTTGAATTTTGTTAATTGAAAGTGAGTTTTATTAAATAGGACTTATGTGTGACACTTTTGAAATGTGATAGGTTAATCTATAAGGATCTATTAATGCATGTTAGGAAATGCTTGTACTTGCATGTCAAATTACCCAAAATGTTAGGTAGTGGCCGGCCATGCTATGGGTTAAAACATATTATAAACATTTTGTGTTAAAATGTTGTGTGAGAAATAATAAAATACTAGTTAATGGGAGGAGAAACCAAAGTTGTCTCACCCTTGCTCCTCCAATGCCGTGACTTGAGGGAGGAAGAAGAAAGTTGGGGTTGCTTTAATTTTTGGCTTAGAAGATGGCTAGAAGGAGGAAAAACTATGGTTTTAGCTAGTTAGGTAGCTGAAATTTCAAGTAACTTGGTAATCCATCGAAGAAGAAGAAGAGGGCTGCAACAAAAAGAAAAATGGAGACAGTTTGCATGTTGAAGAAAACTAAGGATTTAGCTTGTTTAAGAGTTGTATCCTAAGTTGGTAAGCTTTCTAAGCTCCCCTCTATCTTTAACTTTGTTGTAAAGAAAAATGATGATGGATTGTGGTTGGAAGGCATGAATGCGGGTTGTAGAAAAGAAAAGCTCTTTGATTAGTTGTAAAATTACTCTTGTCCAATTTTGTGCCTTCGTTATCTTGTCCAAAATTTGAACAAATTAATGGTTCTATTTTCATGCCGATTAGGGGTTGATAAATTGAGTCTAATAGCTAAAATATTATGTTATTCTTACTAAGTTTCAGTTGTTAGTAGTGGCGTAACAATTTGACAATTAAATGCATAAATGATCTGCTGAAGCTGCAGCTTGAAAACAAATTGTTCCAGCATGTAAATGCTGATTTGAATGTCTTGTAATATGTGGAGGAATTGGTCTGCTGCATGTTTGAAATAAAAGAAAACAATGGTTGTTAAATATTAGTTTTGTTGCTAATCGAATGGGTTTAATTCATTGTTCAAGGGCTATAAATTGGTGTTAATTAAGCTATTCGGATGGTCTAATAAAACAACTGAATGTTAAATAATGCTTGCTGTCAGATTGAAATTATGCTAGAAGGTTGAACAATTGTTGTTCAAATGGAATTTTGGAGTGTTTAATGGACTCCATGTTGCTAAAATTTACATGAATAGAAATTTCTAAGCTTAAATTGTAAGAATTTGAGTTGCGTGGTTTAAATTGTCAAAGATGCATTTGGCAATTGATTATAATTTGTTAAAGGGTGTAAAGTATTGGTAGTTCTAAATGGTACATAGTTAAATGAAGATGGAAGCTTGATAAACTTTTATTTAGAATGGAAGTAGGAGAAATGTGTATTCGGCCATGTTGTGATGAGTTGAATTTGAATGGTTGATGCCTTAGTTTATAAATGGTCATTAGATGAGTTTTAAACTTGTTAAAGTTTGATAATTTGGGGGTGTTAAGTTGGGGAAAACGTGTAATAAAAATGGGTTGATAACGTTTGTTTGTTAATTGATGTTTGCACCTTAAATAGTTGAAATAAAGCTTGCCGATTATGATTAAATGTTTAAATTGTAATGGTCATATATAGGTATATATATATATATGCCTTATGTATGTACCATGTACACATAAGGACATTCGGCAATATGATTAAATTCATGTATAAGGAAGCATGATAAATTAAGTGACTCATTGCTTGTGAATGTGAATTAGATATAAATTAAATAAGCATGAAATCGAGTCATGGCATGTTTTATTAAATATGATACATATTGAAGTCTATTGTTTTAGATATAGATTAAATGATATGTGATTGCCAAATGTGATTGTTAAGTGAATAATATTAGTTAAGTACTAAAGCAAATCTATTTTTTTACTTAAGTTTAAGAGCAAAGAGGATCAAAGTCGGATAGGGGAAAAGAGAAAGTAAACGAATAGCCGTGGATATCTAGTCGTCGACCACTTCCGAGCTAAGTTTTAAGTGATTAAACGTTGAGTAAATTCAATCATAATAGGACATAATGAGTTGATTTAATAAGATATGATGTGGCCATGATATGTCTTAAACTCAAATGGTAAGTTCATAAGTGTTTAGACTTGGAAATTTAAGAGCAAATTGTAATAATTTGCTTAGGACAGCAGCAGTAATGTGATTTTAGAAAATCACTATAAATTGTTGGTGTGGAATTATAGGCTGAATAAAATATGTAATCAAATCTTAATTAGTCTAGTTTCTTATAAAAGAGACCGTGTAAGCAAAGAAATTTCTTATAAAGAGATATTTAAAGTTGTGTGAGACAGTGTCAGAATGACTCCGAAATCCCCTGTTCTGTTTTTAGAAAATCATTATAAATTGTACAAAAATGTTTATAAGATAAAATTTATATGCTTAGACTCCTTAATGAGTCTAATTTCAAATGAAATCAAATAGAACATATTTTGAATTCTGTACAATGAGAAATTTGATTCGTAGTGAAGACTGGTCAGATTAGTCAAATAGTGAAACAGGGGAAACTTTAAGAAAAATCTGGTATTGATTGGCCAAACCTAAAATTCTGAAAATTTTATGGATGGAAGATATATGAGTCTATATTCAGGGAAAATTAACGTCAATTGATTTTGAGTTTTGTAGCTCTAGTTATAAATAATTTAGTGACTATTGCTCAGGAAAACAACTTGTAGTGAATATGTGATTTTGTTGTAAACATTGATGAAACTATTTGAGTTGCTTATAAGCTATTGCTGAAATTGATGTACAAGATAAATATATATATGTGTGGTAAAGCCGAATGGCTAGTGTGATATATGTATGAGATATATATCTGTGGTAAAGCCGAATGGCTAATGTGAAATATATATGAGATATGTATATGTGGTAAAGCCGAATGGCTAGTGTGAAATATGTATGAGATATGTATATGTGGTAAAGCCGAATGGCTAGTGTGAAATATGTATGAGATATGTATATTTGGTAAAGCCGAATGGCTAATATGAAATATGTATGAGATATGTATATGTGGTAAAGCCGAATGGCTAATGTGAAATATATATGAGATATGTATATGTGGTAAAGCCGAATGGCTAATGTGAAATATATATGAGATATGTATATGTGGTAAAGCCGAATGGCTAGTGTGAAATATGTATGAGATATATATATGTGGTAAAGCCGAATGGCTAGTGTGAAATCTGTTTGAGATATGTATATTTGGTAAAGCCGAATGGCTAATGTGAAATATGTAGGAGATGTGTGTATATTGTGCCCAAATGACCAAATGTGAAAGGTGTGTATTATTAGATATTTGATGAGGCAAATGAATTACAAATATGACAGTCGATGTGAATGTTGTAACATGTGATTAAATGTACATGAAACTTGGAAATATATTCCGGGTAAGACCCGATGACTACGTGTGGAGATTATGTCCGGGTAAGACCCGATGACTACGTGTGGAGATTTTGTCCGAGTAAGACCCGATAACTACGTGTGGGGACTATTCGAGCTAAAGGTTTCGCTGAAGATTTGAGTAAAGCATAAGATTATACGACTTCACAGTAACAATTGGTAATAAATACGTTCAATGCGTTAAGTTGGTCAGGTATGTATTTTGAGATTATATTTAAGCTTGATTTGGACTAAATCACAAGGTCGTTATGTGATGCATATGTGAGTAAAGCAATAAGACTGTTCTATGATTATTGTGCATTTGGTCAATGTGGAAAGTTAGGTGAAAATATGTAATGTACCTATGTTTATAAGAGATCACTATTAAGTGAGAATTTATCTGCCTATTATATATGATGAGATGTGCATATTTGGTAAAGGGATGGTATGCCCGAAGGAAGAGTGAAATAAAAATACGAACAACTATGTTATAATTTGATTGTTATATGTTGACACTGCTTAAAACTTACTAAGCATTGTAATGCTTACTCCGTTTACTTTGTTTCCTCTGTTTTATAGATCTCATTTGGAAGCTACTGCTCGGGGATCATCGACAACTAGTCACACTATCACTATCCACCGTTTCGTCTTCGCTATGTTTTGGATTATCTTATGGCATGTATAGAATAGACTAGTAGTGGGAGGATATTTTGGTTAATGTATATAAGCTATCGAATATGACATCTTTTGAATGTTTACTTTTATAAGTTTTTTTTTTTTTTAAAAATTTTATCTCTGGTTGTGTCTAGCAATTATCCAATTGAATGATCTTTACTTCAAGAAAATGAAAAAAATTTTTACTGTACTGATATGAGTTTCAAGTCCGGTAATGCCCCTTTACCTATTCCGGCGACGGATACGGGATAGGGGTGTTACATGTAGGGCCGGTACGGGTGGAGTGTAGTGGTTGGTTATAGGCTGGGTTGGGCTTGCATAATGAATATGTCTGTTTTGTTCTGGAATGGGCCTATGGGCCATATTGTTATCTGAAAAGGGGCTAAGGCCCGTTTCTTCAGATTCTCGAAAAGGGCTTGACCCGATACCATTATTATCTGAATATGGCTTAGGCCCAATGGGCTTGAGCTGACTTGGCCTTTGGATGGGTTTTCCATACAGACTGAGTTTTCCAAACTCACCCCCCTTTTCTCTTCCATCCTTCCAGGTGAGCCCTAGTTGGTTGGAGCTGGGCGAGATTCAAAGTGGCCACGAAGATTAAATTTCTGGTTTTTTTAAATAATTTTCAATTATCTTCCTTTTAAATTTCGCATTTATTTTTTATTTTTTATATTTTGGTTAAAGTTGTAATAAGGCCGCTCTATTATTTTTATTTTGGGTTTTTCAATTGGTTAGCTCTAGGGCGCATTTTATAAAAGTTACTTATTTTCAAAATATCACGATAACCGAGCAAAGCTTCCGCAACGTAAATGTTTTCAAAGGAAATAAATATTTTAAATAGACCTAAACTTAATTTGTTGTTCGTGGACAAGTAGTAAGCTTAAAGTGTGGCAATGGATGTGTGCATGTCTAGGATTGGATCATGGAAGAGCTAGGTACTTAAGCAGTCTAATTGACTTACCTCCTCTTTTCTTGAATCCTACCTGGTGCGCAGCTTCCATTCACTTTAATTTAAAACGAAAATGTTCTTTAAACACTAAGAAAGATTTTAGATAAAACATGTCTTCTCTAATAACGCTTCAATGTGACATGCCAAATTCGGTCGTAACATTTAGGCCGGGTTTGGGGTGTTACATTTAGTGGTATCAGAGCCCGGTTACAACAACTCGGCTGTGGATTAGGGTCCGAAAAGTTTTTCGAAAAACTTTGCTAAACTTAGGCCCAAGAAGGGTATTTTGGAAATGGTTTTGGAAAATTCTTTTCAAAGATATTTTACAAGGTAGACATGTTTTAAGCTTCAACCTTAAAGTGGTTTAAGTTTTTCTAGGTTTTCGAAATTTGATAACTGAAGAAGTGGCACACTGAATCCCAGGCACCAAGTTTGTAAGTATTTTTATTCTGTACTGTTCTGAAATATTGTTATACTAGTACAGATAGTACTGACACCCTACTATGATTCTGTAGTTAGGGTAATACTAAAACTGTAGAAACTGAGACAGTAGGGAAAACTGAAAACTTTAGAAGACTGAGACTGTAGCTAGGATACGATACTACAAAAACAAGAACTTTAAAATACTCTTTATGCATAGGACATCTGTATAAATACTGAAATTTTTGAATCGAGATCTTGGTAATTATTGTTATGCATGTGCCGGGCATGTGATCACTTAAGTGAATTTCGGCAAGGGCCTTAAGGAGGTTGGGCCGATTGTTTTAGTTGATATTAGGGTTATGTTCTTTTCTTTTTCTGTCTTGGAGAATTAGGGTTAGCCACCTGAAAGCTTTCACTGCCATTCATCTTTTCTGAGTTTTCACAAAAGCCGAAAACGCAAATTCGTTCTCCTTCGTGCCGATTTCTTCTTCCTCTATTTCATCCATTTTCTTTCTTCCTTTTTTCTTTTTCTTCTAGCCAAAACCTTCTGATCACCTTACTCACCTCCTCTGTCGATCCCATCCTCCACAAAACCTCCATAGCCGATTACTATAAAAGCCGAAATCCCGAAAACTCACTTCTTGTGCCGATTTCTCCAAGCCAAAATCCTTCAGTTATTTTTGTTCTTTTTGATCAACTTTCATATTATCTAAACCCTTAGTATCTGTCAGCAACATTACTTCAAACTTATAGCCTCAAATCGTCATCTTCTTCATCACTTAAAAAGCCGAAATACCATAGATTTAGGGACTTATAACCGAAACTTCAGATCTCCTGGATTCGATTTCTACTATCGTTTGGAGGATAGATCTGCATCAAATTTGTGTAGAAATCAAAGAGGAATAAGTGGTAAGTGCTCATCACCTCAGATCTAGTCTTATTTTACAATTTAGAAAAGCCGAAGTCCCTAAAATCTAGGGAGGCTATTGATTTGGGCATAGGGCTTTAAGGGTCATTAACCGACGATTTCTTTTGGTGATTAGCGTCTTCTAGAGGTCTGATCGAAGGCTTGGAACTTTGGAACAACTAGACTTAGATCTAGTCATTGGTTTTCGGCAAAAAGGTAAGATTCTAAAGGTTTTAGGGGCATGGTACGAATATGGGTTGCTGAATATTGGGATTGGTTGTTGTGGGTTGCAATCTAAGAATTGTGGTAAAAAATTGTAGGACATCGTAAGGGATCTCAATAGCAGTCGTCACGAAGTAGGTGTGTATCGAACACCCTCTCATAGTTCAATTTGGCAAAAGCTGAAATACCGAAATTTCGGCATTTCGTGGGCTTGTGAGAGTGCGAGTGCTCACAAGACGTTTAGAAATCATTAGATCTGAAATTGCAAAGTGGTAAGTTAGCCATGTGTGAAATTTCGTGCACTTTGGTAATTGGGCCTCGATGACTAAAACTGGGCCCAATAGGCTTACGGGCCCATACGAGAAAAAAAGGATAATAAAAAATAGGCAATAAGTATGTTCTGTTAGACTGTGGAATCGAAACTGCTTAAACCGGTAAACTGGTCATAAAACTTGAACTAAATGGGCTTAAATTGCTAGTGGACACTGTAGGGCCCATTAGGGGTTTTAGGGTCCAATGGCTAAAATTGTGAAATTGAGATAAATAAATTACTGCGATGACAAATGGGCTAGTAAGGACCGTAACATTCATGAGAACCCTTAAAACTGATAAAACTACTGAAATACATGTATTGGTGGAAAGTTTACAGTTTTACCCCTAGGAGAAAAATTACTGATATGCCCCTAGGGTTAAGGTTGACCTGAATGCATGTTTGACTGTTGCTATTTACTGCATGCCATGTTATTATTATCTGATGCATGGGACTGGGTTATTGATGGAGGAAGTACTGGAAATGGCTTGACCACGTCTTGGGGCTTTGCCTCAACTTATCGATATCTGAGCGACAATCTTTGCAATCTGTGGAGTGTAGAAATTTGGGTGGGTTGAGCTATTCCCCACATGGAGTGTAAGGCTAGTATGGGTGGAGTGTAGCGGTTGGTTATAGGCTGGGTTGGTCTTGCATAAACGAATATGTCTGTTTTGTTCTGGAATGGGCCTATGGTGTAACGCCCCTTATACGTGTTCCACATCGAAACAGGGTACGAGGCATTACCAGATCATAAAATATATCATTAAACGAAACTGAAATAGAAATATGTCATCCAAATAGATAATGTATCATTATAACATATGTCTTGATCAATATTAGCCAACTTCAATGGCTTGTACAAAATAATTTGGTTAAATAATGTAACCAATATTTTAAACTTAGGCAATTATGACACGTAACAAAATAACGAAGCCTACTATACATGCCATAATTCAAAAGAAATGTTTAGTTCAAATACCCAAAAGTATTGATAGTGTGGCAGATCTTCAACGATCCTTACCTCCCGAGCAATGCCGGACGACACTATAAGACAAAAGAGAGAAAAGAAAGTAAGCTTATATAGCTTAGTAAGTAAGTATATAAATAATAATTAAAGAATATAATATGTTTACACATTAACTCAAGTGTATTTACTTTTAATTTCAATATTTACTCCACTTTGATTGGGCTGTCTCTCCTGCATCATGTTCACTAAATAAACCATAACTCGAGTTACAAAACTTGAAATTTAAATCTGTAAAATTTTCCTAAAACTAGACTCATATAAATTCTTACAAATATTTTTCTAGAATTTTTGGTCCAGCCAATTAGTACATTTTATTAGTTAAAGTTTCCACTATTATATAGCTCGACTAATCTGACCTCTGTTCACTACGAGTTGAATTTCTCCCAGTACACAATTCAAATAGTCATGAAACATTTTAATTTAAAACTAGACTCAATAAGGAATCTAGACATGTAAACTATATTTCTTAATTATTGTTTTACAAGTTTTAATGATTTATAAAAGTCAGAATAGGGGATCACATAGTCAATCTGAACAAGTCACACACAAATATAAATATCTCAAAATATAGAGTTCCTTTGCTTGCTCTGTTTCTTTTATATGAAAATAAACTCATTGAACTTTAATTTCATATCTCATTCAGCCTCTAATTAAATTTATACTATTTTTGGTGATTTTTCAAAGTCACGTCACTTCTACTGTCCAAAACAGTATTATTGCAAATTCACTCTTTCACACTTTCCTTGTATTAACCTCACTTAGCATACATATCACAATTCATTTTCACCACATTTCATACAAGTATAAGTCCATGATTACAATGCCACCATAAAATTATCCCGTTGAACAATTCGGATCAATCCTCGATACTTGATGGTTTCAGCATACTGCCCCACTATCATATTTCATGTAATTCGGCTCTCTTGTACACATGGTGAACACTTAGTACCACCCATGTGACCTAGTCAGTTTATCTCGTAGCTCTCTTGTCTACATGGTGTCCTTCACTTGGAATCACACATGCAACCTAGCTACATTTATCTCTCCCGTAGCTCTCTTGTCTACATGGGATACATCCCGTATCACACATGTGACCTAGCTACCACATAGTATCTCGTAGCTTTCTTGTACACATGATGTGCACTCAGCACCATACGTGTGACCTAGCTACGCTCCATCTACATTATTCAATCTTTCCAAATGTTCAACTGAGATTTCTCTTTCTATTACTTATTTCCATTCCTCCAATAGTCGATTTATGCTTCAAAATTAGCTAAAATACATATAATAGGGTGAAATATAAAATGTAAATGAAGTTAATGTATTATTTACATACAAACTTACTTCGGTGCAAAATATAGAAATTTTGCAATTTAGTTCAAAACCTTTTTCTTCCCCCGTTCGATATCGATTCCACGCCTTTCTTGATCTATAACAACACATTTAGCTCATTTAACACTCATACTATTTATTTCAATCCAAAAATCACATTATGGAAAAATTACATTTTTGCCCCCTAACTTTTACAAAATTATGATTTTGCCCCTAGGCTCGGAAATTTAATTTCAGCCCTTATTATTATGTTTTATGACATGCTGATCATTTTTCCCTTCTATGACAACGTCAAATTCTCACTCTATCACATAGTTATAAACAATAGGTATTTTTACCAATTATGCCGTTTTGCTCGTTTTCGCTAAAAATCGCTTAGAAAAGATCGTTCTCTTCACTTCAAACATTTATATTCTACCATCAAACATCAAAATACATGCATATCATTCATGGGTAAAATTTTAAACATAAACCCTAACTCGAAATAATGGTAGAAATAGGTAGACCGAGCTATGAGGATTTCAAAAATGTAAAGAACATTAAAAACGGGGCTTGAATGCACTTACTATTGAGGTTGAAAGCTTGGGAAAAACCCTAGCTATGGAGAACATGTAAGTTTCGGCCAAGCTTGAATGAAGATGAACACATTTTTGTGTTATTTTTCCCATTTTATTCATTTAATATACAAATGACCAAAATGCCCTTACTACTAAACTTTCCTAAAATTCCATCCATGTCCTAATTTTTGTCCATATAAAGTATAATGGTCTAATTTCCATTTAAGGACCTCTACTTAAAACCCCAATTTCAATCAAGTACTTTATGAACTAGAACACACATTTTTTTTTACTTACTTCAATTTAGTCCTAAATATCAAATTAAACACCCAATGGATAAAATTTTGCGACGAAATTTTCACACAATTATGAAATCATAATATAAACACTAAAACTTAATCAAAATAATTTCTTTCAACCTCGAATTCGTGGTTTCAAAACCACTATTCTGTTTTGGCCCTAAATCGGGCTGTTACAACTCTCCTCCCTTTAGGGATTTTCGTCTCTGAAAATCTTACCGGTAAAGAGATTTGGGTACTGTTTTCTCATGGCTTCCTCCGGTTCCCACGTAGCTTCTTCTACTCGATGTCTTTGCCATAACACTTTTACTAAAGCTATACTTTTCTTTCTCAACTGGTTTACTTCTCGAGCCAAAATCTTAATCGGTTCCTCATCATAGGTCAAGTCCTATCAACTCTCAATTTCTGTTGGAGAAATCACATGTGAAGGATCAAAATGATAACGTCGGAACATTGATACATGAAACACGTTATGAATTCTTTCTAACTCTGCCGGTAAGGCCAACCGATATGCCACTGGTCCAATTCTCTCAGTAATCTCGTACGACCCAATAAAACGCGGACTCAACTTGCCTTTTCGGCTAAATCTCAGAATCTTCTTCCATGGTGACACCTTCAAGAACACTTTATCACCTACCTGGAATTCAATGTCTTTTCTTTTTAAATCTGCATATGACTTTTGTCGATCCGAAGCAGTTTTCAAGCAATCACGAATTACTTTTACTTTCTCTTCGGTTTCTTTAACTAGATCAACTCTGTGAATCTGTTTCTCACTAAGTTCGGTCCAATATAAAGGAGTCCGACACTTGCGACCATACAAGGCTTTGTACGGTGCCATCTGTATACTTGGCTGAAAACTGTTATTGTAGGCAAATTCAACCAAAGATAGATATTTCTCCCAACTGCCTTCAAATTCTAAAACACAGCATCTAAGCATATCTTCGAGTACTTGGATTACTCTTTCCGAATGACCATCTGTTTGTGGATGAAACGCGGTACTATTCAATTTTGTACCCAAAGCTTCTTGTAACTTTTTCCAGAATCTTAAGGTAAACCTCGGATCTCTATCTGATATTATAGACATAGGTACCCCGTGGAACCTCACAATTTCAGCAATATATAATACAGCTAATTTATCAAGTGAGTAATAGGTACGTACCAGTATAAAGTGAGCCGAATTTGTTAACCTATCAACCACTACCCAGACAGCATCCTTTTTTTTAGGAGTCAGAGGCAAACCAGTTACAAAATCCATGGTAATCCTATCCCATTTCCACTTAGGCACAATTCTTGGTTGGAGTAATCCACAAGGCACTTGATGCTCGACTTTTACTTGTTGATGATCAAGCGCTTGGTTATAAATTCAGAAATGTCCCTTTTAATGCCTGGCCACCAATATAACTTCTTTAAATCATTATACATTTTTGTGCTACCAGGGTGAACCGACAAACAACTACTGTGCGCCTCATGTAATATTTTCTGAATCAATTCATCATTTTTCGGTACACATATCCTGTCTCGAAACATCAAACAGTCATCCGGTCCAACTCAAAAATTTGAGTCGTAACCCGATTCGCACTGAGTTCTCTTGGTTTGCAACTCACTATCATTCTTTTCAGCATCACAAATTAGCTGGAGAAATAACGGTTTAGCCCTCATCTCTGCTAAGATTGACCCATCATCAGACAATGCTAACCCCGTATTCATGGCTCTCAAAGTAAAAAGAGATTTCCTACTCAAAGCGTCAGCAACTACATTCGCTTTTCCCGGATGATAATCAATCATTATCTCATAATCCTTCAATAATTCAAACCATCTCCACTGTCGCAGATTCAAATCCTTTTGATTCATCAAATACTTCAAACTTTTGTGAGCGGTAAAAATTCGGCATTTTTCACCATACAAATAATGTCGCCAAATCTTCAAGGCAAAGACAATAGCGACCAATTCGAAATCATGTGTAGGATAGTTCTTCTCATGCAGTTTTAATTGTCTCAAGGCATAAGCTACCACTTTACCCTCTTGCATTAGTACACATCCAAGGCCTGTCAATGATGCATCACTATAAATTACGAACTCCTTCCACAGCTCGAAATTGTACTAAAATTGGTGCTTCAGTCAATCATGCTTTCAGCTTTTCAAAACTCTGCTAACATTTATCAGTCCATTCAAACTTAACATTCTTTTGCAGCAACTTAGTCATTGGAAAGGCAATCATCGAAAATCCCTCGACAAAGCGTCTATAATACCTGGCCAAGCCTAAAAAGCTTCTAACCTCGGATACATTCTTTCGTGATTTCCAATCAACGATCGTGGAAATCTTGCTTGGATCCACCCGAATACCATCACCTGAGACTATATGTCCCAAAAATCTGACTTCACGAAGCCAGAACTCACTTTTACTAAACTTAGCAAACAATTTATTTTCTCTCAAGATCTGCAATATGGTTCTCAAGTGTTCGGCGTGCTCAGATTCATGCCGAGAATAAATTAGAATGTCATTTATAAACACTACTACAAACTTATCTAATTATGGCCGAAAGATTCGGTTCATCAAGTCCATAAATATAGATGGAGCATTTGTTAGGCCGAAAGGCATCACAAGGAACTCATAATGTCCATACCTTGTCCTAAAGGTGGTTTTCGGCACATCCGACTCCTTAACTCTCAACTGGTACTAACCGGACCTCAAATCGATCTTTGAAAACACTGTGGCCCCCTTTAACTGATCAAATAAATCATCAGTCCTCAGCAACGGGTACTTGTTCTTTATAGTCACCTTGTTGAGCTGACGGTAATCAATGCAAAGCCTCATTGAGCCATTTTTATTCTTTACGAACAATACGGGAGCACCCCAGGGAGAGAAACTCGGTCTCACAAATCCCTTTTCTGTTAACTCTTGCAACTGAGCCTTCAATTCTTTTAATTCAGTCGGAGCCATTCTATATGGAGCAATCGAGATCGGTGCAGTACCCGGCAACAAATCAATGGCAAACTCTATCTCCCTGTTCGGAGGCAATCCAGGCAATTCCTCTTGAAATACATCTGGAAATTCACAGACTATCGGTACTGATGCAAGCTTCAATTCAGACAGCTCAGTATTCATTACATAGGCCAGATAAGCTTCACATCCTTTCCTCATGTATTTCTGTGCAGACATGTGCGAAATCGCCATAGGCAATTTATTTGATTCATCTGTTTCAACCCACAGAGTTTCACCATTTTCACATTTCAACTCTAGTGTTTTCTGTTTACAATCTACCTTGGCATCACACAATGTCAGCTAGTCCATTCCCAAAATAACGTCAAACTCATCAAATGGTAACAACATCAGATTAGCCAGAAAATAGTGACCTTGAATCATTAATGGGCAATTCTTGCAAACCTTATCAACTAGCACATATTGGCCTAAGGGGTTCGACACTTTAATCGTAAATTCAGTAAACTCAACAGGCAACTTTTTATTAGATACTAAATTCATACAAACATAGGAATGAGTAGACCCGGGATCAATCAATGCAATAACAATAGCATCATAGAGAGAAAATGTACCGGTAATCACATCGGGAGATGATGTATCCTCTCGGGCACGTATGGCATAAGCTCTAGCTGGCGCTCTAGCTTCTGATCTCGCCGTTGAGTCTTTCATTACAATTTTACTGCTAGCTCCACCTCCAGTATTTCTCGATGGTCTACCTCTGCTAGCAGCAGTGCTCTGTGTGGCACTCTAAAATTTTTCTTCTTTAACTTTCTCCGGACAATCTCTGATAAAATGCTTGCGAGAACCACACTTGAAACAAGCTCGCTCGTTTTCCCAACACTCACCAAAATATTACCTACCACATTACTGACATTCGGGCTTTCTAGATCGCACATTACCCACACTTGCCACTGAAGTAGCTTGAGCTTTAGACCTCGAATATGCCCTACCACGATCTCTGTGTGAATCCCCAGTTGAAACTATCATTCAAGGGCTTGTCTCTTTTGACCTCTTTGATTGAGATTGAAATGACTTGCTTATCGACCTCTTTCTGACATCTCGAGCCTCAATAGCATCTTTTCTTTTTTCTTTGTTCAATTCTTCGGTTTTAAGAGCTCGGTCAACCAATACTACAAATTCTTTCAGCTCCAAAATTCCCACAAGCACTTACAAATTCCTCATTTAGCCCATCCTCAGACCTTTTACACATAATGGCCTCGGTGGACAGACATTCCTGGGCATACTTGCTGAGCCTTACAAATTCGCGTTCATACTCTGCCACAGACATCTTACCCTGCTTCAATTCAAGGACCTCCTTCCGTTTTTGATTAATAAATCGTTGACTTATGTATTTCTTTCTGAATTCATCCTGGAAGAAATCCCAAGCAACCCTTTCTTTTGGCACCACTACTACCAAAGTCTTCCACCAGTGGTAGGCTAAATCTCTCAAAAGTGATACAACACACTTTAAGCACTCCTCGGGTGTACATGAGAGCTCATCAAATACACGGGTAGAATTTTCAAGCCAAAACTTCACTTTCTCGGGATCATCATCTATCTTTGCTCTAAATTCTTCGGCCCCTTGTTTTTGAATCTTGTCAACCGGAGGCTTGTTCGGTCTTACCAAATCTATGCCTTGAGCAGCTATAGGAACCGTCTGAGGTATGGGAGGGGGTGGAAGAGGTTGAGCATTTGGGTTTGCTCGAATAAACTCAGTATACCAATTGTTCATCATTTGGAGAAAGGCATCCCGAGCCTCATATCCCTGTCTTAATGTCTCAGATCTACTTTCTACAGGCGCGGTCCCTTGTGCGGGAGCCACGCATTACTAAAAGATCATCACCGCAGCCCATCAAAGATCCATTACTATATTAAAACAAAACACAGTTTAGAATAATCAGGAGTCACCACACTATCACAGTATATTTATGGCATGTATAGCTAGACTTTTACACACACTATATTAGTTCGAGAACCGATTAAACCATAGATCTGATACCACTAAATGTAACGCCCCTTACCCGTGTTCCACATCGAAACAGGGTACGAGGTATTACCAGATCATAATAAATATCATTAAACGAAACCGAAATAGAAATATGTCACCCAAATAGATAATGTATCATTATAACATATGTCTTGAACAATATTAGCCAACTTCAATGGCCATGAAACATCTTTCATTTAACACTAGACTCAATAAAGAATCTAGACATATAAACTATATTTCTTAATTATTTTTTTACAATTTTTAATGATTTATAAAAGTCAGAACAGGGGATCACATAGTCAATCTGAACAAGTCACACAGAAATATAAATATCTCAAAATATAGAGTTCCTTTGCTTGCACTGTTTCTTTTATATGAAAATTGACTCATTGAACTTTAATTTCTTATCTCATTCAGCCTCTAATTAAATTTATAATATTATTTACCATTTTTCAAAGTCACGTCACTGGTACTATCCAAAACAGTATTATTGCAAATTCACTCTTTCACACTTTCCTTGTATTAACCTCACTTAGCATACATATCACAATTCATTTTCACCACATTTCATACATCACAAGTATAAGTCCATGATTACAATGCCACCATAAAATTATCCCATTGAAAAATTCGGATCAATCCTCGATACTTGATGGTTTCAGTACACTGCCCCACTATCATATTTCATATAATTTGGCTCTCTTGTACACATGGTGAACACTTAGTACCACCCATGTGACCTAGTCAATTTATCTTGTAGCTCTCTTGTCTACATGGTGTCCTTCACTTGGAATCACACATGCAACCTAGCTACATTTATGTCTCCTGTAGCTCTCTTGTCTACATGGGATACATCCCGTATCACACATGTGACCTAGCTACTACATAGTATCTCATAGCTTTCTTATACACATGATTAGCTTTCCGAATGTTCAACCGGGATTTCTCTCTCCATTACTTATTTCCATTCCTCCAATAGTCGATTTATGCTTCAAAATTAGCTAAAATACATATAATAGGCTGAAAGATAAAGATGTAAATAAAGTTAATGTATTATTTACATACAAACTTACCTCGGTGCAAAATATAAAAATTTTGCCATTTAGTCCAAAACCTTTTCTTTCCCCCGTTCGAGATCGATTTCACGCCTTTCTTGATCTATAACAACGCATTTAGCTCATTTAACACTCATACTATTTATTTCAATCCAAAAATCACATTATGAAAAAATTACATTTTTGCCCCCTAACTTTTACAAAATTATGATTTTTCCCCTAGGCTCGGAAATTTAATTTCAGCCCTTATTATTATGTTTTATGACATGTTGATCATTTTTCCCTTCTATGACAACGTCAAATTCTCACTTTAACACATAGTTATGAACAATAGGTATTTTTAACGATTATGCCGTTTTGCTCGTTTTTGCTAAAAATCGCTTAGAAAAGATCGTTCTCCTAACTTCAAACATTCATATTCTACCATAAAACATCAAAATACATTCATATCATTCATGGGTAAAAATTTAAACATAAACCCTAACTCGAATTAATAGTAGAAATAGGTAGACCGAGCTACGAGGGTTTCAAAAATGTAAAGAACATTAAAAACGGGGCTTGAATGCACTTACTATTGAGCTTGAAAGCTTGGGAAAAACCCTAGCTATGGAGAACATGTAATTTTTGGCCAAGCTTGAATGAAGATGAACACATTTTTGTGTTATTTTTCCCATTTTATTTCATTTAATATACAAATAACCAAAATGCCCTTACTACTAAAATTTCTTAAAATTCCATCCATGTCCTAATTTTTGTCCATATAAAGTATAATGGTCTAATTGCCATTTAAAGACCTCTACTTAAAACCGCCATTTCAATCAAGTACTTTATGAACTAGAACACACATTTTTTTTTATATATTTCAATTTAGTCCTAAATATCAAATTAAACACCAATCGATAAAATTTACATGAACGAATTTTCACACAATTATGAAATCATAATATAAACACTAAAACTTAATCAAAATAATTTCTTTCAACCTCAGATTCATGGTTTCAAAACCACTATTCCGTTTTGGCCCTAAATTGGGCTGTTACATATGGGCCATGCTGTTATCTGAAAAGGGGCTAAGGTCTAGTTTACTATATTCTGAAAAGGGCTTCGGCCCAGTACCCGCTGTTATCTGAATAGGGCTTAGGCCCAATGGGCTTGAGCTGACTGGGGCTTTGGATAGGTTTTCCATACTCACTGAGTTTTCCAAACTCACCCCCCTTTTCTCTTCCATCCTTGCAGGTGAGCGCTAGTTGGTGGACTTAGAGCTGGGCGGGATTTAGAGTGGCCACGAAAATTAAATTTCTGGTTTTTTTTTTTAAATAAGTTTCAATTAGCTTCCTTTTAAATTTTACATTTATTTTTGATTATTTCTATTTTGGTTAAAGTTGTAATAAGGCCGTTCTATTATTTTTATTTTAGGTTTTTGAATTGGTTAGCTTTAGGGCGCGTTTTATAAAAGTTACTTATTTTCAAAATATCACGATAACCGAACAAAGCTTCCGCAACGTAAATGTTTCAAAGGAAATAAATATTTTAAATAGACTTAAACTTAATTTGTTGTCCATGGACAAGTAGTAAGCTTAAAGTGTGGAAATGGATGTGTGCATGTCTAGGATTGGATCATGGAAGAGCTAGGTACTTAAGCAGTCTAATTGACTCACCTCCTCTTTTCTTGAATCCTACTTGGTGCGCAGCTTCCATTCACTTTAATTTAAAATGAAAATGTTCTTTAAACACTAAGAAAGATTTTAGATAAAACACGACTTCTCTAATAACGCTTCAATGTGACACGCCAGATTCGGTCGTAACGTCTAGGCTAGGTTTGGGGTGTTACAGCTTAGATGTTAGTAATGCTTTTGCTGATTTAGGGGCTAGTATTAATGTCATACCCTATAAAATGTTTAAAC
This sequence comes from Gossypium arboreum, assembly GCF_025698485.1. Classification (NCBI taxonomy): domain Eukaryota; kingdom Viridiplantae; phylum Streptophyta; class Magnoliopsida; order Malvales; family Malvaceae; genus Gossypium; species Gossypium arboreum. The sequence goes on along the minus strand of NC_069073.1, from coordinate 26,842,402 downwards.
AACTAGGTCTTGGGAAACCCAAACAAACTAGGATGAGCATTCAGTTAGCAGATAAAACAATTAGATTTCCTAGGGGCATTAGAGAAGATGTACTCGTTAAAATTGACAAATTTATATTCCTAATTGATTTTTTTGTTCTAGACATAGAAGAGGATAGTGACGTGCCTTTTATTTTAGGAAGGCCCTTTTTAGCAACTGCTAGAACTATAATTGATATTGGTACAGGTGAACTCACACTTCGTGTGGGTGATGAAACAATCACTCTTCAAGCTCAAAATTCTACTAATACTGATCATGTGGTGCAACCTTCCTTGCAGGAAACACGTTCGAAAAGCATACATGAGCCTTGTTCAAGTAACAACAAAGGACCCATCTATTAAGAACGAAGGCTGCAAATCGAGAAACTCGATGAATGGCAGACACAGAAACTGAGAGCACACGATAGACCAAAACCACACCATGATGAGCTCAATGTTTCACCAAAACAACTTAAGATTAGAGACAAAGTACTATTAGATGCAACAGACCCTCGTATTGGCACTTCTGAACCTAATGGAGCAACCACTCTTACGGTACTTAGCATTTTTCCATATGGTACAGTCGAGGTAATTTATCAAAAAATTAGCACCTTTAAGGTAATCGTACCCATCTAAAACCTTATTTTGAGTTTGATAGTTGGAATAAGGAGTGTAACTCCTCGCACTACCATGACCACGCAACAGAGAGGTAAGTCGAGCTTAGACTATAAATAAGCGGTCCTCGAGAGGCAACTTGAACACTAATGGTGTTAACTTTTTTAAATTTTAGTTTTTAACATTTAAATCACTAACTGAGTACTTGAACACAAGTTTTTCAGAAACTACATGGCCAGGCACATGGGCGTGCCTTAGGCTGTGCTAATACCACGGGCGACAATGATGGCCGTGTGAAAAAAGAGCAAAAGCTTTCCCAACACAGGATTCAATATGCTGCCACGGCGGTGCGACATGGTCGTGGACAAAACTATCAAAACAACATAGGCGGGCGACACGCCCATGTTTAGAAGCTGTGGTTGAAACTGAGAAATTAACACGGGCATGCGACACGCCTGTACCCACCAGCCGTGCTCGAGACTGTGAAATTAGCATGGACATGTACATCCATACACGGGCGTGGGAGAAGCAAACGAAACAGGACATGGCCGTGCAACATGGCCGTGTGCACCAATACACCCAACGAACACGAGCATGAGCTGAATTTCAGACGCAGCCCAAATTTGAAAATCACAAAACACACACGGGCGTGCCCCACGGCTGTGTGCCCTAAAATCTATATAAACCTCTCACTATTCATCATCCCCTTCCCCAAAACTTAACCTTAATCGCCGAAATCATCTTCTCCACCACCGATCGGCCACCCCTAACCCTCTTCTCTTCTCCCATTTTTCTCCACTCTCTTTCCCCTCTCTCTTTTTCTCTTCTTGCGTGACCCACACGGCCCTACCACCCATGCCTGTGGCCGACCCCAACTGCACCCAAACTTCACGCCGTCGCTCCTCCGACCACCGGTCCCCTTCTAATAGTTTTCTCTTTTCTTTTACTTTCTTTGGATGCTTACTAACATGATAGTCCTAATTTTTATTCTTTTATTTACATATTGCTACTGATTGTACATATTATCATCCTCATTATTAGGATTTAGTTTACATACTTTGTCTTTTATTCTTACCATGCTTAGCTACTTCCATCTAGTTTGTTTTTAATTTAGTCATGCTATCACTTTGCCATTTGCCATAAAATCTCTATCAAGTTGATTGCTTTTGGTTGAGCCTTGTTAGTGTTAGTAATTTTAATTGCATTTGTTAGTTTAATTCATGGTTAACTCCTTTTTGAATTTGTTTATATCTTTTACAATCATCAAGATATAAGAGTAGTTCTTCTTGCAGGTTTGTCATGTTAAATCTACGCGGCAAGAAGATTGTTGTTCCTGCCTCGAAGAAATGCAAAGGAGCAGCATCCTCATCGGGTCCTACCACCGAGATCAGGCACCCATTCCTCCAATTTCCACTGGGACCACAGGAGGAGCTATTCCAAATATTACAGGTCTGCCCCTAGGTGTGGGCCGTTGCAATGACTGGGCTGCACTAGAATAAATCCAACTGGCTAACGCAGTTCGGGCCCTCCTGACGACTGACCCATAGGGGCTATTCTTTGAGATCATTGAGGCAACGTACCTCAAGCTCACACTCAAAGTCTATTCAACCTTCCACCTTCAAGTTGTTATGACAGAGTTCGATGATCCTAGAACAGTCCAGTTCTGTCTCGGTGGTTTAGTTTGCCAGTTGACCTTACCTGAGTTTGGAGTTACGTTACGACTATAAACAGAGGAGTTCATGGATGATGATTACTTCGCGAGCCTCTATCGCCACATCCACTACTCTCCTTCAAACTACTAGAGGGCCCTTGTCCCTGCTTCGGCCACCTATGACCCAGGTCACTCCAAGGCATCAGCTCTCACCCCATCCCTGTGATACATACACGCCATCCTAGCTCACACCCTGACAGGACGGCGAGAGAGCACCGGTGCCGTCAACACTCACGAAGCCTATTTCTTATAGAGCATGGCGAATAGACACGTCTTTGACCTTGCTTATTTCATCGCCCTTGCCATTCGCCATTAGACGGAGCGGCACAGGAAGGGAGTCGTATCCATTGGCCCTTATGTGACTCGCTTGGCACGGTACTTCGATCTCCTCAACACGGCGGCACAAGCATCCTCCTTCACTCTCATCAGTCAGACGCCCCCACAGGGCATCCCGAGTATGCTATATATGAGGATGATCGAGGGACGATGTGGATTTGAACCTCCTCAGTACCGCCTAGTCTAGTCAGCCCAGCAGGAGGATCTAATGGACATTGCCGATGATGTCCCTCTACCTCACGAGGATCCAGCCTCTTAGCCACCACCTATTCATTGTCCAGTTCATACGGCGGCTTTAGTCTCTGACCTCTCTAAGTGCTTCACTCGATTCGAGCAGTAATGTTTTTAGCGCTTTGATCACATTGATTCAACTCTACACCAGATTTGTCAATACCTTCACATCTCATCGCCGTCCCCACCTCGTGAACCATCTAGCGATGAAGATGTTTAAAGACTTTTTATGTTTTTATTTTTATTTTTTTAAAACTAATTTTTATTTTATTTTTCTTTTCTTTTAATTTTATTTCATCTTAGGTTTTATAGTTTATATTGAACAAATTATACTTTCGGCCATTTCTTTACGAGTAATCATGCTTCTTTATATTTCCTAAAGAGTTATTGATTCTATTGCAGTTATAAAGAGCTCCAAAGCTCACAATTACTTAGGAACTTGAAACTTCATTGAAAAAGGTTTTCCACGACTACCATGTCTTGCCCGACCACCACGATAACCTCTTCTCTGGGCACTGTGGTTGTGGAACCGAACTTCTACCACCACTAGAGTATCCTCCTCTAATCTCACACTTGCCTTAGCCGACTGCTCTCCATGAATCCAATTCTAGGATCCCATTGAACATTCAGGAAGTTTCACTTCTTTCCCTATCTTATGATTTTATATCTATAATATTCAATAATCTATATTTTACATTGAGGACAATGTACATCTTAAGTGTGGGGGGTTATTTATATCATTATTAGAAAAATCCCTGAATTTTGTCTTATTCTCACGTGAATCACTCATATCATTATTAGAATAAATTTTGATTAATTTATGATTTTTATTGATATGTCTTGAATTAAAACATAGGCATTTATGCATTGATTGTTAGACTTTAAGGAATTAGAGAATCAAGCATGATAAGTTGATTTTTGGGAATTAAAATTTTTAGGTTGTTCCTCCAAGTTTAGGTATTATCTTGAGTTGAAATTCATAAGTTAAACATCAAAAAGCCATAATTTTTGTGAGATCTTGAGCCTTTAGAGCATATATTATGTCTTTCATGGTCACTTTTATTGTTTCTTTGAGTGCGTTAATATCGAATTGTTATTCTAGAACTTGCTTGATTATGCATGTCAAGACCACACCTTTGATTTGATATGTTGAGATGATAAAGGAACTTAGGTTTAACCCACTCACTCCATAAAAGCCTACCTTCATCATTAACTTTAGTGAAACCCCTTGAGCCTAACAAGCCATTTATTGATTTACCCTCAATATTAACCCATAACCCATTATTGTTGAAATCCCCTCAATTAATTTGATCGCTATTTTTGTAGAAATTCGATTTAAATAAATTGCTTAGCTATGTTTTATTTTTGGCAAAGTTCTATAATATTTGACTTGTTCCTAAAAAAAAAAACACATATTAGTAGTAACTTTTTGAGCTTAAATATTTAATTCTATATCCCATAAAGAAAAGCTCAATTCTAGGATCTTCTAATTAGGAATGTAATTTATCAATTTGTAGTGTTTTTCTAGTTAGATAATTTTTCAATTCAATCTTGATTCTAACCTTCTTTTTCAAGCTTATAACCACACCCCTAACCAAATCCACGTTACAACCCTCTAAATACCTTTTGGTTGATGTATCATCTCAATATATAGTGGTGGAGATTTGATTTTCATGCAAGCCTATAGTAATAACTTTTCATATCGACTGTTGAGTGCTAAATTTCTTGTCCTTAAACACCTCGAGTGATTTGAGTGAATCTTTAGTGAGGATGTGAAACTCTATGATATTTTGAATCAAAGGTGATTACTTAGATGAGGGGAGACACCTATGTTTCGTGATAAAATGCTCAACTTGGAATGTTTGAAACTTTGATGTTCTTCGAGTTGAATTTTCAAAGTATGATTACTTATGGATTATTTTGAGATACTATTGATGAAAATTATAAGTTGAGAAGCATTTATTTTGATTGTGAATTGAGGATTTTGCTTGAGGACAAGCAAACGCTTAAGTGTGGGGGTATTTGATAAACTGTAATTTATACATATTATTATCCCATGCTTAGCATAATTTTTGGATGAATTATCCTTAGATTTGGTGGATTTGATGCTCCTAATCTTTTAATTTCATGTTTTATACTTAGGTGAGCATAGGAGAGCAAAAAGAGCGAGAAACGGGCCAAAAACGGAGAAAATGGGTCAACGTGGGAAATCAACACGACTTGGAATTCCTCACATGGGTAGTTCACACACTCTTGTCTATTTAACAGATTGCAACATGGCCTAAGCCACCTCACACGGACGTGTCCCTGTCGAGCCCAAGTCTAGTCCTATTCGGAAAAGGCCACTCTTAAGGGTTTTAAAGCATTCTAGAGCCTATATAAACACCCTAGGAGGTACTTAGAAAGGGGACAAGGAGTAGGAGGCATGGAATTACTCAAAGAAAGCCGATTGATCCATCTCAGAAGCCAGATTCACCTTCAAGACTGAAGATTTCCTTTTAATTTCCTTCAGGAGTTTTTGGGTTTTCTTTATGTTTTGTTATCATTATTCTTTTGAGATGTTTTCTTTTACACTTATGAACTAAATCCCCTAAATACTAAAGGGGAATGAAACCTAAGATGGATCTTCTTATTATTTTCTGAATTATATGATAAATATTTGACTTGTTCTTAATTATGAGTTCTTAATTCTTGCTTTAATATTCCAGGATATTGATTCAAGTATTGATGTGCTTATTTAGAGGAGCAAAAGTCCCTGTCTAAGAGTAGATATAACATAATTAAGCAAAGTTAATTGCATGCCTAGAGATAGGGTGACATAATTTTGCCGGATTGGGGTGAAACCTAATAAGAGAATCCATAGATCTAGTTAATGCAACACTAGGGGTTTTAATTAGAAAGAGATTTCAATTAATCAACCTGGGGTTGGACATTGTTAGTCTTGAGAGAGATAATAATATAAATTAGGGATTTCTAAGGATCAAGTCAAATGAATAAATCGTCTAATTCAGAGTCAATAACAAGTCAAGTCTAGGTGGATTTTTCCTTAGGTATGTCCAAATCATTCAGTTTTCCCAAAAGTTATTTCCCCAATTCACTTTCTGTGCATTCTTAGTTTAGAAATTAGTTTAGATAAAACAAATCCATTTATTTTTAGACTAGATAAAAAAAGAAAGTTAATACTAGTACTTTTAGTTCCTTTGGGTTCGACATTCCGGTCTTGCCATAAGCTATACTACTGTTCGATAGGTGAGCTTCCCTTTGTCGTGATAATAGTTAGTTTTCAAGGACTGTTATTCATAAATTATAAAACTTATCATGATTTTTTCACATCAATGAGTTAGCTTGTAATATAATTATAATGAAGTAGCTAAGTACTCTGAGGATTGTACCCAAGGAAGGCGAGCACTAAATTAATTCTAACTTACACATAAATAGATCTAATTAATACTTTAGTTAGATTATAGTATGAAAGATTAAAAGAAGGGTTTTTGGATAAATGATAATAAAATAATAAGAAAAGAAATAACGAAAATCAAATGAAAATTAAGAAATCATATAAGAGAATATATATCAAATCTAGGCATGAGTGATTAGCTCACTTTGGTATTTGTGATCAACTATCATCTCAAGTTTTATCGTTCAATCAACTAGTCAATACCCTAGCAGGATCTTCTGATATGTCCACTCAAATACTGAGTCAGTAAGAACTACTTATCTTTTGACCTCATAGTCCAGACTGATTTAGGGTTAAGGTTGTCACGGATAGGTCATACAAATTTTGGATTAATTCCTACTTCCTAGGGTTGTCAGGCCTAGGGTTTAAGTTCTTCCCTTCTTGAATAGCTCATCCGTTGAGAAATCCCTACAAAATAGTTAATTATTCATACGTTCACTTTCTATTGCCCTGTAAGAGGATTAGTTCTTCATGGATCTAGTAAACTGTAAAAACTTCGATGAAAGAATGAACATGATGAACAATTTCAAGAGTCATAGTTTAGAAGAAGCATATTGCATTAACTTTAAACGTAGAATCCTCACAGAGTTTAAGAATAATTTCAAAATCTATTTTCTTTCTGAAAGTAAATAATAAGAATGGAAATAAAGTCTAAACCCTAAAATAAAAGAAAAACTAAAGTTTAAAACTAAAGAGAAATTTATACAAAGGAAAAATGTGTATATAACATGCGTTAGCTGAGCCCATATATAGACTTAGGATGACCTTCATCCTTAACCGTAAGTCAGCTGATGTTCCTGAGTTTAAAGTTGGATTGTGTAGACCAAAACACCCTTGGCTCGTATTAATTTCCCATTTAGAGGTGATGTCGCGACACACTAGGTCCTGTGTCGTGACATTGAGGGCAATATGCTAACCTTTAGGGTGTCTTTAAGGGTATGTCACTGTAACGCCTCAAATTTTGGGCCTAGAAGTATTAGGTCTTGAGCATGGGAATAGGTAGAAGGCTGCACATAAATGCTTAGTTGTGCAAGTAAGTGGCACAACTGTGTATCTACTTTAGTGATAAAGTGTTCTGGGAGTGTCTGAGAAGTCTAGGGTTCAAGCCTTGGCTTGTGCAAAAATTTTGTTTCTTACTTGAATTAAACCTGTCTCTAGTTAGTAGGCTTCTTAAATAAATATGGGTATTTTACGACATAAAGAGCCTGCTGGTCTAGAGGGATATGTGGTGTGTTACCTATGCTAGAGAGGTTTGAATCCTGATGAAGGCAACTGGGTGTTTTATTTTGCTGCTCTTGCCGTATGAGTGGTTGAGCTTGACTGAAACTCTTCTGAGTTGAGTGGAGTTTGAATTGGTGATTGAGGAGATATTGATGGAGGGATTTTAGGAGGGATTTGGGGAGGAAATTGTGGGGAGTTGAGGGGAGAGGTAGTGTTGTGCCAAAATTGAACTTTGGGCACTAAAGAATTCAGCCTGAGTGGTATGCTTTTCATTTTTTTTTTGGTTTTACCTGTTCTTTTCTGCTTGAAGGCCGATTTGGTAGGGTTTCCATTCGATTATTTTTCTATTTCATCTATTTCATCTTTGACAACCATTTCTTTGGCCGAACACTTTCTCTTCTCCCCTCAACACAGTCGAGTCTTGGTCAAGTCTGAGCTTATTGTCCCTAGTGTTCTTCTATTAACCGATAGCCTCTCTTTCTCTTTCTTCCCTAATCAATTATTCTTTTGGCCGAATATACCTTTTTCCCCTCCTTCAATTCTTTTTGTTAATAGATTTCCTTTCTCTTCATCTTGCTATTGTGACCGAATACCCCCTACTTCTCTTGTCTGTTCGCCCTCAAACTGTTTCTCTTATCATATCTTTCTATTTCGTACCCAGGCCGAATACTTCATCTCTCTCTCTCCATTTTGTTTTTGGTTTGGAAATTATTCTCTGACAAATTGAACTTCCCGAGGAGTGAAGGGGTTTAGAAGTGTTACTTTCGTCACTCGATCGAAGGTAACTCTATTCTTAGTCAGCGTGTTCAACCTGAATATTTTGCCTTGCATTCTTGGGTGTAGGCCGAATGCTCTTTTCCTTACTTTTGGGTTCTGTGTTTCTGTAAGTTATCATATGTGGATTTAAGCCACGTGTATTAACAATACTGATTAATAAAATTTGCTTGTAATGCAGATATTCATCAAGGAGTTTGTAATCAACCTCGACAGTGGTTTAAGCAGGCTAAACCATGCTCATTTAAACAAGACAAGTATCAAAAATGATTTTTGGATAAGTGTTAAAAAGAGGGTGTTTAACCTTATGGGTTAAAGGACAGACAGAGTGTCTTAATTGAATATAGGTTTACTGCTCGTAGGCTTCTGCGCGTTTTCGCAAACAGGTGTGTAACAACACTACCATAATCGTAAATTGACAAAAGTCGAAATAGGTGACCGTTGATGCTACATGAGCGTGTGCTCGCTCATGTGGTAGTCGGTATACCTAAACATGGGCGTAAAATTGTTGAGGCCACCATGAACGATTTCATTGGCTTAGGCCGTTTTGGGCCATTTTGGGCCGAACTAAGCTGTGCGGGCCCCATAGACCTATGGGCCCCATATGGGTTAAACCCCATGGACATGTGGAGAATATTGGGCCAAGCTGTGTATCCACACAGCTAAGGCCATTTCTGGGCTATGTGGGCCACACGGGCGTATGGGCCTACATTATGGGCCTTGGGCCCATTTGTACAGTTTGATTGTTAACGTTACACAGGTCGCTTGAAATGACTGTGGACCTACTGTTGGGTGGATAAGTATGCCTAGACCCTAAATTAATTAAATGACTATTTTGCCCGTATGTGGTAAAATGACTGTTTTGCCCTTATGTGGTAAAATGACTATTTTGCCCTTATATGGTAAAATGACTATTTTGCCTTTATGTGGTAAAATCATTGTTTTGCCCTTATATGGTAAAATGACTATTTTGCCCTTATATGGTAATATGACTGTTTCGCCCTATGTGATGTATATATATGTGCGTGTATGACCGTATTTTTGCATGTTATTTAAACTGTAATAGATACATGTATGATTCTATGATATGACATGACATGACTGTATGATGCATTGCATGGGGATGGGTCTATATTAATTAGAGGAAGTGTACTGAAAGGCTTCAAGCCTAAATTATTGGTAGCCCAGCTGCATATTACCATTTAGTGCCGCAATCGGTGCTAATTCTGGAGTGTAGGCAAGGGTAGGTTGATTATATCCCCACATGGAGTGTAGGGTTGGACGGAGATGGAGTGTAGAGATTGGATGGGTAGGACTTGTATTCATTATCGCACCGACATCTTGTATCTATTATTTATCACATCAGGCCAAGGCCCAAACACATGACTGTTTCTGTATTGAGATGGGCTAAAGCTCAGACTGATATTGCCACTGTTACTAAAAAAGGCTTAGACCCAGACTGTGTTTGTTTTCTGATTGTTTGCTAATATCGGATTACACAATGAGTTTTCATAAACTCACCGATCTATTTATCTATACAGGTAATTCTCAATCTTAGACGGATTAGAGCTGCGAGAGACTTGGAGGTGGCCACACAACCGCACATGCCTTCGTATTCGACCTTTAATTAATAAGTAATTTAATTTGGGTATTTTGATGTAATAAGGCCTCTTTAAATTTTTAATCTTTAATTTGGGGTTTTAATTGCTTAGAATTATAACTGCTAGCAGTAAGATAAAACACATTTTTTCAAAAGACTGATGTTTTCCAAAAATATCGAAAATACGTAATTGTTTAAGAGCTTCCGCAAGAGACAACGTTTTAAAAATTAAAGACGTTTTAACATGAGTTACATTTTATGAATGACATGTTTTAAAAACATCATCAAGAATACGTAGCAAAGGTGAATATGGAAAAAGGATTTTCAACAATATTTCACTTTACGAAAAACACTCCTATGTGACATCGCCTGACTCGGCCATAACGTCTAGGCCGAGTTTGGGGTGTTACAGGCACGACATCCTCAGGCTATGTTGAGACGTTGAAGGTATTCTTGGGTTTCTTTAGGTCTACTCCATATGTTGCAACATCTAATGCTCCATGTTACAACCTAGCAACTAGTATTAAGTTATTATGGCTTTTAATGGTCTCCTGCACACTCAAAAAGTGTACTAGCTCACTCTTAAACCTCTTTCCGCCTTTAAGCTCAATAAAAGACTCAAATAACACATTTTATTGCACTTAACTAAAATTTTTGAAAGGTAAATAAAACATAACTAAAATGCTTATACATTGAATTACAACAAATCAAAAGAACTAAAGGAAGGTTATTACCTAATGGGTTTTCTGCGTGACCCAAATGATGAGGTGTAATCCTCACTTAATGTGAATCTAGATGAATCCCTATCATGAAAACGCCAATAAATAGAAGCCTTTTTGGTGATCTTTGATGAATGAAGCCTTTGTGATGACCCCTGATGATGGAAGCCATTATGATGATCTCTAATGAAGGAAGCCTTTGTGGCAACCCCTAATGAAGGAAGCCTTTGAGGCGATCCTTGATAAAGAAAACCTTTGTGGTGATCTTTGATGAAGGTTGCCTTTATGGCGATCTCTAATGAAGGAAGCCATTATGGAAACATTTGAAAGGAAATGCCTTCATGCACAGTCTAAAGAAATGTCCTTGCAGCTATCATTTGAAGGGAATGCCTTTTTGAAGGGAATGCCTTTGTGGTAAACCTTGAATAAAGAAACAGTAAGTATGGAAAACACAGAAGAAATAGTATGTAGTGTGATCTTGTAAGAAACGGCTTAATGTGAAATATTATGGCGAATCTTAGATAATATTGAGACATGAACAAGAGAAGCTAGAATGCGCTAGAGTTTGTGGTGAATTCAAAGTATGAGAAAAAAGGGACTTGAAGAGAAAATCTGAATGAAGGCTACGACTATATGGTAATAGATAAGAAATCATAGAGAAGGTTAACAAAGAACATAAGCTATGGGCCGATAGGGTGGAAAGAAATGTATAATAACTATGACATGAAGATGGTAATGGATAAGAAATCATATAAAAGGTTAACGAAGAACATAAGCTATGGACCGATAGGATGGAAAGAAATGTATAATGACTATGACATGAAGAATGAGAGTCTAGTGAGATACTCGCCAGAGACTGAACGAAAAACTTGGAACAATAATATCGTGAATGTAGATATCAGATGCATGTATTAACAATAAAGATAATGACGTTTAACTCACTAAGTTTTCCTGAACTTACCTCTATGTTTTATGTTACAGGTAAGCCAATTGAGAATGCACTAGGAGAGACAATGCCAGGGCTACACCAATGGACTTGCGAGGTAGGCTACTATGCATACAAAGTGAGAGTAGCGACGTATTTTAGTTTGTTAGATATAATGTGAATAAGCTATGAGAGTTTTTATAAGCCTTGTGTCGTATACAGAATGTTTTGGCAGTGTAAATGTAGCCAGAATTATTATTGAAGGCAAAATAAGCAAAGTAATTGAATTAAGTTATGGTATTTTCTAGTAAGTCCTTGTAATTGTAAATTCTACCACAATGATTGTAGTTATCTACGGTACATTGGAAACAAAAAATATATAGACTTTTTCATCTCTAATTCATGCAGTTTCTGAGTAATTGTTATCGAAATTCAAATTTTAATTATAAAATAATTAAATTACACTAAAATTATGAACATATTTAGTTTTAATTATTTTTATGATAAATCACAAAAATTTGATTTATTTTTTATAGTTTTGTACAAAGGGTGGAAATCGGCTCGACAGTCACCTTGAGAAGCTCGAACCATTAGGGCAATTTTTTATCAAGTAACCCAAGAGTATGACAAATTATTTTTTCAGCCAAGGGACAGTCCAATAATAATTACTAAACACATTTTATAATTAATTTTGATCCAACACAAATTGGGTAAATTTTAATTACAAGATTGATGAAAAGAAAGGGGTCTAGTTGTACTAAGTGAAGAGGATTGATCTACCAAGAAATTTGGCAGCCTAAATTGTCCCATCTAGCTAACCCAATCAACTATTTTAGTTGATTTTTATAATTTCAAATCAACCCTTAAACCTGTCTTTAATTTCGTTCATACTCCTCACTTTTTCAAGCTTGCTATTTTTAGCCAGAAACTAAAAATATCAAATTCAAGTCCAACCATCCCTCTTACCATGCATGGTTGGCCAAGGGAAGAGGGAATGCCTGCTACTTTTAGCTAATTTTAGCAGTCATATCCACCTATAAAAATCCCCCTTCACTCCCTTATTTCTCATCCCTCACTTCACATATCTTTCTCTCACATTTTCTCTCTTTCTTCCTTCTAGTTGCCTTTCAATTCCCTTCTTCCCTTGTTGATTTCCGCTCTTGATAAAGAGCTTGCATGCCTCTTGGGGTAGCAACAATCAAGTGCTCTTGAATGCCTTAGATCAGTAGAACTAGCAGAGAAGAGAAGAGCGCACTAGTTTGGCTTCGGAAAACCATCGAGATTTGTTTTTCTAGTTCCCTTCTCTTAATATTTGTTTTTAGTTTTGTTTTGATCATGAACATGAATATTTTTGTTGTTATTCTTCAATTAATAAAAATAACTTAAATTCCTTTCATGTTAGATTAATTGCGTTATATCCATTTAGATGATTAAAAATGTGTTTGTGCTATTATTAGGTCTTAGTAAATTGTTCAATTAAATAAAATCATGCTTTTGTTATACTTGCATTTTAATTTTAAGGTAACAATTAAATTAATTATTTAAATGAATTGGAATTGTAATTAATGGACATAATATTTAATTTGTGCAAGTTTAATCTTCTAAGGTAGTTGAGGGTTAAATTATTGACGGTATTAAACAATACATTAGCCTTGCATAACTTGCAAGATTATTGTGATTAAATTGTTTCAATATAGAGATATATTGTTACCTCACGGAATCATTTATTTGCTTATTAAAATTTGATTAATCTGATAAATTGACATAGAAATATGGTCAAGCGATTAATAGGTTCTAATAGGTAAGTATGTGCATTAGTTAGCAATTTACCGAGTTGTCGTGAAATTACTCGTAACAACATGAACACAACTTTAATTATTCTAAGTTAAAGAATAAAATTGATCGAACACATTTATGTCATTTTGATTAAACTCATCTTTTAGAAATTGTGCATTGGAATATTTTTTACTTTTTATTTTTCTTAGTTAAATTACTTAGTTAATTTTTAGTTTTTACAACACCTCTTCAAATTTTTCATCACCAAATTGTTTAAATTTGCATTTCATAAATATTTTCTTACACAGTCCCTGTGGGTATGATAACTGAACATTACTTGTCACTTTATTACTTGATATAGTTGTGCACACTTGCACATTTTCGCCAGTCCAATTTTTTGGCGCCATTGCCGAGGACTGATTTAAAGACATTATTTGTGAAATTGTTAATTTTTCATTTTGGCTATTTTTCTGTTCAACTTTAAATTAATTATTTTTTTGTGATTATTTTTGGTGTTTATGAGTATTGATTGAATCATTGACTTACTCCTCCCAGATCCTAAAATTGAATAGGTTTTTTTGACAAAGAAGAAGACAAGCAGCTTAGAGAATAACCGAAGAGATGAACCTTGAAAACCAAAATCAAGGAAATGAAGCAAATTATGCTTAAAATCCTATCCTTGTTGCTGATGATAGGGATTGAGCCTTGAGAAAGTACGTTGTGCCATTGTATCATGGGATTAATCTGGGTATTAGGAGACCTAAAATTGAGGTACAACAATTCGAGCTAAAACTAGTCATGTTCCAGAAGCTTCAAATAGTGGGCCAATTTAGTGGAATGCCTACTAAAGATCCTTACCTTCACCTCAGATTTTTTATGGTGGTGAGTGGTAACTTCAAGTTAGCCGGATTACTTGAAGATGCACTACGATTAAAGTTGTTCCTATACTTACTAAGGAAAAGAGCTCGAGCCTGGTTAAACTCATCGCCACCAAACTCCATCACCACATGAAAGAGTTAGCAGAAAGCTTCCTTATGAAGTACTTCCCACCTATCAATAATGCTAAGCTACGAAATTAGATCACTACTTTCCAATAGATGGATGATGAATCCTTGTATGAGGTATTAGAATTATTTAATGAACTATTACAAAGATGCCCTCATCATGGAATCCCATATTGCATCTAATTAGAGATATTCTATAATGGTCTCAATGTTCGCACAAGGATGGTAGTAGATGCTTCTGCTAATGTTTCTCTCATTTCTAAGTCTTATAATTAGGCATATGAAATCATTGAGAGAATTGCCAGGAACAATTACCAATGGCAAACCAATCGAGCAACATAAAAAAGTCGAGTCATAGGAATACATTAAGTGGACGCTCTCACTTCACTCGCATCTCAAGTATCTTTGATGTCGTCAATGCTAAAAAAATTTACTACTAATGCGTTTAATAAGTTTTCATCTCAGTCACCGAATCAATTCAAAAATGTAGCTTGTGTTTATTGTGGGGAAAGGCACTTGTTCGAAGAATGGCCATCAAACCCATAATTTTTGTATTACATGGGTAACCAGAACTAAAATTGAGGTAGGCAGGGATCAAACTCCAATTTTTATAAGCCATCTTGGAGAAACCACTTGAATTTCCCTTGGAGTAACCAAGGGGTTGGACCCGGTAACACTTACTCACAACCCAAACCAATTCGGCCATCTGGATTTACCTAACAAGTTTAAAAACCACCTCAAGCTGAATCGTCCAATGGCTTAGAAAACTTATTGAAGGAATTATAGAAAAAAATGATAACTTGATCCAAAGTCAAGCAGCCAAATTAAAAAACCTAGAAAACCAAATTGGCTAACTTGCAACTGAACTTAGGAACCAACCACAAGGTGTTCTACCTACTGATACGGAGAATCCAAGAAATTCGGGGAAAGAACACTGTAAAGCATTAACTCTAAGGAGTGGAAAGATGTTTAAGCCCAACACTGTCAATGTTGAAGAAGAGTCAGCTGATGCTCGAGATAAAGTGGAAGTTTAACCAAGTTTTGAAAATCTAGCTTCACTAAAACCAAAATCTGCAAAATCTGATAAGTTAACTTCTGACCTAGGTAATTATGATAAACTAACACCTTTGTTAGATGCAGAAGTGTCACAGCAGACGAAGTGCCAGTTTAAGTTAAGAATCCTCCATCGCCCTACCCTCAAAGACTTCAGAAGCAGAAACAGGAAGTCAAGTTCAAGAAATTCCATGACGTACTCAAGAAACTTCATATCAACATCCCATTGGTAGATGCTCTTATATAGATACCAAACTGCATAAAATTATTGAAGGATATCATGTTCAAGAAACAAAGACATGGAGAATTTGAGACAGTAGGTCTGACAAAGGAATGCAGCGTATATCTACAAGATAAACTATCCCCAAAGATGAAGAACCTTGGATGTTTTACCATACCTTACCATATTGGAGTATCTTATTGTGGTACGAAACTATGTGATTTGTATGCGAGCATGAACTTGATGCCCATGTCCATATTCAGAAACAATTATGCTTTAGTTAGCAGATCGATCTTTAGCACATGTAGAAGGAAAATCAAGGATGTATTGGTACGTGTAGAAAAAATTATTTTTCCTTTTGATTTTGTTATCTTAGACTTTGAAGTAGATAAAAAGGTGTCAATCATCCTACGAAGGTCTTTCCTAGCAACTGGAAGAACCCTTATTGATGTGTAGAAGGGCGAGCTTACGATGTATTGAGGACAACCAGGTAACATTCAATTTTTTTAAATCCATGTGATTTCCTGATGCAATTGATGAGTGTTCTGTAGTATCTGAGTTAGAAGATTTAGTTGTAGAATGGGAACTCAATTTTATTGAGGACCCATTGGAAGAGATCTTAATGCCAAACCCTCTAAGTGATGAAAAAGGGAGAAATATTTAGCCTTGTTAACAACAAATTAAAGGGGATTTTTTGTAATCTTGCTTTGAATCTTTAGAATTAGAGAGTAGAAATTATGTCCAACCAAAAGTGTCAATCAAGGAGCCACCTAAATTGGAACTAAAGGTACTTCCATCCCACTTAAAATATGTTTATTTAGGTAACGTTTCTACTTTGCAAGTGGTTATTTCAGCAGAGTTATCTAAAGAGCAGTAAGGGAAACTTATTTCTGTGCTAAAATAATTCAATAAAGCTATCGAATGGACCATAATTAGTATTCGTGGTATTATTTTATCCGTGTGCATCTACAAGATCATCCTAAAAGATGGTGAGAAATGGACAATTAATGGACAATAGAGACTAAACCGCATTATGAAGGATGAGGTGAAGAAGGAAATCATTAAGTGGATAGATGCAGGTATAATTTACCCCATCTCAGATAGTTCATGGGTAAGTCCGATCTAGTGTGTCCAAGGAAAGGAGGCATTATGATCATGGAGAACGAATGTAACACCCCAAACCCGGCCTAGACATTACGACTGAATCTGGCGTGTCACATTGAAGTGTTATTAGAGAAGTCATGTTTTATCTAAAATCTTTCTTAGTGTTTAAAGAATATTTCGTTTTAAATTAAGTGAATGGAAGCTGCGCACCAGGTAGGATTCAAGAAAAGAGGAGGTGAGTCAATTAGACTGCTTAAGTACCTAGCTCTTCCATGATCCAATCCTAGACATGCACACATCCATTGCCACACTTTAAGCTTATTACTTGTCCACGGACAAAAAATTAAGTTTAAGTCTATTTCAAATATTTATTTCCTTTGAAAACATATACGTTGCGGAAGCTTTTGAAAATAAGTAACTTTTATAAAACGCGCCTTAGAGCTAACCAATTTAAAAACCCAAAATAAAAATAATAGAGCGGTCTTATTACAACTTTAACCAAAATAGAAATAATCAAAAATAAATGCGAAATTTGAAAGGAAGCTAACTGAAACTTATTTAAAAAAAAACCAGAAATTTAATCTTCGTCGCCACTATAAATCATGCCCAGCTCCAAGTCCACCAACTAGGGCTCACCTGCAAGGATGGAAGAGAATGGGGGTGAGTTTGGAAAACTCAGTGTGTATGGAAAACCCATCCAAAGCCCAAGTCAGCTCAAGCCCATTGGGCCTAAGCCCTATTCAAAATACAGTAAATTGGGCCTTAGCCCCTTTTCAGATAACAGTATGGCCCATAGGCCCATTCCAGAACAGAACAGAGATATTCATGTATGCAAGCCCAATCCAGCCTATAACCAACCGCTACACTCCACCCGTACCATCCCTACACTCCATGTGGGGAATAGCTCCACCCACCCAAATTTCTACACTCCACAGTTGCAAGATTGTCGCTCAAATATCGAGAAGTTGAGGCAAAGCCTCCAAGACGTGGACAAGCCACTTTCAAGATTTCCTCCATCAATAACCCATCCCATGCATCGATGATAATAACATGGCATGCAGTAAATAGTAACAGTCAAACATGCATTCAGGTCAACCTTAACCCTAGGGGTATATCAGTAAATTTACTCCTAAGGGTAAATTTGTAAATTTTCCACCTATAAAGGTATTGCAGTAATTTTATCAGTTTTAAGGGTTCTCATGAATGTTACGGTCCTTACTAGCCCAATTGTCATCGTAATAATTTATTTATCTTAATTTCACAATTTTAGCCATTGGGTCCTAAAACCCCTAATGTGCCTTATAGTGTCCATTAGCAATTTAAGCCCATTTAATCCAAGTTTTATGACCAGTTTACCGGTTTAAGAAGTTTCAATTCCACAGTCTAACAGAACATACTTATTGCCTTTTTTTTATTATTTTACCCATATGGGCCCATAAGCCCATTGGGCCTAATTTTAGCCTATCGAGGCCCAATTACCGAAGTGCACGAAATTTCACACACGACTAACTTACCACTTTTTGATTTTAGATCTAATGATTTCTAAACGTCTTGTGAGCACTTGCACACTCACAAGCCCACGAAATGCCAGAATTTCGGTATTTCGGCTTTTGCTGAATTGAACTGCAAGAGGGTGTTCGATACACACCTGTTTCACGACGACTGCTACTGAGATCCCTTACGATTTCCTAAAATTGATTACCACAATTCTTAGATTGCAACCCACAACAACCAATCCCAATATTCACCTACCCATATTCAAACCATGCCCCTAATGCCTTTAGAATCTTACCTTTTTGCCGAAAACCGATGACTAGGTCCAAGTCTAGTTGTTCCAAAGATCCAAGCCTTCTACCAAACCTCTAGACGACACTAATCACCAAAAGAAATCATCGGTTAAAGACCCTTTAAGCCCTATGCCCAAATCGACAGCCTCCCTAGATTTTAGGGACTTCGGCTTTTTCTAAATTATAAAATAAGACTAGATCTGAGGTGATGAGCACTTACCACTTATTCCTCTTTGATTTCTATGCAGATCTGATGCAGATCTATCCTCTAAACGATAGTAGAACTCGAATCTAGGAGATCTAAAGTTTCGGTTATAAGTCCTTAAATCTTTGGTATTTCGGCTTTTTAAGCGATGAAGAAGATGACGATTTGAGGCTATAACTTTGAAGTAATGTTGCTGATAGATACTATGGGTTTAGAGAAGATGAAAGTTGATCAAAAGGACCAAAAATAACTGAAGGATTTTGGCTTGGAGAAATCGACACAAGAAGTGAGTTTTTAGGATTTTGGCTTTTATGGTGATTGGCTATGAAGGTTTTGTGGAGGATGGGATCGATAGAGGAGGTGAGTAAGGTTTTGGCTAGAAGAAAAAGCAAAAAGGAAGAAAGAAAATGGAGGAAAAAGAGAGGAAGAAGAACTCGGCACCAAGGAGAAGAAATTTACGTTTTTGGCTTTTGTGAGAACTCAGAAAGGATGAATGGCAGTGAAAGCTTTCAGGTGGCTAACCCTAATTCTCCAAGACAGAAAAAGAAAAAAACCTAACCCTAATATCAACTAAAACAATTGGCCCAACCTCCCTAAGGCCCTTGTCGAAATTCACTGAAGTGATCACATGCCCAGCACATGCCTAAAATTAAAAGGTAACAATATGCATACCTTGCAACTTGAACCCTGGACCTTTAATTCCTTCCCAGACGCCATTTTTTTTAGGAACTTAGTGGCGCCACCTTGCCACTTTACCAAGGCCTTATTTTGTGTCCTATTTTACCACCTCAACTTTAAAAGCCCATATCGCCAGAACCCTCTCTCCCAAAATTAAAATTTAGGAATTGCCTCGAATTAAATTTACTCTTGGGCCTTTTTTTCCAACACCATAAACCCTTCGTAAGTTATTTAATTACTAAACTAAACATACAGAATAATAATAACATCCAAATTATTCGGGCCGTTTTCCACCCGAACCCAGACTCAAGGCCCTATCTTCCAGGCCCAAATATTAGGGCTTTACAAGGAAAATAGTGAGTTAATATCTATCAAAATAGTTACAGGATGGAGAATTGTCATAGGTTACTGAAAATTAAGCAAGCAACTAGGAAAAATCATTTTCCTTTTTCGTTCTTAGATCAAATGCTGGATAGACTCACAGGGCAAGACTATTACTGCTTTCTCGATGCATACTCTAAGTACAACCAAATCACGGTAGTACTAGAGGACCAGTAGAAAACAACATTCACATGCCCGTACGGTACATTCGCATTTAGACTCATGCCATTTGGTTTATGTAATGCACTTCTACATTTTAGAGATGTATAATGATTATTTTTACTAACATGGTGGAAAAGTTTTTGAAATTTTTATGGATGATTTTTCAGTGTTTGGAGACACTTACAACCGTTTCTTAGCCAGTCTAGCGAAGGTACTAAGATAGTGCAAAGGAACAAACCTTGTACTCAACTGGGAAAAGTGTCATTTCATGGTACCAGAAGATACTATTTTGGGGCACCAAATAATGAGACAAGGGATCGAGGTAGATAAAGAAAAGGTAGATGTCATTGAGAAACTCACACCTCCAACATCTATAAAAGATGTTAGAAGCTTTTTGGGACAAACTGGATTCTATCAAAGATTCATCAAAGACTTCTCCAAAATTGCTAAACCTTTATGCAAATTATTGGAGAAAGATACAACATTCAACTTTGATAGAATGTTTGAGAGCTTTTAATGATTTGAAGAATCAGATAGTTTAGAAATGCATTATCATCACACTAGATTGGGAATTTCCATTTGAATTAATGTGTAACACAAGTGACTTCACGGTAGGAGCTGTGATGGGCTATCGAAGGAACAAAGTTTTTCATCTCATCTCCTACGCAAGTCGGACTCTAACGGGAGTGCTACTGAATTATACAGTAACTAATAAAGAGTTAATTGCTATTTTATTTACTTTTGACAAGTTTCAATCTTATCTTGTAGGTACTAAAGTGACTGTCTATACGAATCATTCGGCAATTAAGTACTTACTTGCCAAGAAAGATGCCAAGCCTAGGTTGATTTGATGGGTACTTCTACTTCAAGAGTTCGATCTAGAAATTCAAGATTGAGAAAAGGTACAAACCAAATACCAAATCACTTATCCATATTTGAGCCTCAAGAAGGAGCCTCTCCACTTACACCCATCCAGGAGACATTCCCGGATGAGCACATACTTAAGGTAAATCACACCTAAAACACCCCTTGGTTTGCTGATTTTTCTAACTATTTAGCTTGTGGTTTGATGCTGCTTCATAAGAGGTATCAACAAAGGAAAAAGTTTCTTCATAATGTGAAGCATTATTCTTAGGAAGAGTCATTTCTGTTCAAAAAGTGCTCAAATGATCAGGAGATGTGTGGCAGGAAATGAGGTACATAATATTTTATATCATTGTCACCCAACTCCAAGTGGGGGACACTTTAGAGGTTCACGTACTGCGACCAAAGTATTGCAAGATAGATTCTTTTGGCCAACTCTATTCAAATATGTGTATGCCTATGTAAAGAGTTGTGATCGATGCTAGAGGGTTAGAATCATCACCAACATAAATGAAATGCCTTGAACAAACATTATTGAGGTTCAATTATTCGATATTTGGGGTATTAACTTTCTTAGTTCCTCCCCTCCTTTATTTGGTCACAAGTATATATTAGAGCAATAGGCTATGTATCTAAGTGGATTATGGCCAAGGCATATCTAGTGAACGATGCCAAGGTTGTAATGAAGTTTTTGTAGAAACATGCGTTCACAAGGTTTGGAACTCCTAAGGCTATCATCAGGAGGGGCCCAATTTTGTGAACAAATGATTGAAATGGTTACTCGATAGACATGGAGTTTAGCATAAGGTTGCCACAGCTTACCATCGCAAACAAGTGGGCAAGTTGACCTGGTAAATAAAAAGATAAAAGGTATACTAAAAAAGGTAGTTTATCCAAACTAATGAGATTGATACAAAAGCTTAGATGATTCTTTATGGGCCTATAGGACAGCATATAAAACACCTTTAGAGATGTCTCCCTATTGGTTCGTTTTTGGGAAAGTCTGTCATTTGCCCATGGAGTTAGAACATAAAGCTTACTAGGCTTTCCAACAGCTCAATATAGATCTCAAGCTTGCTAAAGAGAAACGGATGCTTCAACTTAACGAGCTAGAAGAATTCTGAATATTCTTATATGGAAATGTCAAATTATTCAATGAAAGATTGAACAGATGGTAGGGCAAGCACATCCAAGTTCGAGAATTTGAAGCAAGTCAGCAACGTTGTTGTCCAATTCTAGATTAAGGTTCTTTCCCTTTAAGTTAAAATCACATTGGTCTAGTCCATTCACTATTCATCAAGTTTTCCCATACGGGGTTGTTGAACTTCACAGTAAGAGAGGTAATTTTAGAGTTAACACTCAACACTTGAAACATTACTGAGGGGATAAAAACTTGCTTATTTTATCATATTCGTAATTTTTTTCATTTTTATTTTTAAATAAATGTCTTATATTTATTTTTGTATGTTTGGGATATAAACCTGTATTTGCTTTAGTGGTTATGTATGCTGGGGTTGTCTGAGAAGTCTTAGGTTCAAGCCGTGTCTTGAACTAAATTTTTATTTTAAATGAATAAAGCCTTGCTTTTATTCAATTGGCTTATAGTTAAAACTTTGTAAAAACATGTCAGAATGGGCCTGTTGGTCTGGTGGATAAGTGATGTGTTAAAAATGCTAGAAGTTTTGGGTTTGAGCTATACTTGGGTATTATTTTTGCTGCTTGTGGCATGTAGGAGTTTGAGGTGTGTTAAAATGCTAAGTGTTTGAGCTGTGTGGGGAACTAGTGGATGGTTATGGAGTGCTTGAGGGGTGTGGGGATGTGTGGGAGAAAATTTAGGGATAAATGAGATGAAATTATGGGATTATGGTGGAAAATATCCAAAATAAGATCATTTTCTTTTCTTTTTGGAAAAAAAGAGTCAGTTTTCTCTCCATCTTCCTGACAATTTCTTTCTGCATCTTTACCATTTTCTTTCCTCAATTCCTCCCCTTCTCGTCGAACTCTGCTTTTCTTCCCCACCCTTGGTGTTTCCTTTTGTTTTCCTAGCTTCAATTGTTCATTTATGGCAACCTTTTTTTCTGTTTATTCGGTAAGTGAAATAAGATGGAATTGGTTTTTTCCTCAACTTTCAGTTTTTCTCTTTTTACTGAAAGTCTCTTGACATTTTCCCTTTTCTTTCCCTAGTTGATCCTTTGCCGGGCTTCTTCCCCTTTTTGGTTCTTTTCATTTCTACTTTCTTCTTGCGCATTGTTCTCATTGCGCTCTCGGTAAGCTTAGTCTTGAGTAAAATTTAAACTGGGATGTGAACAATTGTTGATATGGATTCTTTTGGTGATTAGGGGTTTACTGAAGGGATATTTATCGCTTGTCAACGTTCTGAAGGCAGGGTATTTCTGCTACTCGATTTAAGGTAATAGCTTAGTGCTCCAAAGTGAATACCTTATTTCGAGATTTGGATGTATTCGATAGTGTAATCGTTTAATTCAAGCGTATGTTGTTGATTTTAGGTTTCGGGAGTGCTCGGGAGTTTTAAGAGTAAAAATCCAAGTAGGTGTGTAACCACAACATTAAAAATAGTAATCAACAAAAAGCTGAAAAATGGGGTTGTCGACACCACACGGGCACGCCCGTGTGGTAGGCCTTGTAATGGAACATGGGCGTGTGATAGATAAGACAGGCCGTGAGTGATGTAGGGCCAGACCAAATTGGGCCGTGTGAGCCACATGGGTGAACCACATGGGCATGTCAGATTTTTGGGTCAGGCCGTATGATCCATACGACCAAAGCCATTTTGGGCCATACTGGCTTGTGGGTCCACATGGGCCAACAACATGGGCGTCTGAGCCCATCTCCACTGTTTTGTTGCTAAGGTTGCACGGGTCCCCTGAGATGACTGTGAACCTATATAGGGTCGGTAAGCTTACTTAGACCCCAATTTGATTGAAATGACTATATAACTGTATGACTGATATATATATATTTACATGTTAGCGAGCATGATGATATTTAATGAACTGATATTGTAAGCCCTGTTGCCATGATATAGCATGTCATTACTGTATGCTACATTACATTCGGTTGGGGGTTGGTATTGTTCAGAGGAAGTGTACTGAAAGGCCTTGGGTCTAATTTACTGGCAGCTCAGCTACAAACCGCTATTTAGTGCCGCATTCGGTACTTTTTAGAGTGTACGGATGGGTGGGTTGATTATATCCCCACATGGAGTGTAGGGTTGGACGGAGATGGCGTGTAGAGGCTGGCTGGGTAGGAATTTTGTGATTCTATATCTGTTACTGTACTTATTGCTGATACTAAAATGGGCTCAAGTCCTAACTAAAACTGAAACTGATACTGAAAAGGCTTAAGCCCAGACTGAGACTGCATTTTTTCTGCTTGTTTTCTATGGGGATTACACACTAGGTTTTCGTAAACTCACCCTCTGATTTATCTATAAAGTAATCCCTAGGCGTGGGCAGATCGGTGCGGCTGAGGACTCAGCGATGGTCACACAACCTTATTTTACTCTGTTTCGTACTTAATTATAATTTTAAATTTTGTTTGGAAATTTTATTTTAAATATGGCGCCTATGGATTTTTTTTAAATTTGAGATTTTTATTAGTTATAGATTATAAGTACTAGTTTAGGGAAACTCAAGTTTCCAAAAGAACCAAATGTTTGAACAAATTACTTACGAATACGCAAATTGTTTTAAAAGCTTCCGCATAGAATAAATGTTTTGAAAGTTTTCGAATGATTATTTAACACAATAATAGAATTAATAAGTAATAATGAAAAGATTATAAAGGGAAAGTGTTTGAAGTAAAGTTATGGTTTTCAAAAACATTAACATGTGACACTATCAGATTCGGCCATAACGACTAGGTCAAGTTTGGGGTGTTACATTTGTGGTATCAGAGCAAGGTTGTAAAACTCGACTGTGGATATGGGTTTTTAAGACTTTTTTTTTGAGAACTAATTTCTAAATGTTTTTATTGAAAGTGTGGTACACTGAGTCTCCGACGCCGATCTAGTAAGTTTTCTGAAACTATGAATTGTTTAAGCTGAAACTGAAACTGTTTTGGATAGTATATCCTGAAACTACTATAGGTAGTATATATTGAGACTACTATAGATAGACCATACTGAAAACATTAAAGTATTGTATACTGAGACGGTAGTAAAATTGATAGACATTGATTGACACTACGATATACGAAACAAACTTTACACTTCTGATATTGTTTTCATAAAATATCTATTAATAAACATTGAAACTGTAAATTGATGCATAAAACTATTAATACAGATAAAACGCAATTAGACAATGAGCATCAGAGGTACTCGCAGACAGGGTACAAGAGGCCATGGTAGTCGCCGTACAGGTGCCCGAGCTGGGTCTTCGTCATTTGGCAATCTGCCTAATTTGGATACTAGTGAGACACTGCCTTCACCTATGGCTAGGATTGGATCTCATGATCGAGCAGCTGGGGACAATGCACTGTCCCAAGCCATGTTGAGGATTTTAGAGAGGGTCGTTGGGCCCAATACTGGAGCTAGGGGCCGCGGGTCGGGTAAGGAACGAATTTGGTCTAACGGAGCTGAGCGTTTTAGGAGTATTGCTGGAGTTGCCCCTCATATGGGTGGGTACTGGATAGAGGACACAGAGAGGATTATGGACGATTTGGAATGCACTCTTGAGCAGAAACTAAAGGGTTCTATATCGCTGCTATTTGATGAGGCATATCAATGGTGGCTCACTATTAAGGAGGGCACTCAGCCCTAATCGACTGACCTGGGAATTCTTGAAGACCGCTTTCCAGAGGAAATATGTGAGGGCCAATTATATGGATGCATGTAGGAGAGATTTCCTACATCTAACTCAAGGAGATAGATTGGTGGCCGAGTATAAGTCTGAATTTTTTAAACTGAGCCGCTATGTAAGAGGTATCGTGGCGACTGAGTATGAGCGATGTGTTCGCTTCGAGGATGGCCTTAGGGATAATTTGAGGGTTCTAATAGCTCTGCAAAGGGAGTGAGACTTTGTTGCACTGGTTGATAAGGCAAAGATCATTGAGGAAGTGAAGCGCTCTGAGCGCCAGACTTGGGAGTGAGGTAGGAGTAAGAGGGATTCAGAACCCTCGAGTTCCATTCAGATGCATAAGAAAAAGGTCACAGTTGATGGGCCGATCAAAGTTGGGGCTCCTATTGCTGCTACAGGACAGCCTCTATGTACTGACAATGGTAGACACCATCAGGGCTAGTGATAGAAAAGAACTGGGGCTTGTTTATGGTGCGGTTCATTGGAGCACCGTATTAGAGAGTGTCTGCGGAGGTCTAATCAGATGCAAGTTGCGGGTACTGTTACTGCACCACCACCAAGAGCAGTTTAGCAGCCAAAGAGAGGCAGTGGTCAGGGCAGAAGTGGTAATGGGTTAGGCTGTGGTAAGAGTGTAACACCCCTAACTTGTATTTGTAGCTGGAATATGGTTACGAGGCATTACCGGACATATCAGAACAAGTCACATTCATTTCATAACCAATATAGCATCAAAGTGACACATCATTATAGAGTCCCTTACGTAGGTCAATGAGACCTTAAACATGCTTTAGAAAAGCGTCGGGACTAAATAGAGCTCATACAAAATTTTTTTGAAACTTAAACATTTTTCAAAGTTATAAAGGTCACACGCCCATATGAGCAGGTCGTGTGCCTCACACGGCATTAGACACGCCTGTGTGTCTAGGCTATGGCAAAACAAGGCATACACACTAACTTGTGCACAAGGCCACAAGACACGCCCGTGTGCCAGGCCGTGTGAAAATTAGGGAGGCTACTGACTTGGCTCACATCACCGACCACACGCCCATGTGCCAACTCGTGTGCCACACACGACCGATAGACACGCTTGTGTGGCCGTGTCAAAACTGTAGGGTATACTAACTTTAATTCGTAGGGTACCCCAGGGGACACACGGCCGTGCAACATAATCGTATATCAAAATCATTTTTGCATCACATATCATATATCAAAATCAAACCATAAGTTTAACCATAATCTAGCCATATCACATGTCATGATATACACATTAGAAAACATATTCAAATACTTCTAGGCTATACATGCCATACTCAAAATGGTACCAAAATAGATGTTCGATAATGTGAATGAGTCGCTGACGATCCCTGGATCCGAGCTAGCTTTATAACACTATAAAACATAGAACATTTCACACAGTAAGCTTTGAAGCTTAGTAAGTTCGCACCTAATATAGTCAACAGTTTATATAATACTAAACATCAAATAATAAACACTAATTAGTTTACAAATCATCCATCAATTCTATTCCATCACATTTAATATGTTCATACAATTTCATCAAGTTTCATAAACATAGTATCATCTACCACATAGGTATCGTACATATCTTAACTTTCCCGTATTTATTCATTTCATTCTAACCTCTCGTTCAAATATATTAATTTCATCAAGTCTTTCCATGCTTTAAGAACTCGCACAATTAGTGCTTTAATGGTTATCAAAGCTGTAACGATCCCGCACACTTAGTGCGATCTCAAACAATGAAAGTTATATCGGTATCGAACACTTAGTGCCTCATATAGCTGAAGTTATTCCAATTCACACACTTAGTGCTATTTATAGCTGAAACTATTTCAAATCGCACACTTAGTGCTGAACATAGTCGATTTATCATCGTGCTAAAACCATAGTCAAATATATACAATTTATGCATTATCAAAGCATTAACACATACTTGTAACATCATTTATCACGTACGAATTTAACTCATACTCAGAATTGATAATTCGGATCGTTTACTCAATAACTTTTGATTTCCCTCGATCTAAATTCGAATTCCTCCTTTCTTGAAATATATGTATTCAAAATTAACCCTTTTATTCAAAAAATCATTCAATTCAATCCATATACACATATTTAGGTCATTTTACAAATTAGCCCTCACATTTTCACATTTTATCACTTTAGTCCCTAATTTATAAAATCACAAAATACACATAATGTGTTTATACATATGTTAGGCCGAATATTAAGTTTGCTCATATAAGCCCATATATTTCATTTAATTCACATTTTAGTCCCCCATTTTCTCATTTTCGCAATTTAGCCTTAATTACTCAAATTCATAAAAAATCCCAATACGAAACATATGTATCTATCATCAAGCTTCCATATTTCATCAACTAACATTACAAAACTCACAAAATCAACAATGGCATAACTCCAAATCATCATCCAAATCAGAAATTTAGGCATCGGATTGATAGAACACAAAGCAACGATCACAAAAACGTAGAAATCATCAAAAACCAAACAAAACTCATACCTTAATCAAGCTTCAACCATAGCCGAATGAAAACCTAACCTTTGGCTTTCTCCTTTTCAAATTTTTGGTCTAAAATGATGATAATACGGATGATTTTATGTTTTTTTATTTAACATAACTTTAATTACTAAATACCAATTTTTCCCTTAATGAATAGCCTTTAAAAACTTATAATGGATGTCTATAAATGTCCACTATCACCTTTAATGGTCTAATTCATCATAAGGACCTCCCATTTAATAAGCCATAAAATATAGGCACTTTTAACATATAGCATGCATCTTTTACATTTTCTGCAATTAGGTTATTTTTGTGAATTAAACACACAAACGAACAAATTTTCACACGTAAATTTCACAGATATCAATTCACATATAATAAGAACAAAAAATAATATTAAAATATATTTGACTCGAATTTGTGGCCCCAAAACCACTATTCCCACTAGGGTCTAAACTGGGTTGTTACACAGAGAGCACCGGGAGAGGTGCCGGTCATACTGAGGCGAGGTAGCCGGCTCTAGTTTATGTTGAACGTCGCCGAGAGGATGGAAATGCTGTAACACCCCTTACTCGCATCCAACATCGGGATAGATACAGGGCATTACTAGACTAAAATGTATACATACATATAGAATTGAGCCATAAAATTTCTTTTGAATACAAAACTGTACATAAACATGCAACTCGTCCCTATTACGAGCCTACAAGGCCCAAAGCATACATCGAAGGTGGTCGGGACTAAACCGTGAACTTTAGAAAATTTTTCGTAAAACAAGGTCACACGCACGTGTGCCCTTGACATGCCCGTGTCTACAGGCCATGTAACTTTGTGTTTATGATGTCAGCACCAATTTAAGATCACACGGCCAATTCACATGCCCGTGAGCTAGTCTGTGTAGCGAATTTAATTTTTGTATTTAAGGTGCAGACTTCACACGGCCTGGGTACATGCCCACGTCCTAAGGCCCTGTCCCCCACACGGCTAAAACACACGGTTGTGTCTCTGCTCGTATGTTTACTACTATGCATACTAACTTGTAAAACTAGGGTGTAGGCGACACACGGTCGGGCCACACTCCCATGGGGCTGACCGTGTGTCACACACGGCCTCGACACACGCCCGTGCATCTACCCATGTCGACAACTTTGAAGCTATTTTCCAAGCCCTCTTATCACCCTCAATACCCCATACACACACTCATGTGACAATGGTGATTATCACGGCATAAGTGGGCTACTTAGACATCTATCACCTTAACTCATGCATGATAAATTTATGTCAAGTATACATAATTGGGACTCCAAGACTTGTTAGGTTCATTCAATCCATTTTTTTACCTTTATTCGTATTATGACCATGCCAATTAACACCCTTTATCCATCAAGCATAAATTCCACATTTTATCATCCACTGTTAACAACCAATTTGGCACACGCCACAAGAATAATAACACATTTTATGCATGTATCAATATTTATGGATTTCAATCCAATAATCAAAATGAGCCATATTTCATGGCCATATACAAACCAACATGAGCCATCATTTTTGGCTAACTAATATGACAAATATAGCAAAATACTAAGTCACCTATACATGTCATACTTAAATGTATCACGTCAAATATACCCCAAAAGATTCGTTGATAGTGTGACTTGAGCTCCGACGTCCACAATCCCCAAGCTAGCTTTGTGATGCTAAAAGAAAAAGGAAAAGAGAGAGAGTAAGCATAAAGCTTAGTAAGTCGTGTGTAAATAACAAGCAACATAGATCATTAAATTCATGAATTAAACATACTATCAATTTTCCACCATATTAGCATTTTACACATAATGGACATAGTGAGGATTGACAATAAATGTCCTTGAACATCATACTTATCGTCCTCTTTCCTACTCATGTTAAATTTCCCATCATGAATCGAGTTCAATAGTCATGAGGTTTACGTACATACCTATACCACACATATCTTACCCATATTACTCCTGGGACAGCCCAAAATTGACCCTAGTCGGGAAGTGGTTTCGGGACCGCTAAACCGAGTCACCGAAATGTTTGAACGTAATATTTATTGTCTAGAATATGTAATTATGAATGTATGAAAATTTCAGGCTTCGATTTAGCCGATAGCATGTGAATTCAGTTAGTAGGACTTGTGTGACACTTTTGAAAAGTGATAGGCTAATCTATAAGGACCTAATAGTGCATGTAGTCAAAGGGAGGACTTGCATGTCAAATTTTCCCCTAATAGCTAGTGGCCGCCATGACAAGAGATTATGGGTAAAAACATGTCATAAAACATGTTGGGACAATGGTGTATGTAAGAAAAAATAAAATAGTGAGCATGGGAATTTAATAATGAAAGAGAACAAAAAAAAAGAAGAGAAAAAATGGTCTCATGCATGCCCATTGCTCGTGAGTGTGGAGAAAGAAAGAAGAATTTTTGTTCATCATTTTCATTTCCTTTGGGCTGAAAATTCTAAGGAAGAAGGAAGGAATTCTTGTTTCATGTTGGTTTGGAAGAGGTTTAGGAGGAGGTTTGGCCATACTTGTACCTAGATTAAGGTAAGTTTGATGTTTTGCCATGAGATTCATGTGTATTTTAGTTGCTAGCTTGATGTTCTTGTTAGCCCATGGTTCAAATCTTTGTTATGTCATGGGAATGAAATTCGCCAAAGGGAATATGGTGTTAATGCCATTGCATGCTAAATATCAAGCTTGATAATGATACATGTGATGGTGGATTGAGGATTCTTAGATTTTCTTTTAGCATTTTGAATGAGATACTAAGTTCTTTATTTAACCATGACCAAATTGAAACGGTATGGTGTTGTGGTATTCGCCATGTTATATCCATAAGTATGATTCATGCATGTTGCATGGTAAGTAAGATTTAAGCTTTGGATATGTGTATATATTGGGATATAAGCCACTTGAGAATTCGCCATTGCACCTACATGAATATATGTTTGCACATGATGAATTGGTATGACATATATACTATTTTAAGGTGTATATTTGCTTGTGATGTTGTTTCGTTATGAAATAAATGAGAGATGTGTATAGAGCTACAATATGTAATGCGTTAATTAGGAAAATGTATGCTGTTTTTTTGTGTAGTATTAAGTAAAATTGGCCTCAACATAGACATGCATATTCGCCAAAGGAAGTAGATTGGTGTGCATGTATTCGGTTAGAGACAACCATATTGAAGCCTTATCTTGGCTTAGATTGTTGACCAAATGGGTAATAAGTGAGGATGGTTGCGAATATACAAACATACATATGCATGTGTAATTGAATTATGAATGTTTAGCAAGAGGGTTAAACTAGTTGATTTATTGATTAAGCTCAAGGAGTTAAAGAAGGAGAATCAAGCAAGGGAAAGACGAAGGTCATCGAGTAGCCGACTTGGACTATTTTACCCAACACAAGGTAAGTCATTAAGCATATATTTGATATTGCTTAAATGATTGTAATGTCTATGCAATTGTGTTTAATGAGATGAAATATATACAAATGTATGTGTATGAAAAGATGATATTGTTGAACATAAAAGAGATAGTGAAATGTGTAGGAAGTTTGCTTCAGCACTAAGTGTGCGAGAAATAGATGTGTACGGTGACGAGATTGGCACTGAGTGTGCGAGCTTGTAATCTATGGCACGTATGATGGATGATTAGTAAGGCTAAGGAAGGATTCATGAAATTGGCATAGTTCATCGCGAATCAAGCTATTGCAGACAGCAGCAGTTATATGAGATCGAAAAATCACTAAAAATAGTAGAAGTGGAATTAATAGCTAAAAAAATTTACGTACTCGAAGCTTGATGGGTCTATTTTCATATGGATGAAACGAAACGACCATATGAGCTGTATTTTAAGAGATATCCAAGATTTCGTGAGACAGGGCCAGAACGGTTTCTGGATTCCCTATTCTGACTTTGAAAATTCATTATAAATTAACCAGAGATAATTAGGAGTCATACCACATATGTATAAATTCCTCTTTGAGTCTATTTTCTATAGAAACAAACGACATCAGTATTGAATCCCTACATAGGGAGTTATTCCAGTTGTAACGCACGAAGGTCAGTGTAGTCGACCCCTGTAACATGGGAGAATTTAACTAATAAACTGTACTAATTTGCTTGACCAAAAATTCTAGAAAAAAATATGTAGATGTAGATATGAGTTTAGTTTCAGGGAAAAATTACAAAACTGATTTCGAGTTGTAAAACTCAAGTTATGATTTTTGAAGCGACTAGTACACATATTGGCAGCTTGTCTGGAAAATTCTCAATAAGTGGTTTGAAGTCTGTTAACACCTCGTGTTCGACTCCGGCTACGGTCTCGGGTTCGGGGTGTTACAACTCCACTTCTTAACCATAATATTGAATTGCCAGTTGAACCTCCCGGAATACTGAAGGACGCTCAAGATTATCATACACCAAATGGAGTGCCAAAGCCATGTCCCAGACAGGGTCTTACATGGGACCACATATAGATGCCATATCCCAGATATGGTCTTATACGAAGTCTCAAATAAGTGTCAATTCCATGTCCCAAACATGGACATATACGGGACCTCACATCAATGCCAATACCATATCCTAGATATAGTCTTACATGGGATCTCATTCTAGTACCGATGCCATGTCACAAACATGGTCTTACACGAAATCACCTAATAGTGTCGAAGCCATATCCCTGATTTGGTCTTATACGGGTTCATATCTTGATACTGATGGAATGTTCTAGACATGGTCTTACACGGGATCTCATTAACCATGGTGTCATAATATCCGAATCCTAAGCATTCCTCAGGGTCACCTGGGACTTTCGAGATATAAGTTATCATCACATTTTCAATGAATCATCACAAGTCAATTCCATCAAGGCATATGTACACATTTCATATAATATGAAGTATTAAACACATAGTAATGAAATTATTGAATTACTTACACACAAACTTACCTCGGTGCAAAATGTGACAATTTGCGATTTAATTCGCAACCTTGCCTTTTGCTCGGTCAAGGTCGATTCCTTGTCCCTCTTGTTCTATAATAGAATATTTAGCTCATTTAATACACGCACTATTCAATTCAGTCCAAAAATCACAATATGCCAAAATTATAATTTTGCCCCTAAAGTTCCACAAAATCACGAAATTGCCCTTAGGCTCGTAAAATGAAAAGTACCCTATTTTCTCATTATTCAAGCCTAGCGAATCATTTTCTCTCTCATACCAACCCACATTTCTCATTTATTAGCACATTTACACATAGTTTTTACAACTTTTACAATTAAGTCCTTTTTATCAATTTCACCAAAAAGTACCTAGTAAAAGTTGTTTATCACTCATCAAACTTTCATATTCTTCCATTAGACATCAAAGCACAAGCATGTCATTCATGGGTAAATTTTTGAACATGAACCCCAGCTCAAATTAAGGGTACAAATAGCTAAATAGTGCTACGAGGATTTAAAAAATATAAAGAACATTAAAAATGGGGCTAGGATGCACTTACTTTTGAGCTTGAAGATGAAAGAAACCCTAGCTATGGCTTCTTGAGATATTCGGCCAAGGAGGATGAAGATGGACAAATTTTTTTACTATTTTTCCCTTTTAATTCTTTTAATAACCAATGGACAAAAATGCCCTTTCATTGAAACCTTGATATTTTATCCCTCCAATGTCCATTTTTGTCCACTATGACATGTAATGGTATAATTACTAAATAAGGACTTCAAATTTCAAATCCCATCACATTTAAGCCCACTAATCAACTAGAACACAAGTGTTTCACTTATTGCAATTTAGTCCTAATAACTCAGTTGGACACCTTATCAGTAAAATTTCTCATTGATATTTTCACTCAATTATTAAATCACACAGCAGACCATAATTTATCGATAGGAATATTTCTACCTTAGATTTGTAGTTTCAAAACCACTTTTTCATTTAGGCCCTTCTTTGGGATGTTACAATTCCCTCCTCTTTGGGATTTTTGTCCCCGAAAATCTTACCGGTAAACAACTCCAGATATTGATTTCTCATGGCCTCCTCGGGCTCCCACGTAGCCTCCTCTAACCCATGCCTATGCCATAACACCTTCACTAAGGCGATATTCTTGTTTCTCAACTGTTTGACTTCCCAAGCCAAAATCTTGATCTGCTCTTCACCATAAGTCATGTCCGGTTGAATCTCAACTTCTGTTGGTGAAATCACATGTGAAGGGTCCGATCTGTAGCAGCGCAACATAGACACGTGGAATACATCATGGATCTTTTCCAATTCAGGCGATAAAGCCAATCGATAAGCTATCGGTCCTATCCTTTCGGTGATTTCATAAGGTCCTATGAAACGAGGACTCAACTTTTCTCAGAACCTTTCTCCATGGGGATAGTTTCAAAAATACTTTATTGCCCACTTGATACTCAATTTCTTTTCTTTTCAAATCCGCATAAGACTTTTGTCAATCTGATGCCGCTCTTAAACAATCTTGAATTACTTTTACTTTGTCCTCAGTTTTCTTCACCAGGTCAACCCTATTCATTCGATTTTTCGTGAGTTCTGTTTTGTCTAATACAAGAGAGTTTAACAGTTCCAGCCGTACCAATGTTCATAGGGTGCCATTTTTAAACTCGTCTGAAAACTATTGTTATAGGCAAACTCAACCAAAGGTAAATTGCGAGGTAAACCTTGGATCTCTATCTGATATAATTGATAAGGGTACTCCATGAAGTCTCAGAATTTCAAAAATATATAACTCAGCCAATTTATCAATCGAGTAGTCGGTACGTAAGATAATGTGAGCCGGCTTCGTCAATTGATTAATTACGACCCACTCTACATCTTTCTTAATCGGTGTCAAAGGTAATGACGAACTATGATGATCTCAGCATGGTCCAATTTCGCCTAGGCAGATTAATCCGCCAGCTAAGCATCCCAGAGTTCGGTGCTGCACTGGCTTATATATGGAGGAGTTCAAGGAGGAGAATGAACTACATGCTCTAACTCGCCACATACACTTCTCTCCCTCGAAGTGCTGGCACACTTTGGCCCCTGGCGTAGCCTCCTACAATCCTAGTAGCTCTAAGGCATTAGTTCTCCCACCATCCCTGAGGTACCTACATGCCATTTTGCCTCACACGATTATAGGAAGGCGAGATAGCACTGGCGTCGTCAACACTCATGATGCCTACTTTTTATGGTGTATGTCGCACGAGCACGTCATCGACCTTGCCTATTTCATCGCCCTCGCAATTCAGCACTAGACGGAGCGGCATAGAAAGGGGGTCATCTTCATTGGCCCCTACGTGACTCAGTTGGCTCGACACCTCAGGCTCCTTGACACCGCGGCCCAAGAATCATCCTTGACCCTTATTGGCTAGATGTCTCTACAAGGCATCTCGAGCATGCTTAGCATGAGGATGATCGAAAAGCATCGAGGAACCTACCCTCCTCAATATCGACTCGCCCAATCTACAGAGGAGGAGGCCTACGAGATCATTCCTGATGATGTCCCTCCACAGTACGAGGACCCACCGGCTCAACCACCACCACCCTCTTATCCAGTTTATGCGGCAGCTTCATATGTTGACATCTCTGAGCGCCTCACTCGATTCAAGCAGCAGTGTTTTCAACGATTTGACCACATTAATGCTACTCTACAGTAGATTTGTCAGTACCTCCACATCTCATCGCCAGTCCCACCTCGTGAACCATCCAGCGATGAAGATGTTTAAAAACATTTATTTATTATTTTATGTTTTTAATTTTTATTAAAATTACTTTTTATTTTTATTAGATTTTATTTTTATTTTTAATTATCAATTTCAGTTATTTCTTTATGAGTAATAATTCTTCCTAATATCCCCTAAAAAGTTCCTGATTTTCTCACAGTTATATAGAGCTCTTAAGCTCATTATCGCATAGGAACTAAAAACTCCACAAGGAAAGGTTCTCCACGACTGCCATGTCCTGATTGACCACGGCCATAGCTACCACTAGATATAATATTCTTTGGGTGCATGACTTATGGACTAATGTACCTCTACCACTACCGGAGTATCCTCATTCACTCTTGCACGATTATTCTCCAAAACTCCGGTTTGAGGAATTCATCATACAGGAAGTTTCACTTCTCTCCCTATCTTATTTTTATATTCTAATATCTATCTATCTTTGTACATTGAGGGCAATGTACATCTTAAGTGTGGGGGTATTTATTTAATTATCAGAAAAATCCCTGAATGACTGTCTTGTTCTCTTGAAAAGCTCTCATATCATATTTAGGATAAATTTTGATTGATTTATGATTTTGAATGATATATCTTGAATTAAAACATAGGCATTTATGCACTGATTGTTTAAACCTTAAGACATTAGAGAATCAAGCATGATAAGTTGATTTTGAGGAATTTAAAATTTTAGGTTGTTTCCTCAAAATTTAGGTATTACTTCGAGTTGGAATTCACAAGTTTTAAACATCAAAAAGCCATAATTTTGTGAGATTTTTTTGAGCCTTTTGAGCATCTATTAATTCTTTCATGCTCACTTTTATTATTGCTTTGAGTGCGTCAGTATTGAACTGTTATTCTAGAACTTGCTTGATTATGCATGTCAAGACCACACCATTTGATTTGATATGTCAAAATGATTAAGGCACTTAGGATTAACCCACTCATGCCATGAAAAGGCTACCTGCACGATTAACCCCTAGTAAACCTCCTTGAGCCTAACAAACCATTTCTTGTATTACCCTTAATATTAACCCTTTACCTATTATTGCTGAAATCCCCTAAATTAATTTGATCCCTATTTTTTGTCGAGATTTGAGTTGAATAAATTGTTAGCTATGTCTTGTTCTTAATAGTTAGTCTATGTTATTTAACTTGTTCTTAAAAAAATGTATACATATTAGTAGTGATCTTTTGTTTGTAAGCTTCAATATTCAAATTCCATAGTCAGAAAAGGAATTATGTTGTACGTAAGTGATGATTAAATATATTTCTAGTTAAGAAATTTTTCAACTCAATCTCGATTCTAACCCTTTCTTTTAGCTTATGACCACCCCTAACCAAGCCTCATTACAACCCTCTAAAGACCTTTTGCATGATGTATCATCTCAATTTATAGTGGTGGAGATTCAATTTTCACACAAGCCTATGGTAATAACTTTTCATATTGACTAATGAGTGCTTCATTTATTATCCTTAAACACCTCTAGTGATTTGAGTGAATCTTTAGTGAGGATGTAAAACTCTGTGACATTTCGAATTCAAGGTAATTACCTAGACGAAGGGAAACGCCTATGTTTTCAGAATAAAATGCTCAACTTGGAGTGCTTGAAACTTTGATGCTCTTTGAGTTGAATTCTCAATATATGATTACTTGTGGATTATTTTGAGATATTATTGATAGAAATTATAAGTTGAGAAGAATTTATTTTGATTATGAGTTGAGGATTTTGCTTGAAGACAAGCAAATGCTTAAGTGTGGGGGTATTTGATAAACCGTAATTTATACATATTTTTACCCCATGCTTAACGCATTTTATGGATGATTGTTCGTTAGAACTGGTGAATTCGATGCTCCTAATGCTTTAATTTCATGTTTTATACTTAGGAAAGCATATGAGAGCAAAAGGAACGAGAAACGGGCCAAAAATAGAAAAAATGGGCCAAAGTAAGAAATCAACACGACCTGGACCTCCTAACATAGGTAGAACACACGATCGTGTCAATTTTGTAGGCTTGAGCATGGCCTGAAGTAATCGCACATGAGCGTGTCACACGGACGTGTCCCTGCCGAGCCCAAGTTGAGTCCAATTCAGAAAAGGCTAATTTTGAGGGCTCTTAGGCATTCTAAAGCCTATAAATACACCCTAGAGGAAGAAGAAAAAGGACACACAGAATAGGGAGTATGGAATTATTCCAAGGAAGCCGATTGATCCATCTCAAAAGCCGGATTCATCATCAAGACTGAAGATCTCTCCTCAATTTCCCTTTCAGGAGTATTAGGTTTTCTTTGTGTTTTATATTCTTTATTATTCTGATATGTTTTCTTATTTAGTTATGAACTAAAACCCCTAAATACCTAAGGGCAATGAAACCTAAGATGAATCTTGTTATTATTTTCTGAATTGTATGATAAATATTTAACTTGTTCTTAATTATGTGTTCTTAATTTTAATTTTGATATCCCAGGATACTGATTCAAGATAAGCTCTTATTCAGAGTAGGAATAGACCCTGTCTAAGAGTACATTTGTCATAATTAAGCAGAGTTGATTGCGCGCCTATACATAGGGTGACTAGATTTTGCCAGATTAGGGTGAAACCTAATAAGGGGATCCATAGATCGAGTTAATGCAAACATAGGGTGTTAATTAGAGAAAGGTCTCAATTATTCAATCTAGGGATTAGACGTTATTAGTCTTGAATAGGGATAATAACATAACTTAGGATCTCTATGGAACAAGTTAAATGAATAAATTGTCCGAGTTAGAGCCAAAATAACAAGTATAGTCTAGGTGGATTTCTCCTTAGGTATTGTCTTCATTCAATCGATTTTCCCAAAAGCAATTCCCCAATTCCATTCTCTGTGAATTCTTAGTTTTGATAATTAATTAGTTAAAACAAAACCTCTTTACTCATAGGCTAGATAATAAAAAGACAGTCATTACTAGTACTTTTAGTTCTTTTGGGTTCGACAATCTGGTCTTGCTAAAATTGTACTACTGTTCAATAGGTACACTTGCCTACATCGCGATAATAGTTAGTTTCAAGAACGATTAATTATATATATTTAAAACCTATCACGAAATCACGCGATCAACTGCCTTAGTGGATAAGGCAAAGATCGCCGAGGATGTGAAGCGCCCTAAACGCCAGAACCATGAGAAGGAGAGAGTTAGGAACAAGAGGGATTTGAAGCCCTCAAGTTCATTTCTAAGGCCTAAGAAAAAGGCCAGAGTTGATGGGCCGGTCAGAGTTGGGCCACTTTTTGTTGCTACTAGGCCGCAACCTTGTGCTGATTATGGAAG
Source organism: Gossypium arboreum (assembly GCF_025698485.1). Lineage (NCBI taxonomy): Eukaryota > Viridiplantae > Streptophyta > Magnoliopsida > Malvales > Malvaceae > Gossypium > Gossypium arboreum. Next base: position 26,803,139 of record NC_069073.1, on the reverse strand, counting down.
ACACCATCAGGGCGAGTGCTGGAAAAAGATTGGGGCATGTTTGAGGTGCGGATCATTAGAGCACCATATTAGAGATTGTCCATAGAGGCCCGATCAGGTGCTAGCTATAGGTTTGGGTACGATACAGCCGTTGAGGGGTGTTCAGCAGCCACCAAGAGGCCGTGATCAGGTTAGAGGTGGAAATGGTATGGGCCGTGGTCAGAGGGCACTAGGCAGAGGTGCTGGTCATACTGAGGCGAGGCAGCCAGCTCTGGTTTATGCTGTACGTCACCGAGAGGATGGTGATGTTTCAGATGTTATCATGGGTACGTTCTTCATTTATAATGTACTGATAGATATATGATCTACTCATTCCTATACAGCTTGTAATGTGTCTGAGACTTTGGATATCTTGGTTGAGAGTACTGCAAGCGAGGTTACTGTGTTGAGTCTATTGGGGCAATATGTAAGGGTAGATAAACTGTTCAGAGATGTGCCTTTGGAGGTTCAAGGAGTTATCTTTTTGGCAGAATTGATGGAACTTTCTTTTCGAGAATTTGACTTAATTTTGGGAAAGGATTGGGTGGTGAAGCATCATGCAAGCTTGGATTGTGCTACAAAATAGATGGTACTGAGAACAATGAAGGGTGACAGGTAGTTGTAATTGGGGAGCGTCGAAACTACTTGTCAAATGTGATTTCTGCATTAAGTGCCGAGAAACTGGTTCGTAAGGGTTGTGACGCGTATCTAGCTTACGTTGGTGTTTCAAATTCTTGGGTTTCTTCTTTTAAGGATATTAGAACAATTAAAGACTTTTCAGATGTTTTTCCTGATGAGTTGTCTAAGTTACCTCCAAATCGTGAAGTTGAGTTTGGGATTGAGCTCCTGCCTAGTACAGCTCCAATGTCCATCGTCCCTTATAGAATGGCACCAAATGAGCTTGTGGAGCTTAAGGCTCAGATTCAAGAGTTGTTAGATCGAGGGTTCATCCGACCTAGTGTGTCTCTATGCAAAGCATCGGTATTATTTTAGAAAAAGAAGAATAGATCCATACGTATGTACATCGATTACTGACAATTGAATAAATTAACCGTTAAGAATAAGTACCCCTACCGAGGATTGATGATCTGTTCGACTAGTTCCATGGAGCTTCAATTTTCTCTAAGATTGATCTCCGATCGAGGTACCATCAACTGAAGGTTAAAGAGACTGATGTTTATAAGACAACGCATAGGAGTCGTTATGGTCATTACGAGTTCCTATTGATGTAATTTGGACTAATGAATGCATCGATGGCTTTTATGGATATGATGAACTGAGTGTTCCAGCCCTATCTGGATCGGTTTCGTAGTGATTTTTATTGATGACATCCTGGTGTATTCGAGGACTGAGGGTGAACATGATGAACATCTCCGAGTTATTTTGCAGATTCTGAGGGAGAAACAACTATATGCCAAGTTCAATAAGTGTGCTGGTTGTGAAAGGTAACATTTTTGGGTATGCGGTATCTGCGAAAGGGATTAGGGTTGATCCCTAAAAAATTGAAGTTGTTTTGGATTGGAAGCTGCCTAAGTCTATACTAGAGATTCATAGTTTTTTGGGACTGGCAGGGTATTATTGACGATCTGTTGAGGGGTTTTCATTGATTGCTGCACCTCTGACTAAATTGTTGTAACATCCCGAAATAGTGCCTAGTCGAAATAGTGGTTTTAGGACCACAAATTTGACATCAAAATATTATTTTATAATTATTTTGAGGCCTAGAATATGAGAATATGCATGTGTTAAAATTTCATGAAGAAATTATTTGAGTAAGGTGTCCAATTGGAAACTAGGGACTAAATTGAATAAATTGCAAAACTTGGATTCTAGAAGAATTTTGTATAAATTGCTTTATATTATAAATTATAAGGTCTTGAAGAGCGATTTTCCCAATTTCTAAGTTTTTGGTCAAAAATGAGCTTGCATGGATGAAATTTTAAAGAAAGGGGTTTAACGGTATTTTGGTCATTTGGCATTTTAATGAAATAAAATGGGAAAAAGAAAGCCAAAATCAGTCATATTCTTCCCCATAGCAATCGAAATTCCTAGAGCTCCATAAGCTAGGGTTTTCAACATTTCAAGCTCAATAGTAAGTGCTCTCAAGCGCTGTTTTTAATGCTCTTTGTATTTTTGAGATCCCGGTAGCTTGCTCTCTCCATTTCTACCCATATTTTATGCTAGGGTTCATGTTAAAAAATTTACCCATGCATGAGTTACTTGTATTTTGATGGATTATGGAAAAATATGAAGGTTAGATGTGTGTTAAACATCTTTTCCTAGGTTATTTTCATGAAGGGACCTTTTTGCAAAAGTTGTTAAATGTGTGGTAGAAATGTGAAAATAATGGAAAATATGGGCTGCCATAAGAGAGAAAAGTGTTCGGCTAGGCTTGGGTAAGATAGAAATTATATGTGTTTCATTACACGAGCCTAGGGACTAAATTGTAAAAATGTCAAAGGATAGGGGCAAAACAGATATTTGGACCGGGGTGGAATTTAGGCTTGAAATGTATAATGTGGAGTGTTAATGATTTAATTTTGTGGTTATAGACCTTGAGGAATAAATTTTAGAGGTCGATCGAGGAAAACGAAAAGTTTCGGAATAACTGAAACACAGAACCGAAACGATTACCTGGTAAGTTCGAATGACTTAAAGTAAACTCATAATATGCATAATTGTATGCTTTATAAATGTATGATAGTTGCATTTATTGATGACATGAAATGCATCCTTATTAATGACATGTTGATAAATGTCCCGATAGAGGTTAAAAAGGGAATTAGATGGATAAACCATAAGTGACATGTGAATTAGGATCCTGCATGTGTTGCAGTAAGGATTTAGCCCTGACAGGTAATCCTTGATCTCAAGTATAGAAAGGATCTAACCTAGACGGGTGTTCAATGTTCCTTGAATGATCAAGCCTCTCGAAGAATACATGTGCATTATGAATTTAGCCCGAACGGGTAATCCAATAAGGGTCTGAATTTAGCCTAGATTGGTAATTCAGATCCGAGCTCATTAAGAGTGTTTGTCGCAGTAAGGGATTTAGCCTGGACTAGTAATCCTGACATCACCTTATGGGTTTGTAAAATGGGGGATTTAGCCTGGACTGGAAATCCCGCCATAAAATGTATGGTTCGCAGGAGCGCATATCTAAAATGATCATTTGTATGAATTGACGGTTAATGGATACTCCATCCAGATTTCCTAGAAACTCAATGAGATTATCATGAGATATATGCGTAAAATGAGATACTGAATGATGAGCTCATCTAAGATAGTTACATGATGCTTTGTTATGTGGCTAACTTATTGGTTGAGTGCATGTGATAGGAAACCATTTTATACATGTTGGTTTCCTTATCTAGTATGGATGTATGCTAATTACTAGGTAAGTTTACTTTCCGATTATTCGAGCTTACTAAGCATGTAAATGCTTACCCCTCTCTTTTCCCTACTTTTCAGAGCTCAAGGACTTGTGAGGATTGGAAGACGGTTGGAGAGCCGGCACACTTTTAAATAAGACAGCTTTGGTATAAAGACATTTCTATTTTGTTCAATAGCATGTATAGGGTTTTGAGTATTTTGTTATATGTGTCATTGGATTTTCCAAGTAAAGGCATGTAAAGATATACCTATCTTTTTGTATATGGCCATAGGAATTGGCTTATTTTGAAGTAGGCTATGACCTATAATTGTATGTTTGCTTGCTTTTACATATGATGGTTTATCTTAGTTGGCAATAAGTCACAAGAACGAGCCAAATTTTGAATGTGTTATATTGACATAGAAACCCATAAATACAAGATGGGAATAATAATCTAGCATGCATGAAACCAATGATATGAGGTTTTCAATGCAATAAGCTTTGTAAAGATCATTCCTAAGAGTATAATTACGTTTTTCCTGGTATTTGGTAACCATTAAGTACAAGTAGTAAAAAGGGTGACCAAAGGCTTGGAAAATAGCCTATTAGGGTCCACATGGTTAGGCAAATGGGCGTGTGTCTAGGCCATGTGTGACACACGGTTCACTCCTATGGGTGTGTGCTATGGTTGTGTGCCAGCTACACTTGAATTCTAGGTCAGTGTCGAACATGAGCAAGCCACACGAGTGTGTGCCATGGCCGTGCTGAAAGGTCAATGTTGTACACGGGCTAAGAGCATGGGCGTGTCCCAAGTCACACGAGCGTGTGGAACCTTAGGGCATAAAATGTTTCGAAGTTTCTCTTAAGCTCCTGGTTTAGTCCCAAACCATTTTTAATTATGTTTTGGGCCTCACGAGCCCGTTTAAAGGATATATAGTATGTAACCGAGAAGATTCAAGTTAAACAAAATTTTATGGTCTAGTTTTATATGTGATTGCTTGAGTTAAGTCCTGTAGCACCTCGATCCCAGTCCCAGCGTCGGATACGGGTGAGGGATGTTACATTTAGTGGTATCAGAGCTACGATTTAGTCGGTTTTAAGACTACCGTGAGGACATTGAAGATTACTATACATGTCATTATTTGAATATTGATAGTGTGACATCTCCTAACTATTTAAACTATTTTGAATATAGTAAATGCCTTCCAATCAAGCACAAGATGAGTCCGAGGGAGCCGAGAGCCATGCTCTAGCTTTCGTACAACAAGCTGTATCTAGTAGTAGTAGAAGGCTTATGTCTGAAGGCTAAGAAGAATACGATCCCATTTCCACTCAGGAATACTAATAGGCTGAAGTAATCTAGTAGGAACTTGATGTTCTGCCTTTACTCGCTGACATGTCAAACATTTACTAACATATTCAACTATGTCCCTTTTAATTCCAGGCCACCAATATAATTCTCGTAAATCACGATACATCTTCGTTCCACCAGGGTGCAAAGCAAAAGCACTATCATGTGCTTCTCGAAGAATTAACTCTTTTAATTCAGAAGTAACTGGAACACAAACTCGGTTTTGAAACCTCAAACAATCATGCTCGTCAATACTAAAACTCTTGGTTGTACCATTCTGAACCATTTCTCTTTTCTTCAATAATCTATCATCTTTCATCTAAGCTACTCTAATCTGATCAAACATCATCGCCTTAACCCTTAATTCAGCTAGCAAGCTTCCATCATCATTAATACTAAGTCGAGCAAATATTGCCCTTAATTCCCCCACTGCTTTTCTACTCAATGCATCTGCTACCACATTCGCCTTTCTCGGGTGGTAATCTATGATACAATCATAATCTTTCAGAAGTTTGATCCACCGTCTTTGTCTTAAATTCAACTCCTTCTATGACAGAAGATATTTAAGACTTTTATGATCTGTGTAAATGTAGGATTTTGCACCATATAGGTAATGCCTCTAAATCTTTAAAGCAAAAATTACTGCAGCTAGCTCCAAGTCATGCGTCGGGTAATTACGTTCATTTGGTTTTAACTATCGAGATGCATATGCTACAACCTTCCCATCTTGCATCAATACACAGCCCAGACCGCTCAGAGAAGCATCACTATACACGACAAAATCTTTCCCCGACTCTGGTAATGTTAATATTTGTGCCTCTGTCAACATTTGCTTCAAAGTCTCAAAACTCTTCTGGCACTGATCATCCCAAATAAAAAGAACATTCTTCTGCAGTAGTTTAGTCATTGGTAGTGCTATCTTCGAAAATCCATTTACAAACCTCCTGTAATACCCAGCTAAACCGAGAAATCTGCGTACCTCTGATACATTCTTGGGTGGTTTCCATTGGACAATTGCTTCAATCTTCTTTAGATCAACCTGAATTCTGTCTGCAGATACTACATGTCCTAGAAATACAACCTCTGATAACCATAATTCACATTTATTGAGCTTTCCATACAACTATTTCTCTCACAAAACTTGTAGAACTATTCAAAGATGCTGATCATGTTTTGCCTCTGTCTTCGAATATACCAATATATCATCGATTAAAACCACCACAAACTGATCTAAATACGGCTAGAAAATGCGGTTCATCAGATCCATGAAAGCAGCTGGGGCATTGGTCAACCTGAACAGCATCACCAAAAATTCGTAATGACCATAACGAGTACGAAAGGCAGTCTTAGGCAGATCACTTTCCTTCACCTTTAGTTGATAATACCCGGATCTCAAATCAATTTTTGAAAATACTGAAGCTCCTTTAAGTTGATCAAACAAATCATCTATACGAGGCAATGGATACCGGTTCTTGATCGTTACTTTATTCAACTATCGATAATCAATGCATAACCGCATAGAACCATCTTTCTTTTTAACAAACAACACTGGAGCTCCCCAGGGTGAAATGCTTGGTCCAATAAATCCACGATCTAGTAAATCCTGTAACTGCACCTTCAACTCTATCAACTCAGTGGGCGACATTCGATACGGAGGTATGGAGATTGGTGCCGTACCCAGATACACTTCAATAGCAAATTCAACCTCTCTGTCAGGTGGTAAGCCAGCCAATTCTTTAGGAAATACATCTGATTTATTCTGATTTATTCATTTTTTTGTGAATTTTCAAAATCAGAACACTACCACTGCCCAAAACTGTTTTTTGAAAAATGTTAATAACCAATTTTACAACACCAATTCACACTCTATTTCTATTCAAATTTCATTTAAACTCAATTTAGCTATTAAATTTTCAACATATTTTCCTAATTTTAAATTTTTCTCAATTTAGTCCCTAAAACACATAACTTATAGTTTACTTTACATTTCAATCTCTATTCTAACTTAATTTCATTCAATTAAACCCCTATTTCATCATTTTGTTCAACATGAACTTTGTTTAAAAACTTAAAACTTCTAAACTACTAACTTAATTCTATCAAAACCTTGTTTTAATACTTTTAGAACATCAAAATTAAGAGAAAAGGACATGATTCAACTTACCAATTAAACTTCGTGCTTCAAAACCCTATTTCCCTTTTCTCTTTTTTATTTTCTTCTTTCCTTCCCCGTCAATGCTTTCTTCTCTTTTCTCTATTCTTTTGTTTCTTTTATGTACTCTGTTTCTTTTGTTCACTTTAGTTACTAATAATATATAATAATAATTTATTTATTATTTTTTTACCATCCACTTGTCAAAATTATACTATATAACCAAGTAAAAATCTTAGATTTTTACTCCTTTTGCTGCCTCATCTTCCCAAATAGGCTTAATTCCTTATTTGGTCCTTATTATTTCCTACTAATTTATAATTAAAATTTTACTCCTTATTCAATTTAGTCATTTTTACTAATTACTCTAAATTAAGCTAAATTCACCTAATTTAAACCTAATTAAACACATCGCTAAACTCATAAATATTTCTAGTAATTATTTCGAACTCAATTTACTAAGACGGAGGCCCGTTAATGTACTTTTTCGATGCCCGTGAATTTTGGGTCATTACATTTCTCCCCCTTAATAAATTTCGTCCTCGAAATTTACTTGAGAATAGATGAGGATATTGTGCTCTCATCGTTTCTTCCGGTTCCCAAGTCGCTTCTTCCATACTATGACTCCTCCATAACACTTTTACTACAGGGACCCGTTTACTTCTCAGCTCTTTTACTTCTTGAGCTAATATCTGACCCTGCTCTTCTTCATAAGTCAAATCAGACCGAATTTCAATACTTTCAGTAGGAATAATGTGGGAAGGATCTGATCTATATCTCCGGAGCATCGAAACATGAAAAACATCATGAATTTTCTGTAATTCTAGAGGTAAAGCTAGTCGGTAAGCAACAGGCCCAATTCTTTCCACAATCTCATACGGCCCAATAAAACGTGGATTAACTGACCCTTTCGGCCAAATCTCAAAACTTTCTTCCAAGGTGATACTTTGAGGAATACTTTATCACCAACAGAATATTCAATGTCTCGCCGTTTCAAGTCTGCATATGATTTCTGCCTATCAAAAGTTGCTTTAAATCTATCTTTAATCTTCTTAATTGTTTTTTCTGTTTCTTGAATCAATTTTGGCCCAATCATTTTTCTTTCACTCAATTCTGTCCAACATACCGGTGATCGACACCTTCGACCATATAATGCTTCATACGGAGCCATTTGATTACTAGATTGGAAACTATTGTTATAGAAAAATTCATCTAATGGCAAATAACGTTCCCAACCTGATTCAAAATCAATGATACAAGTCCGAAGCATATATTCTAATATCTGTATTACTCATTCGGACTGTCCATCTGTTTGCGGATGAAAGGCCGTACTAAAGTTAAGTCGAGTACCCAATGATTCATGTAGTTGTCTCCAAAATCTCGATATGAACTGAGGATCTCAATCTGAGATTATTGACATCAGAATACCGTGTAATCTAACAATTTCTCGAATATACACTTCTGCAAACTTTTGCAATGACCAATCTGTTCTAACAGCTATAAAGTGAGCTGAATTTGTAAGCCGATCAACAATTACCCAAATAGCATTCTTTTTACTTGCCGACAATGGTAATCCCGTAACAAAATCCATTGTAATACGATCCCATTTCCACTCAGGAATGCTAATAGGCTGAAGTAATCCAGTAGGAACTTGATGTTCTACCTTTACTTGCTGACATGTCAAACATTTACTAACATATTCAACTATGTCCCTTTCATTCCAGGCCACCAATATAATTTTCGTAAATCACAATACATCTTCGTTCCACTGCGGTGCAAAGCAAAAGCACTATCATGTGCTTCTCGAAGAATTAACTCTTTTAGTTCGTATAGTCGGAACACAAACTCGATTTTGAAACCTCAAACAATCGTGCCCGTCAATACTAAAACTCTTGGTTGTACCATTCTGAACCATTTCTCTTTTCTTCAATAGTCTATCATCTTTCATCTGAGCTACTCTAATCTAATCAAACATCATCAGCTTAACCCTTAATTTAGCTAGCAAGCTTCCATCACCATTAATACTAAGTCGAGCAAATATTGCCCTTAATTCCCCCACTGCTTTTCTACTCAATGCATCAGCTACCACATTTGCCTTTCCCGGGTGGTAATCTATAATACAATCATAATCTTTTAGAAGTTCGATCCACTATCTCTGTCTTAAATTCAACTCCTTTTGCGACAAAAAATATTTAAGACTTTTGTGATCCGTGTAAATGTAGCATTTTTCACCATATAGGTAATGCCTCTAAATCTTTAAAGCAAATATTACTGCAGTTAGCTCCAAGTCATGCGTCGAGTAATTACGTTCATGTGTTTTTAATTGTTGAGATGCATAAGCTACAACCTTCCCATCTTGTATCAATACACAGCCCAGACCGCTCAGAGAAGCATCACTATACATGACAAAATCTTTTCCCGACTCTGGTAATGTTAATACCGGTGCCTCTGTTAACATTCGCTTCAAAGTCTCAAAATTCTTCTGGCACTGATCATCCCAGATAAAAGGAACATTCTTTTGCAGTAGTTTAGTCATTGGTAGTGCTATCTTTGAAAATCCATTTACAGACCTCCTGTAACACCCAGCTAAACCGAGAAAACTGCGTACCTCTGATACATTCTTGGGTGGTTTCCATTGGACAATCGCTTCAATCTTATTTGGATCAACCCGAATTCCGTTTGCAGATACTACATGTCCCAGAAATACAACCTCTGATAACCAGAATTCACATTTACTGAGCTTTCCATACAACTATTTCTCTCACAAAATCTGTAGAACTATTCGAAGATGCTGATCATGTTCTGCCTCTGTCTTCGAATATACCAATATATCATCAATAAAAATTACCACAAACTGATCTAAATACGGCTGAAAAATGCGGTTCATCAAATCCATGAAAGCAGCTGGGGCATTGGTCAACCCAAACGGCATCGCTAAAAATTCATATTGGCCATAACGAGTACGAAAGGCAGTCTTAGGCACGTCACTTTCCTTCACTTTAGTTGATAATACCTGGATCTCAAATCAATTTTTGAAAATACTGAAGCTCCCTTAAGTTGATCAAACAAATTATCTATACGAGGCAACGGATACCGATTCTTTGTAACACCCCGAGCCCGAGACCAGCGCCGGTGTCGGACGCGAGGGGTTGACGAGCTAAATCCTCTTAAAGTACCGACCAATTTGGCATTTCCAGACTGGCTGGAAAACTGCGTCACTGTCGCCTTAAAAATCATATCTCGAGTTTCAAAACTCGGAAACTAATTCCGTAAATTTTCCCTGAATTTAGACTCATATATCATTCCATGGATTTATTTCTAGAATTTTTGGTCATGCCAATTGGTACAGTTTATTAGTTAAAGTCACCCATGTTACAGGGATCGACTGCTCTGACCTTCGCGCGTTACAACTTGAATATCTCTCTGTACAGGGCTTTAATACTGGTGCCGTTTGTTTCTAATGAAACTAGACTCAAAATGGAATCTGAAAATACAAGGAATGACTTCTAATTCTTTCTGGATAATTTATAGAAAATTTTTAAAGTCGCGACAGGGGACCCAGAAACTGTTCTGGCCCTGTCTCACAATAACTTTAATATCTCTTAACAAGTAACTCCTATGACCGTTTCGTTTCTTCCATATGAAAGTAGACTCATCAAGGTTCATTTACATAACTTATTCACTATTTAATACCATTCCTACAAATTTTGGTGATTTTTCAAAACCACACCATTGCTGCTGCCAGCATCTGTTTTCAAGGTAACCTTTACCTATTTCATGATTTCCACGATTCAATTGGCCCTTTTTGCATACATAGCACAAGTGTGATCATGATTAACCATTCCAATGGCTATTCTTTTCAAAACCATTCCATACCCCATAATGATCATCATACAAACGATTATAGAATCATACTAACAACGTATCTAAGCCATTTTCGCATGGCTATCCAAGCTTACATAAAACCGAAAAGTACATGACCTTCTACAATAGGGTAGTCCTATACATGCCATTTCAAAGTTCAACCAAAATTATACCCAAAATGGAGGCTTTGATAGTGTAGATGACTTCGACTTTAATGATCCCGAATCCGATCGCTAACGAGCAAAATCTATAAAACAGAGAGCCAAAGCAACGGGGTAAGCAGTTTTATGCTTAGTAAGTCTCAAGCAATAAAATCAGCTTTAACTAAAGCATTACATTCACATAGCCAAATGAATCATTTCATTAATACACATTCACATAGTCATACTTACTTCACACTTCATCATTGTATACTTTCACAAGATATCAACCAATTCAATAGCTGAAAATTCATTAGTCGATTGAACGAATGTTACTCAAACATATCGACTTTTCCAATGCACATATAAACATACCTTTTCCTTTGGGCTTTTCGAGCGTACTAATTAAATTTATTACAGCAACCAACACTCACCTTCAGCCCAAGCTTCTTCGGAATACAACCGGATATAACCACATGCACGAATGCCTTGGTCTTAGCCCGATAGAACGACTTGCACAAATGCCTTGGGTATTAGCCCGGATTTAACAACTTGCACGAATGCCTTGGTCTTACCGGATGTGGTCACTAGCACAATGGCCTTCGGTCTTAACCCGATATAATTACTAGCATAAATGTCTTGGGACTTAGCCCGATATCATTCAATTGCTCATGCACACACATACATCAATAATCATTACACATCCATGTTTCATTTTCGTTACTAAGGCTCAAACACAAACATATCACTTGCATAATCGCCTTTGGGACTTAGCCCGGGTATCATTCAAATACTCATACACACATAAATCAATAATCATTACACATCCATATTTCATTTCACATAATTCGAGTAGGGTCATTTCTTGAGGACTTACCTCGGATGTTGTCGAATGGCTTCGACGGCTAATCGATCACTTTTTCCTTCCCCTTATCCAATTGTGGCCCTCTAAGCTCTTGAGCTAATTCAAACAAATTCAATTCATTAAAGTCTCGCTTAGCCTTGGCGAATACACATATCATTGACTCAACATCACATAACTAAGCACTTTAGTCAATTTTCTTTAATTACGCACACATTCGGCCTTAGCTCACAACAAGGTAGCCGATTACCTAAGTCAAGAATAAGCATCATTAAGCTTGCCTCTAACCGAATGCATGCACAATAATTCCCCTCATGTGGCCGATTATACTTAATCATACTTGCACAAAATCAACAATAAATTGCAAGATTTTCACATCATATGTGTACTAGGCCGATTGTACATGCAAATTTCACAACATTCTTCAACAAATTTCTTCTTTAAACAACATATTTATCACTTTCTTCATAATCAAAATATCATGTGCAATCATATATACACATATAGGTGCAAGGTCAATTTCAAGGTGTCCATAGCCATCCAAAACACAAATTTTAACTAACATGCAAGAAGCATGAACCATGCTCATGAATGCATCATGGCGAATACATCACAATCATGCCCCTTTCAACTTCAATCATGGTTAAACAAAAGAAAACTCAATGTCTTACTCAAGATGGCTACAAAGAAATTTCAAGAGTAGACAATCCATCATTGCATGCATCATTAGCAAGCTTCACATTTAGCATGCAATGGCTTTAACACAATAACAACTTTGGCCAAATACCATTCCCATGGCATAACAAGGATTTGAACCATGGCTAACATGAACATCAAGTTAGCAACTAAAACATGCATGAAACTCATAATACAACCTCATACATACCTTACTCGGATGCAAGTTTAGCCAAATTTCCTTCTAGATCTCTTCTAAACAAAGAAAATGAAGCAAAAATCTCTTCTTCCTCTTAGTATTTTCGGCCAAAAGGAGAGAACAAGGATGAACAAAATTTTTTGTTTTCTTTCTTAGTTGCACGGCAATGGGGGGCATCCATGCTCATCTTTTTTTTTGTTCATTTCTTTAATGCTAATTCTTATTTTATTTCTTCATACATAACTCACTAACCAAACATGTTGGAAACATGTTTCCTTGCCC